>NC_056502.1:47912354-47933354 GCF_014905685.2 Nematolebias whitei
TGAGGCTGGGGTCGAGGATGAAAGATCGGGGAATCCATGACCTCTCCTCAGGACCGTACCCCTCCCAATCGACGAGGTACTGGAATCCTCGGCCCCTGCGTCGCACGTCGCGGATGGATCGGACCGTGAACGCAGGGTGGTTGTCGATCAGGCAGGGTGGAGGAGGGAGGTCAGAGGGAGGACACAGAGGGCTGGTGAGGACTGGCTTGACCTGGGACACATGGAAGGTCGGGTGGATCCTCATGGACCTAGGGAGCTGCAGCCTCACCGCAGAGGGGCCGATGAGCTGGGTGATGGGGAATGGGCCGATGAAGCGTGGAGCCATCTTTCGGGGGGTGTCCTTGAGAGGAATGTCCCAGGTGGACAGCCACACTTCTTGGCCCACCTGGTAGAGAGGGGCCGAGGAACGGTGACGGTCAGCGGCTTTCTTCATCTGGGCGGCCGTGCGGAGGAGTGCGGACCGCACCTGGCGCCAGACCCTGCGGCACCGTCGGAAATTATGTTGCACGGAGGGAACCGCGCAGTCCACCTCTTGGCCGGGGAACAGAGGAGGCAGGTAGCCTAAGGAGGCTTCGAAAGGAGACAGGCCGGTGGCGGTGGAGCGATGGGTGTTGTGGGCGTACTCAACCCAAGCCAAATGGTGACTCCAGGCTGACGGGTCCTTCTCTGCCATGCAGCGCAGGATGGATTCCAGTTCTTGGTTGGCCCGTTCAGCCTGGCCATTCGACTGTGGATGGTAGCCCGAGGTGAGACTGGTGGTGGCTCCCAATGTCCTGCAAAAAGAGCGCCAAACCTGGGACACGAACTGTGGTCCACGGTCCGACACGATGTCCGAGGGGATACCGTGCAGTCGAACCACGTGCTGCGTCAGCAGGTGCGCCGTCTCCATTGCAGAGGGGAGCTTGGACAGAGGAATGAAGTGGACCGCTTTGGAAAAGCGATCGATTATGGTTAAAATGACTGTGTTACCTTCAGAGGGTGGGAGTCCGGTAACAAAGTCCATCGAGACGTGGGACCACGGACGACTCGGGGTGGGCAGAGGTTGCAGGAGGCCGGAGGGGGGTTGGGTGCCCGTTTTATTGCGGGCGCACGTGGGACAGGCAGCAACGAACTCTCGAATATCCGCAGACATGGCTGGCCACCAGAAGTGAGTCCTGGCCAGGGAGATCATGCGGGTGGAACCTGGATGACATGAGAGTTTGACATTGTGAATCCAGTGTAGTACCTTTGGGCGTAGAGCAGTAGGCACGAACAAGGTTCCAGGGGGGCCACCACCAGGGTCCGGTTCCACCTTCCAGGCCTCCCGGATCTCCTCTTCGATGGGCCACGTGAGGGCCCCAACGATGCAGGTGGAGGGAAGGATGGTTTCCTCGGTCTCCGTGTTGTCAGGGGGGGCGAACTGGCGAGACAGTGCGTCCGGCTTGACGTTCTTGGAGCCGGGCCTAAAGGTAAGAACGTAGTTGAACCTGGTAAAAAACAGTGACCAACGTGCCTGGCGGGGGTTCAGGCGTTTAGCGTCCCGCAGATAAGTTAAGTTTTTATGGTCAGTCCAAATCAAAAACGGGGTCTCCGTGCCCTCCAGCCAGTGCCGCCATTCCTCCAATGCCAGCTTAACTGCCAAGAGTTCACGGTTTCCCACGTCGTAGTTTCGCTCTGCTTGGGATAAGCGTTTAGAAAAGAAAGCGCAGGGATGGACCTTGTTGTCCTCCAAGGATCGTTGAGACAGCACCGCCCCTACCCCGGTATCTGAAGCGTCAACCTCCAAAATAAACTGTCTGCGTGGATCAGGGTGAGAGAGGATGGGTGCAGATGAAAATAAAGTCTTTAACTTTAAGAAAGCAGTTTCAGCCTCAGGTGACCAGATAAATGGTCTGGAGGTGGAGGTGAGCTGAGAAAGAGGGGCAGCCACTCGACTATAATTTTTAATAAAGCGTCTATAAAAGTTTGCGAAGCCCAGGAAGCGTTGCAATTGTTTCCTGGACTCGGGTCTAGGCCACTCGACCACAGCTTTAGTCTTTTCTGGGTCGGTCCTGCAGTGGCCTTCCCCAAAAATGAAACCAAGGAAGGGAACCGAGGAGACATTAAATTGGCACTTTTCGGCCTTAACAAATAATTGGTTCTCCAGTAACCTCTGGAGAACCCTCCTTACCTGTTCCACATGCAGAGCGGGGTCACGGGAAAAAATAAGGATATCGTCCAAATAAACAAACACAAAATCGCAGATGAAGTCGCGCAAAACGTCGTTTACCAGGGCCTGAAAAACCGCGGGGGCATTTGTTAAACCAAAAGGCATAACTAAATATTCAAAATGGCCGAGGGGTGTTTTAAATGCTGTTTTCCACTCGTCGCCCTCTCTTATGCGAACGAGGTGGTAGGCATTTCTTAAGTCTAATTTGGTAAAAACAGTGGCGGATTGCAACTGTTCATGAAGGGAATTGATTAAAGGGAGTGGATACTTGTTTTTTACAGTGATGTTGATCAAAGCGCGATAGTCAATGCAGGGACGTAAGGTCTTATCTTTCTTTGAAACAAAAAAGAAACCTGCACCGACGGGAGACGTGGAGGGACGAATAATACCAGAGTCGAGGGACTCATTGATATATTCCTTCATAGAGTCCCTCTCAGGACCCGAGAGATTAAAAAGTCGACTAGACGGCAAGGGGGCGCCAGGGAGTAAATCAATGGCACAGTCGTAGGGACGGTGAGGAGGGAGTGATAAGGCTCTCTGTTTGCTGAACGCCGCCGCGAGGTCATGGTAGGCAGAGGGAACAGCGGAGAGATCTACTTTCTCACTAGGAGAAGTGACCACTGGCTGCCCGGCGATCGCGGAGCGCAGACAGTTCTTGAGGCACTTATTGCTCCACTTCTCAACTCGCCCCAGCTCCCAATTAATGTCTGGGTTGTGCGCCTTTAGCCAGGGGAAGCCTAAAATTATCTGAGAAACGGAGGAGTCGAATACAAAAAAGTCAGTCATCTCGTGGTGGTTGCCAGAGATGATAACATGAAGCTCGATAGTTTTTTGTTGGACGAGCACCAACGTTTTACCAGTTACGCCCGAAACAGAAATAGGAGGAATCTCGCGAGTGGGAAAAGAATATTTGGCAACCAGGTCCGAACTGATAAGATTTTGTTCGGCGCCCGAGTCAACCAAGGCCAATAAGGAAACACGAGAATTATTTATTTGAATAACTGTGGGCAAGAGGAGTTTAAATGGGGAGGTAAGAGCTGAGTTACCCACCAGTATCTCCCGCTTTACTGGTGGGCTCGCTCGTTTCCCCGAAACGGGCAGAGAGGTAAATAATGACCGGGGTTGCCACAGTACATGCAGAGGTTAGCGTTTCTACAGCGCTCTCGCTCTTCAAACGTCAACCGTGTTCGCCCGATCTGCATGGGTTCTGGCTCAGGAGGCACGAGAAAATTGTTCTGAGGAGACAAACAAGAAGAATTAATACCCAGGGGCGTCTTCAAAAGATGATTTTCTTTCGAAGCTTTAAAATAACGAGGTTCACCTGAAGGGGCCACAAACCCGGAAGTGGAAGGTTTCTGGGAGTTGTAGTCCCGTTCTCGCCTCCGCTCCCGGAAACGGTCATCAATGGAAATGGCCATATCGATAAGTTGGTCAAACCCTTCCGGTTCGTCTCGTGCAGCGATTTGGTCTTTTATCTGGTCAGAGAGAGAGTTTAGGAACGCACCTTGGAGAGCGAGTTCGTCCCACCTCGTTTGAGCCGCCAGGATCCGGAACTCCAGGGCGTACTCAGAAACAGGACGGCGGCCTTGACGTAATCCCAGGAGACGTTTTACTGCGTTTGAAGCCTGCAGGGGGCGATCGAAGATCCGCCGAAACTCCTTCAGGAGTTGGGGGTAAGTAGCCGGGGGGTCCACGTGGGACTGCATGAAAGAAGTAGCCCAACGTAGAGCGTTACCTTTAAGAAGGTTAATAAAGTAAATAATTTTTGCAGAGTCTGTGCTGTAGAGAGACGGGGCTCCCTCGAAAACGAGTCTGCACTGCAGCAGAAAACCTCCACATTGGTCGGGATCTCCGGCGAACAGCTCAGACGGTTTGACGAGCAGCTGTGGACCATGAGAGGTTGCGACAGGCGTCTCACGAGGAATGCTGGGGACAGGCGTGTCGGTCGGATCTGGAGGAAGAGGAGGTAGAAGTTGTTGATTTAGAGAGTAAATCATACCTCCGAGTTCCTGCATGTTGGACTGGGCTGCACGTTGCTGGGTCAGAACCTGTTGCAACATGGTCTCCAGTCTGGAGATCCGTTCCACCTGTGAGATGGTGGTTGTCTGTTCGCTCCCGGTCTCATTCTGGGTCTGTTTTGGCTGGAGCATTTCTGTCGTAACCGAGGGGAACCCAGATTTGTATGAGACCCGGAACGAGACAGACTCAGGTGGAATACAAAAGAAACGGTGTTTATTTACAAGTGAAAAGACAACAGTTCTGGTACAGCTCCTCTGCAGCTCCTGGAGGAGGTAGAGGAGGACAGTCAGGACGAGGCAGAGTTCCAAATGGTTGAATGAATGTTTTTCTGTGAATCTCTTACAGTTTGATCCAGAGGTGGGTTCCAATCCTCCGGGGAGCGCCAGAGAGAGAGTCCAGCGGCTGGCAGGGCAGGCACTGGCCGGATTAGAGGCACCAGGCAAAAATCCAGGCACAGGAGAGGTTGAACCAAGGAGGGACCCAAGGGGGTCTACAAACCAAGAACAGGTCACGAGGAGATCCAAGGAACCAAGAACAGGACACGAGGAGTCAGGAATCAAAGGATCACGAGAGGTCCTATGAACAGGCCGAGGAATCAGGATAACTAGGAACAAGAGACAAAGGTTAGTACTGGAGAGACTAAGCCTAAAAGGCTTGAAGCACAACTACCATGGAAGGTGATATGCTCCAGCAAAGAGTAGCACTGGACTGCAGCCTTTTGTAGTAGGAGAGCCTCCTCAGTCTGATGGCCGTCAGGTGTGATTAATTAGCGGCCATCTTGGAGGAGGAGCTGCAGGCAGTGGTACTCTTACACAAATGGCATATGGATTTTGGGATGTAGAAGTATGGTCTCTTCTTACATCTACCACTGTAATGAGTGTAGAAGATGCAGAACGGCTACAAACCTCCAAAGGCAACAGAAATGGCAAAGGGTTTCACGGAAACTGCAAGCGAACGCCAGTGTGATCCTACAAGATGATAATGTTTCAATATGTAACTGGAAACGACCTCTAGTAGTAGAGACTCTAGAACGTCCAGACGACAAGGTTCGAAAGGTGAAACCAAAGATCAGTGAAACCACTGACAAGGTAAATATATCTAGAAAGACCTATTCACAAGGTAGTGACTTTACTTGAGACTGATACAGTAACATGGACTAATCTTGACACTCATCAGAAAATCACATTGAGAATCAATTGGTGATTCGGTGGGAGTGTAAGTGTCACCACAATGATTGATTTATGTTTCAAACGGGTTCATATTTGTTTTCAGTAGTTAGAGTATTTTGTTTTTAGTTTGTTTAGTTCACACTGTGAAATATGTTTTATTTTGTATAAGATGCATTTATTCTGTCACGAAGGACTATTTTTTGGTTGTACTGTTATCGCGAAATTTGTGTGAACGGAAGAGAGTGGCGAGATCTTTTGTGCTCGACACACACACATTTACCTGAAGCCACATGCAGTTACCTGAGGACACGAGAGGCGTGCAGCAGCCTCGATAGTTCGTTAACTGTAAAGGTATTTATAACTGTTGTGACACATTGTACATCTGTCAGTTATGGTGTTCTGATGTTTTATATGCTTGTTTTATATGCTTATTTAGAATGTACAAGATGAGAAACATTCGCTTAGGACTTCTTTAATGACGAGCGGCCATGAGGTATTTCTTTGTTAAAGCATGTTTTACTCGTCGCTCAGTACTATACCTGAAACCTTTTGTTTTACTTCTGTACTTTCTGTCTTGTTTCTGTAGTTTTCACGGCATTCATTAAAGCGCCCGTTTCAAATAAAGAAGCCGTGCCCGCGTGTCGTCATTGAGAAGTTACAGGACCACTATGCTCAAAACAAAAGGAACTCTTTGGGTACAGACTTATCTGTCTGCCAATGGTGTACACAGGATGTCCCCTTGAAACCGACACCTGTTGAACATGCCACCACCTTTGAAGACCCACATCATCAATATTTTGATGAAAATGTTTGTTTAGACCTGACAACAGTGTACATGGATGGATGCTCCTTCCACCACAACACTGTTAACAAAGCTGGTGTTGGTGTTATCTGGATTCACAATGGTGAACAAGACATATTACACTTTAAGCTAGGCTCTCAATCATCACAATATGCCGAAATCGCAGGCAACTTGATTGCATTGCAAACAGCTGTAGAACGCTCTGTTCATTCTCTGGTGATCTGCACAGACTCCAATTATGCACGGTTGAGTTTTTCTTGTCATCTGGCTATGTGGAAGCGTAAAGGCTTTCTCACTAGTGTAGTGAACTAGGCCGCCGACATCAATCTGTCTCTGAGGACCTTCAGGGGACAGGAACTGCTATTTAATTGATTTGAATCCAGAAATACAAATTATCTCATCAAGAGACTATTTAATTGTATCCTAAATTAATCAATTGAAAGAACACTCTTCTTTTTACATTATCAGTACTACTTTAAGATATCTTGATAATCAAAAGTGTGTTTAGTTCATACCATTTCTAGATGTTGAAGTGAACCACTCATTTAAATCAACTGTGAAACAGTATTAATGATTTTGAAACCTCATTAGACTTTGATCATACAGTTAGATGTCTATTTACGAAGTAAGTGTGCATTTAGTCTTCTGTCTGAATGAGGAGTAGTGGACCTGATGTCGGTCGAAAGTCAGAGACAAGTTATGAGAACCAAGTGTCTTGTTTTAAAACAGACAGTAAATAAGAGCTGGCTGGCACCTACATCCTCTCATTTCTTCAAAATATTTCTCCGTCTGTACTAACCGTTCTTAAAACATTCCTGCTGTCTCCTGACTCTTAGTGACCCTCTGACATCACTAAAACTACACCCCTGCTGGTTGTTTCAACCAGTCAGGAAGTACCACGTAACAGGAAGTGGATACCCTTTAAAAGGCAACGATTCTTGGAACTATTGAGTATTTTTCAGAGTCTTCGTCGTCTTCGCAGTCTTCGCAGTCTTCGCAGTCTTCGCAGTCTTAGCAGTCTTCACAGTCTTCGCAGTCTTTCCCAGTCTTCCTGGAACTTTCAGTCGAAGATGAGTCTTGGTCAGATGGTGAGTCGTACAGGAACTTTCAGTTCTTACTGAAAGTCAACTAAGTAGCGGATGGATTTGACCATGTGCCAAGGGTAGCCTTGTGCCATTCCAGCGTAGTACAGCCTGCCTCAGCTGTGACTCAACCCGAGCATTAAAAGCTCAACTTCTAAGAAAGCTTATTCTGATGAACTGAGTACTTCGTCACGATTTCTTTTTTTTTTTTTTTTTTTTTTTTGTGATGGCCTCCCTTCTCCCCTTACAGCCATCCTCTCCACACCATTATTATGAAATATTTATTATAGTGACTATCTAGTGTAGGGTTTTTTGTTGTTTTTTTTTTCGTCACGATTTCTGACGACCCCAGCCACTCTGACTGGAGACGCTGAAAAGGGAGCGTGCCAATGGACCTCTGTTCCGGAGTGGAGGCATCCACAATCTCAGGTAACAAGCTGTTGACGCCCTGAAGTGTACCAGAGGGCTGAGCTGGATGTCGGAGGAAGGGTGCCATTTTCTGGTTCAACACATAACTTTCATCCATCTAAACTTCCTCTATAAATCTATTCCTTCTTTTTAAACTTCTCTATTCGCCAGTAAATCAATCTAGATGCCTTCAGCGATGAATCAGTCTCAATCAGTAATGTTCTGTTGTCTTGTTTAGTAAATCGTGCCAAGTTTATTAATCAGAAACAGATCAGCAAATCAATGTGTACATGTTTGATGTTAAATTTTGATTCTGTTAAATAAATGACTGCATTTATTCTGATGGGTCAAAGATAAAATGGCATCTCATGTCACTGATTAAACACTCCACTCACAAGTTATCTTGGTCACATGGAAGAAATTTAACTCGAAAAAGAAAAGAATCCGTTGTAATTGAACAATTAATATTCTTTGTGCTTGAACTAGCTTTAAGAATAATTAATTAGTAGTGAAGTTAACCCTTACATCACTACATTTTGGTGGCCCGTAACATTTCTGAAGAGATAAATTATATGTGTGACCTGAGATATTGTGATAATGTGGAAAACGCTTCGTGTTGGCATAAAAAAGTCCAAGTTTTGACCTTGGTAAAGACATATTTCACGGATGTGGTGTTCAGGAAGAAACAGAATTGTGTTGATGTTCATTTTGAAGCTGGAAATTCTCATTCTGTGTGTGTGATTAAGCTGTAAGCAGAGAGAAAGACGCATCATTCTGTTGGGAACTCTTTCATGACCAGGGGTTCTGCGGTCTGACCCGGTTCTGTTTATTGGACTCGAACGAGCGTGTTTTAAATGGTGAGACGCTGTCTGTGAAACTGAGTGCCGACTCAGAGCTGCTTCTATGCTGATTCGCTACATTCCCACAGTTAATTGTGCATTTTCGAAGCGTTAATGGGCGATATTGTGGCCGGACTGTTGGAGCTAATAGCTAGCTTACACAGGTACACACAAGCTGTGATTGGTCGAGAACCGCTGTTTGAAACGTTCTGATTTGCCGAGAAGCTGGTGACGTAACGCTGTGTACGTCCACTCTCTGGTGTCAGTGCATAAAGCCCACCCCGATGTCCACGTGTCTGTAAAGTCACGTGACCCCGAAAATGAAGCTCGTTTTTAACTGAGTCTTTTTTAAGTGGTTTAAAACAGCTGAATAAAGCCCTAAAATCTGCTGATAACCTGATGAGTCTATGCCTAAAGAGCGTGCTTTTGAAGCAACGCCACATTCAAGCTTTAAATCCGTCTATAAATGCTGATTTGGACCGTGATCATCCGCTGCTAATCGAAGCTAACGGCTAACGACCGGATGTCAACAGGACGGTTCACAGGAAGTCGTCAGTGACTCCTACCGGTAAAAGTAAGCTTGTACCACCACCTGCTGTTGAAAAAGAGTATAACAGTTTTTCAGAACTGAGAGCTACAAACTCGTTTTTATTTTATTTCTAAAAAGACGCATGTGGGTAAATAAAAATGTTAATCTAGCCTGGTTTATGAGTTACTGTTTTAAATAGCAAATTCTGGTAAATTATACTGCTTAAAGAGCGTTTAAAACTGCAAAGTTGCTGTCAGACTTTTAGTGAAAATTGCAGGTTTATTAATTTTAAGTGCATTGGAGTAAATAAACACTGAAATAGCCTGGTTCATTGTATCTGTTAGAATTAAGCTCATATTAAGTAACACTGCCACAAGAAGCATTTACTTATGATATTCATGGGGTAAAATTTAAAAACAGGTGCCCAATTATTGAAAAGTTGGCTTATAACAGTACTGTTGATAGAACCCAGAGCTAAATGGTGTGTGAAACTCACTGCTCGATTAAATACAAACATTTACCTGTTGAAAAACTCTAAGATTGCGACGGTTTAACCACATAGGTTTTGCTGAACAGTAAATACAACCATGGCAGATTCAACAAAAGCTGAACATGCTAATGCTCCTGCTCCTTGTGGTGTTAAGAAGGACTGGCTTCAGACAGCTTTGGAGCTGCTCACAGATTCCTTATCTCCATATGGTGACCAGGTGGACAGCATGAACTCAACAGAGTTATTGGACGAGCTGAAGGAAGTGGCATGCAGTGTCACTTCTGCAGACATAAAGAAGTCAGGCTACGAACAGCTAGCTAAAATAGCACTCTTGCTAAAAATTGAATATTACCTTGAGGCCAACAGGACAGAAGCCCTTGAAATAAAGTTGAAACGCGAGACAGAGAACCGCGTAACAACACGTGAGGAGTATCTAAAACTCATGGCTCAGTTTCAATTTGAAAAGGAGACCTGGGAGAATGAATTAAAAAGTGAAAAAGAGTTCTCACAAGCTCAGCTGTTGTTACAAGCAGACTCATATGAGGAAAAGCTACGTGATGGAGGGATGAAGTACCAAACACTGTGTTCAGACTATGATGTTCTGCACCAACAGTTGCAGCTAACATCAAAATCTCAGGACGAGTGCATATTGGAAAAAGCGACATTAGTCCAACAAGGCGTGCGTTTACAAAGTGAGTGTCATACATCACGTGAACGGTTAACAGCCTGTGAGGCAAAACTTGCCGCAGCCAAAAATGAAATCTCTGACGAGGGGAAAAGATGTCTGGAATTCAAAGACAAAATGGGTCAGAGTCCAGGTCAACGATCACCACCTCAGATGGATTTTGTTGTACTTCCTACACAAAATCTCCTTATGCCACCTCCACATGATTCTGGCGAACCACCTCCACGTGATTATTTTGTTCCGCCTCCACCAAACCTTCAGCCTCCGCTCTCATTAGCGGTATTGCAAAAAATAGGGAAATACGTCCAATGCTTCGAGCCAGGGCCGTTGGGTTCGACCGACACTAAGGCCTATCTGCAAGACCTTGACTTCCAATTAGGAAGCTATCCCAACGCTACAGTTGAGGATAAAATAGGTTTGATCAGGCTCACTTCAGCCAGGACGGTGTTTTCCTTTATAGAGCGTCAACCAGATGCCACAAGAAAGGATTACCGCTTGTTATGTGCTGCTCTAATCAAAGAGTATACCCCTTGCGCGGGACCTGGCGGTTACCCAGCCGCCGACAAGGTCATGCAAGGTAAGAATGAACACCCAAGGGCATATTATTCCAAAATTTTGCAGGCTTATTTTGGTTACAGGAACGAAACTGGCATGGAGGAGGAGGAAGCGATTAAATTCGTTTTCAGCAAAAATTTCCACCCTGACATAAGGATGTCAGTGCAGATGATGGCTAATTTCAAAGAGAAAACCATCAGTGAGATAAAAAATTGTGCTGTGAATGTCTTTGAGGCCCGTTCACAGGCCAAAAACACCCATTCAGGTGTTCCCAGGTGAGAGGATTCCTTCCCAGTCATTAGAATTGGAAGGGACGAGAGCTTCAGCTCCCCCTCCCCTTCCCAAGAAAGGCGAGATGAAACGAGATTTTCCAGCAGCCAAACCACAACAGATGAGTGCCCCCTGGTCCAGACAAGATCCTAAATGGTTTCCCAAGAAACCAGAGGATGAACGAATGTACCAGAAGGGGGGCGCACGCCCTAAGGGTAAAGGTATGGCACCCAAGGTAGCCCATACAACCAGGGATCCCACTGGGAACCCCAGAAGAGGTGGCCTGCTCACCCTCCACGTCGCCCTGAACAGCCTGAGACGAAAAAGAAACAGCAGCGGGTCCAGAAAGAGAGCCCCGGACCTCTGAGCTCGGACGAGACAGAGAGTGTGCATCAGTTCTTGGAATTGTTGAAAGGTGTTGCCACGAACAAACAACCTGACCCGTTGTATGGCAATATCATTGCTGATGAGTCAGAACACACAAACAACACCGTTACTGCTGTCACAGACAGTCACCATGACGTTGTTGTTGTAAACTCTGACTGCCCCTCATCAGAAAAAGGGGGGTGCAATCACATGTCACCGACAGTGACCCGTCACAAACTGAAACCTCAGAAACAGCAACAACTGTGCTAACGGTTCATACAAATCAAGGTGACACAAACAACAATGTTGTCGCTGTCATGGACAGCCACCAGGATCTTGTTGTTACAAACAATAAGAGCCCCTCAACACACAGAGAGCGGGTGATCTCATATATCAATGACGGAGGCCCGTCAAAAACTGAACTCTCAGGAGCAACAGCGACTGCACCAACGGTTCGGATAAACCAGGATTACACAGGCAAAGGTAAACGTAAGAAGAAACGTTGGCCAAAACCTACAAGGTTCCTGTGTAACCTTATCAGAAAGGGGGTCGCTAAAAAAGCTTACCTGTCGATCACACTTGAAGGGGTCCTCACACATGAAGCCCTACTGGACGGTGGGGCCGACATAACTATTATGTCAGCCAAACTGTTCAAGGAGCTCAGGACCGCCGCTAACGGTGTTCACAGGGAAATACCTCTCATAGAACGTGCTATCGAACTGCAGGGCCTTGCAGAGAGGAAGACAACCCTAATAGCTATAGCTATGGTTCACATGCAGGTTGGCGAGATGACACTATACCACCCGGTACATGTGTCTATGGTTGACTCATTCCCATTTTTGATCGGCCAGGATTTTATAAATCGCTTTGACGCGATTATAGATTATGGTGAACAGACAATGTGGGCCAGAGTGAGCAAACCCCTGCCAATACTCATGCCTCCTGAGACAGTCACAGACTGCCCAACAGCAGGCACCGCAGAAGGCACCGAGGACTTCTCAGCAGAGAACACAGTCCAGTAAGTAATCCTTCAAAAGCATGTGAAACCGAAGAGACCAAACCGGTGGACCCAACTCTGACCGAACAAGAAAGCCTCTTCTGCAAGCTGAGACAGTCAGAGCCCACCGGATACTACCTACCATTGGTAGTTAAAGGTGTAGAGATCCAAGGATCCCACACCGAAGATGCTGTACTGACGTTGTGGACAGATAAATCATCTATTAACCAAGCTTTCTACGAAACATTGGTTAAAAAACATTTGGGTCCAGTTCTGATCGAGAAAGCTTTCCGCTTTCCATTATATCCCAACAGTTCATGAGTGATGACTGCGAAAGGAGTCATTAACCTGAAACTGATCTGAAACCAACAAGAACTGGTCCACCCATTCCTCGTGGTCCCAGACTTACCACATGCAACCTACATAGGCTCTGACATCTTGGTAAGATTAGGTGTCCGAGTGGACACCAGCCACAATGTACTGTAGTCACTAAAACCAGCCACAAAGGATCCTACTGTGCTAGACACAGCAAACCTTACGGCTGGACAGACCATTCCAGAGGTCTGTTAGGTTTCTAACAACCAAAACACCTCAGTACCACCTCAGGTAATAAACCTAATGGAACGGGTCCACATCGTGGCGGGACAAGCTATTAGCCTTAAACAGGCGTACTTTCAACCATCTCCTACGTTTTTCAAACTAGGGCTGTCCATTGAGGCTGCAAGCAAAGTGAGCCTCGACCCCAGAACCACATCTGTTGCTGTGTGTAACACAGGCACTGAAGAGGTACTGATCCCGAGAAACACAAAGCTAGGATGGTTGATCTCCACAGATTTTCATGATTTTGAACTAGGCATTCCATTTCTGGGAGGACTCCCAAACAACCTGGTATCGAGTCAAGAGACTGGTCCAGTTCGGTTCACAAAACCAACACAGGCCATAGCTCTCTTCTTAACCAATGATGTCAACTTAGGACCTCGAACCAATAGTGTCTTACCTATAGACAGGTCTGACGACACAGAAAGGGACTCACAGGAGCTCCACAAACATCAAGAACCCTTAGCAATCTCTTCACAGATTAAACAGGTGGTCGCCCAAGCCGACGCCCTGACGACTGATGAAGAAAGGGACAAACTCCACCAAGTTCTCATGAAATATGAGAAGTCATTCTCGACTGACTCAATGGATTGTGGGTTGACCTCGCTCCACACAGTGAGCATCCCAACTCCACCCAACTAACCGCCTACAGTTGTCAGACAATCCCCTGGCAGTACATCAACCTGTCAAGGAAATCATTGATGACCTTTCAGATAAAGGCATAATCAGACATTGTAATAGCACCTACTCTGCGCCTTTATGGGCAGTTTTGAAACTAAATGGTAAGTGGAGACTTACCATAGACTACAGAAAGCTGAACAAACAAGTTCCTTTATCTAGGTGGCCAATGACCCAGATCCAACAGGAACTGCCCAAGGTCACCGATGGTAAGTACTTTTCCACCCTCGACGTTGCCTCTGGTTTTTGGACCATTCCTGTGCACGCCGAGGACCAACACACACTAGTTTTCACTTTTGGTAGCCGACAATACACCTTCACCAGGTGTCCCTTTGGCTATGCTAACTCACCGGCTGAGTTCAACATCTTTTTGAACAAAGCATGTCCAGACGCCCACGAACGTGGGACACTGATCTACGTGGACAATGTCCTTTTGAGGCAGCCAACACTGGGTTTACACTTGGCTGAGATCGACCACGTTCTGAATCAACTGACTACTGCTGGTGCTAAAATCTCACTGTCAAAATGCCAGTGGTGCAGGACCAAGGTAGACTACGTTGGCCTACTAGTAGGTCCAGACGGAGTACAACCACAATTGACTCGCACCCAAGGCCTAGACAACCTCAAAGTCCCAACCAATCTCAAAGAACTACAGAGTTTCTTGGGAGTGTGTAACTACTCACGCCAATTCATAGAGAACTATGCAGACCTTGCGAAACCACTGACTGAACTCTTAAAGAAAGACGTCCCATTTGTCTGGACTGATAACCAGCAGCAGGCAATGAACGCTCTCAGGGACAGACTCAAGTCATCCCCATGTCTAGTCTATCCAGACTACAACAAAGAGTTTCACTTGGAAGTGGGCTTTTCAACTCACTGCATGAGTGCAGGTCTGTATCAGATGCACGACAAAGGCAAGCGTGTGGTGGCCTACGCCAGTAAGACAATGGCAGGCCCCGAATTAAAGTTCTCGGACTGTGAGAAAGCTCTACTGACCACTTTGTGGGCAGTTAAACACTTCTCCAGTTACATCGGTGGACAGAAAATATTTGTTGAAACACAACACCAGCCAGTAACTTTCCTAAATAGCCAACACATCAGAGATGGTGTGGTGACAAACTCACAGGTTGCCACGTGGCTCATGGCGCTTCAAAGTTTTGACCTAGACATCCGCTACGGACATAACAAGAAGTCAATTTTGGGCACCGGCCTGGCACTCTGCCAGGAATGTACACAAGATGTACCAGCCACCCAACCGCCAGCTGCGTTAAAACCCTCAGTAAGTGATGACCCGAATCACCACTACTTTGATAGCAATATCTGCAAAGATATGACAACACTGTACGTGGATGGATGTTCATTCCACCACGAAAAAAATCTACAGATCAGGTGTTGGAGGGATCTTTCTCACATCCAGAACTAAGAAGAGGTCACTTTTAGCTATAAATTAGGCTCTCAGTCTTCTCAGTAGGCTGAGATAGCAGTAATCCTAATAGCTCTCCAGATTGCAGTAGAAAGCTCCATCCAAACGCTAGTCATCTGCATGGACTCTAATTACGCTCGACTTAGTTTCTTCTGTCATCTCGCTCTGTGGAAACAGAACGGCTTTCTCACAAGCAACAAGAAAGTGGTTAAACACAAAGAGCTTTTCATGGCATGTGATCACTTGGTGACATCACATGACCTACAGGTCTACTAGAAGAAGGTTCCAGGACATTCAAGAGTCCTAGGCGATGACAAGCGGTATAATGACCTTGCAGACTTCCTAGCCAAGGACAGCACCGTGGATGGCCCCCCGTGGTCCTTTGACCCCTCCTGGCTGCTCGCAACTCTGGCAGTACAACCTACAGCCGAGGTAATGGCAGTCACACGTGCACAGGCTGCAGCCAAACCGGCTGACAACACAGTCTCTGTACAACCCGTGCTGACTGACACAGACATCATCCAACTTCAGAAGTTGGATCCTGCGATAAACTCGATAATGCTGTACTTGACTGACCCAGAGAAAAACACTCTGTCCAAAGCCAAACTGGATTCCAATCCAGACCTTCAAGTCCTCTTTCAGCTGCGCAAACAGCTAAAACTACTCAAGGGCATCCTAACTTTTGCTCATGGACCGACGTCCTCGCCCGTGTTCGTGGTCCCCCATGACCACAGGGGGGTGATGTTAGTTCATGCGCATGACCTCCCGTCCGCAGGACAAAAGGGAGATAACGCCACGCTGAAAGCATTAAAACAAGTTGATTATTGGCCTGGAATGAAAAAGGATGTCAAGGACTACATAAAAGGGTGCCTGGTCTGTGGCCAGTTTCAGCCATCCAGACCACTCCACAGAGCACCACTGCAAAGTAGAGGCATTGCATTCCCATGGTCCGACCTCCAGATCGACTGGGTTGGACCACTTACTAAGAGCACTAGAGGAAATAAATATTTTCTCATGGTAACTTGCACATTTACCAAATGGGTAGAATGTCTACCAGCTCCTAACGACACAATAATAATAATAATACATTTTATTTCAAAGGCGCCTTTCTGGCACTCAAGGACACCGTACAAAGAATAAAATCAGCAGTAACAGAAACTAAGAGATGAAAAGAAAAAAAAGAAAAAGAAAGGAAGAAAAAAGACAATGTATAAAATCAATATAAAATCAGGCAAAACCAATTGTGTCAGGTGGAAAAAGCAGATCTAAAAAGGTGTGTTTTGAGTTCTGATTTGTATTGTGAGATTGACTTTATGTTTCTAATGTGAGGTGGTAACGAGTTCCAAAGTCGGGGAGCAGAGCGACTGAAGGCTCTGCTCCCCATGGTGGTGAGACGGGCGGAGGGGACAGTCAAAAGGATGGAGGAGGATGATCTGAGGGAGCGAGAGGGAATGGCAATATGAATAAGATTTGAAAGATATGGTGGGGAGAGATTGTAGAGGGCCTTGAAAGTGAACAGGAGAATTTTGTAATCTATGCGAAACTTGGTTGGCAGCCAGTGGAGTTTTTGCAGGACTGGAGTGATGTGATGAATGGATGGGGTTTTGGTGATGATGCGGGCAGCTGAGTTCTGGACCAGTTGGAGCTTATGAAGAGATTTGTGGGTGAGACCGAACAGAAGGGAGTTGCAATAGTCCAGGCGCGATGTAACCAGACAGTGAACAAGGATGACAGTGGAATGGGGAGTAAGGGAGGGGCGGAGGCGGTTGATGTTGCGTAGGTGAAAATAAGCCGAACGGATGGTGTTGTTGATATGAGACTGGAAAGAAAGAGTGCTGTCGAGGATGACACCTAGACTCTTTACCTGAGGGGAGGGAGAAATGGAACGGTTATCAATGTCAATACTGAAATTTTTGGTTTTAGCCAGGGTGGATTTTGTACCAATGAGAAGAACCTCTGTTTTGTCACTGTTAAGTTTAAGAAAATTTAAGGTGAACCAGGATTTTATTTCAGTCAAGCAGTCGGTAAGCGAGGATGGCGGGAGGTTGGAGGCGGGCTTACTGGAAACATAGAGCTGGGTGTCATCCGCATAACAGTGGAAATCGATATTGTGCTTGTGGAAAATAGTGCAGAGGGGAAGAAGATAAATAATGAAGAGGAGGGGTCCCAGGACAGAGCCCTGGGGAACTCCTGATGTGACAGATGAAGGCTCGGAAGTGAAGGTTTTGATCCGGATGAACTGAGTGCAGCCGGAGAGATATGATTTAAACCAGTTTAGAGGAGTCTAAGTGATACCGATAGAGGAAAGTCTATTGAGTAGGGTGGCATGGCAAATGGTGTCAAACGCTGCACTCAGGTCGAGGAGGATGAGGATGGACAGCAAGTCGGAGTCAGCTGCCAAGAGGAGGTCATTGGTGATTTTTATAAGAGCTGTTTCTGTACTATGGAGGGGACGAAAACCAGACTGAAACAGTTCATACAGGTTATTGTTGGATAAGTAAGTATGGAGTTGAGATGCAACTGTCTTTTCAAGAATCTTGGAGATGAAAGGCAAGTTGGAGATAGGACGGAAATTATTGTGATTACGGTAATCAGCGCCAGGTTTTTTCAGGATAGGGGTTATGGCAGCAATTTTAAATGATGCAGGAACTGTACCGGTGGAGAGAGAGGAGTGAATAATGGCAGAAATGAGAGGGAGTATAGATGGGGCACAGGCTTTAACCAGAACTGTTGGAAGAGGGTCAAGCAAACAGGTGGACAAATTGGACTTGTTGATGAGGCTTATGATTTCTGAAGTTGTCGGGAGTTCGAAGGAAGAGAAGGAGTGGGCTGGAGGAGAAAGTTCACGAGTAGGACAAGGGGTCGGTTGTGAGCTGAGATACTGATGGATCTTAACAATTTTACTGTCAAAAAATGACATGAGGGAGTTACAAAATTCAGTTGAACACAGATGTGAAGGTAGGGAGTCCGGGGTTTGGGTGATGTTCTTGTAGAGGGAGAATATTGACTTGGTGGAGCCTTCATTTGAACCAATTAAACAAGTGTAGTAGGAGGATTTGGCTTGATTGATACAGTCCTTGTAATGCAATATGTGAGTTTTGTAAAATGTCTTTATGTACAACCAGTCCAGTTTTCCGGTGAAGCCTTTCAAGTTGCCGTCTAGCCTTCATGAGCCGAAGTTCTGTAGTAAACCAGGGCGCAGAGCGAACAAAAGAAACAGATCTGGTTTTTAGCGGAGCAAGAGAGTTGAGTATTGAGTGAAGACCAGTATTGTAGTATGAGACCAAGTCATCAAGGATGGTTGAGTCTAGAGTTGAGTATAGATTGTCCATGAGAGAATTGACGGCGGAGGAGAGAGAATTTAAATCAATATCCTTAATGTTACGGAAAGAGATGAGACGAGGAAGCTTGGTGATAGAGAGAGGGAGACAGATATTGAATGAGAGGAGAAAATGGTCAGTTATGGCGAGTTCATCTGCTGTATAATCCAAGGGAGATACACCAGAACAGCAGACTAGATCCAGGACATAACCCTTAGAATGAGTGGGAACATTGATAAACTGCTGAAGACCAAAACTCTGGAGGCAGGATGAAAAGTCTTTAGTCAGTGGGTTATTTCCATCGTCCATGTGAATATTAAAATCACCCAATACTATAATGTTTGGTGAGAGAATTGACAGGTGAGTGAGAAGAGCAGCGAAGTTATCCAGAAAGTCACTGTTAGTTTTCGGAGGGCGGTAGATGGTTGCAATGATGGTGGGGGTAGGTCCATAGAGCTGACACACAGCTGATTCAAAAGAGGAGAAAGTGGGAGCAGACAACGGCGAGACTTTCCATTTCTCACGGTGAATTATCACGAGACCTCCTCCCCGGCCGGTGCCACGGGGTTGACAGATGTAAACAAACCCCGGTGGAGTAGAATCATTGAGCTGAGAGAAATCATTCGGTTGTTGCCAAGTCTCAGTCAGGCATAAAAAATCAAACTTACGGTCAGTGAGGAGATCCTGAATGAGATGACCCTTGCCCGTAAGTGAGCGGACGTTAAACAGACCGAAGTTTACGGAGGAGTTATCAGACATTGCAGGAGCGTTAGCTGACCGGGCCGGGTAAGCTAGCACGCTGCGGTCAACAACCCGGTTGGAGGCACGCCGGTGACGACGAGAAATAGACCAGATGGATTTTATGGATTTCGACGTGTCCTCTTGGATGTTCCGGCGAAGTCCGCGGTGGATGTATTTCCGGCGTGGTAGGAGAGTTGCATCCGAGATGAATAGCGAAGCAGGGGGAAGTGCAGATGGATGAAACCGCAGCCGGAGGAGCTCAGCAGCAGAGTACTGGATCAGACCCGTAACAGGTTGTTGAAGGAGTGCCAGGAGAGTCCAGAGAAGCACAGCCCAGGTGTATATCCTGCTAATTGGCATTGTAGGAGAAGAGTCGGCAGCTTGGACAGATGAACAGCGACAGGTAAGACTCAGGTGGTCGATGAGAGCAGGAAAGTGGAAGCTAGACCATGTACACACACAGTTTTGCCAATAATCGTTGATTTGCGGCGAGCAGCGGCAGCAAGTCGCGCCAGCGTTCACTCACTTCCGCATTAAAGGTTTTCACAGCACAAACAACTGCTATGTTACTAATGAATCATGTATTTTCAAGGTTTGGACTTCCCCTCAGGGTCAACTCAGACCAAGGTACACACTTCACAACTGAAGTGATGAAAGAACTGTGGAAGATGCTTGGCATCAAAGTCAACTTCCATGTTGGCTACCACCCACAGGCCTCAGGCCAAGTGGAGAGAGCAAACAGAACTGTGGTAAGTATTTTGAAGAAATACGTAGCTGCAAACCACAAGGACTGGGACGTGAAACTCCCTCTGGTCCTCATGGCCATAAGGGCCACTCCACACACATTGACTGGAATCTCTCCCTTCGAGATGATGACGGGTCGACAAATGACTCTCCCTATACACCTGTTGTACAAACCAGGCGATGCCGCCATGGCAACAGCCTACACCACACAACAATACATGAAAGACTTGGAAGAACACGTTAAAAACACCTTTGCGTTTGCCCAGAGAAACCTGGAAATATCCGCTGAAGGACGAAAGGCGTACTATGACCAAAAGGCCTCTCACAAGGAACTCTAAGTGGGAGATAGGGTCTGGTACTACATCTTCGCCTCCACAACCGGGAAAGGAGAGTCTGGGACCGGAACTCTTGCCCACAAACTGTTGCCCAGGTGGACTGGACCCCACCTGATAACAGCCAAACTGTCTCCAGTTGTCTACCAGATCAAAATTGGCAAAGGCCAAAAAGAGTCAATTGTTAAATGGGTACATCGAAACCAGGTCAAACTACACAAGGCGTTCAATAACTCCACAGGAGACAAAGATCTCACAAGCTCAGACCTCGTGGGAAAAAGGGTTGTCCAAGCAGAAACTAAATAAGTCTAACGTTAATTAAGTGTTAACAACTCAGACGCGATAACGTGATCGAATCTGACAATCAGAGTGAGTGACGCGGTGAAACGTTGTTTTCTAGTGGCTTAATCACTACTTTTGTCGATGTTGAAACGTTGTTTTCTAGTTGCTTAATCACTACTTTTGTCGATGTTGAAACGTTGTTTTCTGGTTGCTTGATCACTACTGTTGTTGATGTTGAGACATTGTTTATTTGGTTTTGGTATTGTTTCTAAACACCCCCAGCAAGAATGAATTTTGTGTGTACTTTAGTTAGAGACTATGAGGACTTTAACTATGCCAACAAGCAGTTCATTTGTTAAACTTCTATCTTTGAGGAGTCAATGTAGATTAATGCTACCTAAAGTACCATAACCTACATTGGTCTCACTGATTCTCAAGCCGAACCTACTCGAACAATCCTATTCGGGGGGGGGGGGGGGGGGGG
>NC_056502.1:47933454-47939416 GCF_014905685.2 Nematolebias whitei
GGGGGGCTAGCTAATCCTTAAGTTGAGTCTTGCCATAGACTCCAAAAACATTTAGGGGGAAACCAAATACCCAAAACTCAAGTTGTTCGTCTAAAGGGACAACAGACAATTGAACCAAACTATATTTTGCCATGTAAATCTAACTTAAACCATGTTAGGAATGGAAGAATAGTTTGGAATGCCCTTCTATAGGTATAAATCCCTATATATAATTTTTCAGCATGACCCACCCTTTAATTGGTACCTGTAGCTGATCTAAACCATGATAGCTTACACACCAGGTGCATATAGGTTAAGGTCTTATGTAAAATCCCACTCATAAGCCACACTAAAACCACATAAATGCATGAACACATAGAACCAGAATGGCATCCACTGGGAACCACCAGCAGCAACCTTTGCTGAAGGGACCTACAACTCCAACGTGGGTCTCCAAACTCCATCCAGTGGTCGCCTCTGCAGTTCAATCGAGGGAACCCCTCTGCATGCTGATCAATCAACACCTCCAATCGTTGTGGATTTATTGTTGTGGATTTATCGTTGTGGATTATATGACTTTTTCCAATGGATTACAGACTTTGTTTCCAAGAGGTTAAAGCGTTGCTGCAATGGAATTACCAACAACATTATGGAATTACCAAAACCATTGTGGGATTACCTTCTTTGACTTTTGTTTTCCTCTTGGTGGATTACATCAAGATCAAGGACATTCAGAGGTGTAAGTTCATGTTAGAATTCATCCCCATGGACAGGCGATGATTTCCAATGGGGGGGCTGTAGTGAACTAGGCCTCCAACATCAATCTGTCTCTGAGGACCTTCAGGGGACAGGAACTGCTTTTTTATTGATTTGAATCCAGAAATACAAATTATCTCATCAAGAGTCTATTTAATTGTATCCTGAATTAATCAATTGAAAGAACACTCTCCTTTTAACATTATCAGTACTATGTTAAGATATCTTGATAATCAAAAGTCTGTTTAGTTCATACCATTTCTAGATGTTGAAGTGAACCACTCATTTAAATCAACTGTGAAACAGTATTAATGATTTTTAAACCTCATTAGACTTTGATCATACAGTTAAATGTCTATTTACGAAGTAAGTGTGCATTTAGTCTTCTGTCTGAATGAGGAGTAGTGGACCTGATGTCGGTCGAAAGTCAGAGACAAGTTATGAGAACGAAGTGTCTTGTTTTAAAACTCAGAAAGTAAATAAGAGCTGGCTGGCACCTGCATCCTCTCATTTCTTCAAAATATTTCTCCGTCTGTACTAACCGTTCTTAAAACATTCCTGCTGTCTCCTGACTCCTAGTGACCCTCTGACATCACTAAAACTACACCCCTGCTGGTTGTTTCAACCAATCAGGAAGTACCACATAACAGGAAGTGGATACCCTTTAAAAGGCAACAATTCTTGGAACTATTGAGTCTTTTTCCGAGTCTTCGCAGTCTTCACAGTCTTTTCCAGTCTTCCTGGAACTTTCAGTCAAAGATGAGACTCGATCTGATGGCGAGTCGTACAGGAACTTTCAGTTCTTACTGAAAGTCAACTAAGTAGCGGATGGATTTGACCATGTGCCAAGGGTCTCTCCATTCCAGCGTAGTCACAGCCTGTCTCAGCTGTGACTCAACCCGAGCATTAAAAGCTCAACTTCTAAGGAAGCTTATTCTGTTGAACTGAGTACTTCGTCATGATAGACCTCTGTTCCGGAGTGGAGGTATCCACCATCTCAGGTAACAAGCCGTTGACGCCCTGAAGTGTACCGGAGGGCTGAGCTGGATGTCGGAGGAAGGTGCCATTTTCTGGTTCAACACATAACTTTCATCCATCTGAACTTTCTCTATAAATCCATTCCTTCTTTTTAAACTTCTCTATTCGCCAGTAAATCAAGCTAGATGCCTTCAGAGATGAATCAGTCTCAATCAGTAATGTTCTGTTGTCTTGTTTATAGTAAATCGTGCCAAGTTCATTAATCAGAAACAGATCAGCAAATCAATGTGTACATGTTTGATGTTAAATTTTGATTCTGTTAAATAAATGACCACATTTATTCTGATGGGTCAAAGATAAAATGGCGTCTCATGTCACTGATTAAACACTCCACTCACAAGTTATCTTGGTCACATGGAAGAAATTTAACTCGAAAAAGAAAATAATCCTTTGTAATTGAACAATTAATATTCTTTGTGCTTGAACTAGCTTTAAGAATAATTAATAAGTAGTGAAGTTAACCCTTGCATCACTACACTAGCAACAAAAAAGCTGTGAAACACAAGGACTTGTTCATGGCATGTGAACACTTGGTGACATCACACAACTTACAAGTCTTTTGGAAAAATGTCAGAGGCCACTCACGTGTGCCAGGTCAAGACAAAGAGCTTAACGATCTTGCAGATTCATTAGCCAAAAGAGGTGCTGTTAATGGTACTTGGTGGTCCTTCGACCCCACTTGGCTACTGTCATGAAGTCAAGTCACTCTTCATGGGTTTTCATTCAGGAACTTTATTTGTCAGTCTTCAACATCTTTAGCTCTCTCCCTAACTACGTACCCCTCGTTATATCCACAGGTGTTATATAATTAGTTGCATTCCATCCTCATCCATTATGTCCCTGTCTTATCCTGCAGTGCCCCCTTGTGGCTAAACAAGACAATTAGTAAATCACATTACATCTCCCCCTTTTTGACTTCTTCAGTATTTAAACCCTGTTTTACAATGAAACAACATGCTGTTATAACTCCTACAACAGGTGAAAAACATAGAACATTGTAAAATTACACAATTAACATTTCTTTTTTTTTTCATTCATTCACTGAAGTTCAAATATTAAGTCATAACATAATCCTTGAACCTGAGAGGAGGTTTGACAACTCTCCCAGACAAGGTTTGCTGCATTGCAGGTTTTGGGCTCAACGGTGGAATAACAACATCAGAAACCTGCGTGTGTGTAGAATTCATAGCATCTGAGTTGCGCACCAAACCAGATGTTGGGTCAATAGTCTCTCTAAACCGAGTCTCTGGTGTTGTTTCTGGCACCAGCTGAATATGTCTCCTGTTTCTGCGAGTGATATGTCCATTTCCAGTTTGTACAAAATAAGAACGGGGCTCTGGTGCCTGAGTAATAACCCTTGCAGAAGTCCCCCAGTTCTTTTGTCCATCCAACTTGACTCTGACTTCTTGAGCCTGTTGTAATGCAGACAATGGTCGAGCAGAGTGTCGTCGGTTGTAGAAATAGCAGTACAAATCCTTAGTTTTCTTGTCTGCTTCTTGAACCGCATAATAGTCTATTTGACTTGGAGAAAGATGTTTTGACAACATGGAAACTGTTGTCCTGACCTGACTTCCCATCATGAGTTGTGCTGGGCACAATCCTGTTGCCGTGTGAGGAGTAGCTCTGTAGCTTAAAAAAGCTAAATGCGGGTCCGGCTGTCTCAGAATATGTTTTGCCACTGCAACACTTCTTTCAGCTGCTCCATTAGCCTGGGGGTAGTGTGGACTGGATGTTGTATGTTTAAAGTTGTATGCTGCACTGAATTGCTTGAACTCAACTGATGTAAACTGCATTCCATTATCAGTTATCAGCTCAAAAGGGATCCCCCATCTAGCAAAGATGCTTTTCAAATGGGAAATGACTTGTTGACTAGTCATGGAAGATAAATGTGCAATCTCAATATCTCGAGAGAAATAATCCACTACAACCAAGTAATGTTTCCCATTATGATCACATATGTCAGCTTCAGCCTTCTGTCCTGCTCCATCTGGCAGAGGTGTTGGAATCAAAGGCTCCTTTCTTTGAAATGCTTTATTTTCTTGGCAAAACTTACACATTCTAACCAACTCTGTGATGTTTCGTCCAATCCCTGGCCACCATACTGACATGTTGGCTCTAAGTCTGCATTTAGTTAGGCTCTGGTGACCATCATGAATCTGTGACAACACCTGTTGACGCAGTAGTTCTGGAACAACAATTCTGTCGCCATACAGAAGGAGAACATCAGTTGTCAACAAATGAGCTCTGGCAGCATAAAAACTCCACAGGGTGTTAGGAACCTGTGATGGTTCTTCAGGCCACTTATTATTGACATAATTACATACAGTCTGTAAATATGCATTTTGACGGGTGGCTCGTCTGATGGCATCCAATCTGTCTTTTGTTATAGGCCTAGTTTCAGTCACTGCCTGTACATATGCTCTGACATCATCTTCTGTGTCTGATTCACCACTGATTGGTAAAGGGTTACGTGACAATGTGTCAGCCACAATGAGTTGTTTTCCTGGTACATGGCACACTTCTGCGTTGAACTTCAGTAGCCTCATCAGGAGTCTTTGACACCTGATTGGTGCTTTGTCCAAATCATAAGAGTTTATTAGTGGGACAAGCGGCTTGTGGTCTGTTTGGCGACAAAACTTTTTCATATCCTGTAAGTATCTTGAAAACTTTTCACATGCCCACACACTTGCAAGGCATTCTTTTTCAATTTGTGAATACCTTTGATGCCACTTTGTCAACATCTGACAAAGTGACATCATTCGACAAAGTGGCATCATTCCCAAGAGCCTGGAACTAAAATCTTCGGTCAGCGGGCACCGGGCAAGCAAGATCCTTCAGAAGGCACAAACCCAGCAGCTGAATGAACGGGTGAGACAGACCAATTTTACTATTGAGGCCTTGAAGGCCAAGGAAGAGCGCATTAAACAAAAACTAACAACATGCCTAGATCAGACCACACTTCAGCAAGTGATGGACTGTACAGATCAGGCACGCTTAGCACAGCATGTCAAGTCCAAGACTCGACAACAAAACAAGTTTAACGTACTAATAGCTCATCAACACCATCACTATTCCAATAACAACACATTCAGTGTAGGACAACACTCCAGTAGTCAATTACATGCCAGGGAAACAGAAAAGTGGGTGAAGAATTTATCTGACAGACAGCTCACCCAGCCGGAGACAGAGATTCTTGCCAGGGGACTGAACTTTGCAGTTGCACCAAGTAGAATTCCTCTGGTGGAGATGATCACAGCTACTGAGTCAGCCATCCGCAACAACAAAATTAAAGAGGCTGAAGCAGAACAGCTCAGAATCAAAGTTTCAGCCTGCCTCAGCAATGCCAAACCACCACCTTCCAACATCAGTAGAGAGGAGAGGGACACACTTACCACTCTTAGCAAGGACAAAAACATCATCATTCTCCCAGCAGACAAAGGAAGGTGCACAGTGATTTTGAACCAGAAAGACTATCATGAGAAAGTTATGACACTCCTTAGTGACTTAAACACTTACGAACCTCTGAAAAGAGATCCAGGAAGTGGTTTCAAGAAAAAGTTAATAGATTGCCTGAAAATTTTGGAGAAGGACAAGCTACTGACCGTTTTCTGTACCAGAGACTGTACCCAGGGGAGGCCACACATAGTCTGTATGGTTTAACTAAAATCCACAAACAAGGTGAACCTTTAAGATCAATTGTTAGCATGATTAACTCTGTCTCTTACAATGTTTCCAAATATCTGGCGTCTGCACTCATCCCTTTAGTTAGCAGCTCAGAACACCACATACAGAACACCATGGACTTTGTGGATAAGGTGAGGGATGTCATCATGGAGACTGATGAAACAATGGTCTCTTTTGATGTCACATCACTCTTTACGTGCATTCCTGTTGATGATGCAGTAGAGGTGGTCAGTTTAAAATTAAAATCAGACACCACTCTGAGCAGAAGGACCACGCTTTCCACAGAACAACTGTGTCAACTCTTGAAACTATGCCTGCAGTCAACCTACTTCACATATGGGGAACAATATTATAGGTAGAAACAAGGGTGTGCTATGGGGTCTCCAGTTTCTCCTATTGTTGCCAACCTGTACATGGAGGAGGTAGAAAAGAGAGCCTTGACGTCCTTTTCGGGGACACCACCAAGTCATTGGTTCAGGTATGTTGACGACACCTGGGTTAAAAT
>NC_056502.1:47939516-47947799 GCF_014905685.2 Nematolebias whitei
TAGGAACTTGAGGTGGGCACATGGCTATGGGTGGTGGGATGACCTTACTCTCACCCCCTGTGCCTGTGCTCACTTACAACGGTTGCATTTAGACACTAGGGTTTGGATAGAGTTGGGGTGGAGGGGAAACTGGCACCATGCCAGCCTTTGCTCCTTCTTCTTTCCTTTTTAATGGCACTATACAACAACACACATCAACAGCACATCTAGGGGTGGGGGTGTATGTGTCGGGGTCTTATTATTATTATTATTATTATTTTTTTTTTTATTTTTTATTTTTTTCCTCTTCCTACCCACCTAGTTCCCTGACTGCCATTCCGGGGGTGGGGTCCGGGAGAAGGGCAGGCCGTCAGGTGTTGACCAGGACTATGTGGGGGTTCAGGGTCTGGGGGTTGCCGTGGGCGGTGCTGGCGCTGTGCTCTCCCTGGGGTTGTTTGGACCCCCTGAGCTTGGCTCTTGGGTGCCATGGTTGGCCCGCTGGTCGGGGTGGCTGCCGGGGCCTGGTGGGCGGTCGGCTGGGGGTGCGTGCTTGGTTGTTGGCGGTGTGTGGGGGTGGTAGGTGGCGTGTCCTCTTCATGGTGGGGGGGTGTCCTGTCGGCGGGGCATGGCCTGAGCCGGGTCTGGGGTATTGGCTCTTCTCCGCTCAAGAATGAATGGGTTTACCTCCTGGGTTTGGGCATGGGCTGCCCCCTGTAGAGGGCGGGTACATGTCTTGGACCTGGGGGGTATAGAGTGTGTATCGGGAATAAGAATGAAATGTATTGTTATTGTATGTCTTTGAGTGAATGAATGTGAGATTGAGGTTGGGATAGTGTGATTGTGTCTGTGTATGAATGGGTATTTGTTAGGCCGAGACTCGGACTGCCCCCTCTTTGATACAACTGGGGGTGCTTGGCATCGCGCCTCTATCGCGCGGCCCCCTGGTGGGGTGTGCCCTTGCCTGCCGGCGTGCTTGGGGCCCTTGGTATCGGGGGCTGGGCGCTTGGGCGTGTGTCGGCTAGGCCTGGTGTCTGCCTGGTGGGGCTCGGGTCCTCTGGCCCTGTCAGGCCTTGGCCTGGGTGGTGTGAGTCCTCGGTGCCCGGGCCTCGGTGCCTGGACCTGGACCTACATCGGTGCGGCGGGTGCCGACAGAGGCCTATGAGTTTGTCGCTGTTGGCCCCGGGGGTTCACTGTATGTGGTTGCTGGTGGGGATCTTCCGGTTCTCCCCTGTGGTCCGTTCTGGGGAGTGGGTGAGTGGTTCGTCCTGTGTGGGTGGCTCTGGGGGCTCCGCGGTCGGGGTCCCTCCTGGGGTCTTGGGCTCTGGTCCCCCCTTTTTCGTCTGCCTCTGGTCTTGGGGGTCGGGTCTCTGCTGCTTCACAGTTACTAATAAATGTTCTATTAGAGAAGCCTTATACACTTATGCATGCTCACAACCACACACAAATAGAAGCAGGGATGCTTATGTAGGCTTTATATGTAGATATATAGATATGTATGTGAGTGTATATTCATGTGTATGTATGTATGTATGTATATAGGCGTAGGTATGGGTTTATATATTTATGGAAATTTACTGCAAAGCCATGAATATTTTAAGTTCTTTATACATATGTATTTTGTTGCTGTGTTTTGTCATGTTCTTTGCAGGTGAACAGACAGTGGCCGGGTGTTTTGACGTGTGCTCTATTTGTATATATTTCTTATATTTTGGAGTCTTACTTTGTCTTTTCTTTCTTTCTATCCTATTAAAAAAAAAACTACACTAGATAGTCACTATAATAAATATTTCATAATAATGGTGTGGAGAGGATGGCTGTAAGGGGAGAAGGGAGGCCATCAAAAAAAAAAAAAAGAATTGGAAGGGACGAGAGCTTCAGCTCCCCCTCCCAAGAAAGGCGAGAGCAAACAAGATTTCCCAGCTGCCAAACCACAACAGATGAGTGCCCCCTGGTCCAGACAAGATCCTAAATGGTTTCCCAAGAAACCAGAGGATGAACGAATGTACCAGAAGGGGGGCGCACGCCCTAAGGGTAAAAGGTATGGCACCCAAGGTAACCCATACAACCAGGGATCCCACTAGGAACCCCAGAGGAGGGGGCCTCCTCCCACTCCACGTCGGCCTGAACAGCCTGAAACGAAAAAGAAACAGCAGCGGGTCCAGAAAGAGAGCCCCTGACCTCTGAGCTCGGACGAGACAGAGAGTGTGCGTCGGTTCTTGGAAATGTTGAAAGGTATTGCCATGGACAAACAACCTGACGCGTTGTGTGGCAATATCATTGCTGATGAGTCAGAACACACAAACAACACTGTTACTGCTGTCACAGACAGTCGCCATGGCGTTGTTGTTGTAAACTCTGACAGGCCCTCACCAGAAAAAGGAGGGGGTGCACTCACACGTCACCGACGGTGACCCGTCACAAACTGAAACCTCAGAAACAGCAACAGCTGTGCTGACGGCTCAGACAAATCAAGGTGACACAAACAACAACGTTGCCGCTGTCACGGACAGCCACCAGGACCTTGTTGTTACAAACAATGTGAGCCCCTCAACACACAGAGAGCGGGTGATCTCGTACATCAATGACGGAGGCCCGTCCAAAACCGAACTCTCAGGAGCAGCAGCGACTGCACCAACGGTCCGGATAAACCAGGATTACACAGGCAAAGGTAAACGTAAGAAGAAACGTTGGCCAAAACCTACAAGGTTCCTGTGTAACCTTATAAGAAAGGGGATCACTAAAAAAGCTTTCCTTTCTATCACACTTGAAGGGGTCCTCACACATGAAGCCCTACTGGATGGTGGAGCCGACATAACTATTATGTCAGCCAAACTGTTCGAGAAGCTCAGGACCGCCGCTAACGGTGTTCACAGGGAAATACCTCTCATAGAACATGCTATAGAACTGCAGGGCCTCGCAGAGATGAGGACAACCCTAATAGCTATAGCTATGGTTCACATGCAGGTTGGCGAGATGACATTATACCACCCGGTACATGTGTCTATGGTTGACTCATTCCCATTTTTGATCGGCCAGGATTTTATAAATCGCTTTGACGCGATTATAGATTATGGTGAACAGAAAATGTGGGCCAGAGTGAGCAAACACCTGCCAATACTCATGCCTCCTGAGACAGTCATAGACTGCCCAACAGCAGGCACCACAGAAGGCACAGAGGACTTCTCAACAGAGAACACAGTCCCGGTAAGTAATCCTTCAAAAGCATGTGAAACCGAAGAGACCCAACCGGTGGACCCAACTCTGACCGAACAAGAAAGCCTCCTCTGCGAGCTGAGACAGTCAGAGCCCACCGGATACTACCTACCATTGGTAGTTAAAGGTGTAGAGATCCAAGGATCCCACACCGAAGATGCTGTACTGTCGCTGTGGACAGATAAATCATCTATTAACCAAGCTTTCTACGAAATATTGGTTAAAAAACATTTGGGTCCAGTTCTGATCGAGAAAGCTTTCCACTTTCCATTGTATCCCAACAGTTCACGAGTGATGACTGCGAAAGGAGTCATTAACCTGAAACTGATCTGGAACCAACGGGAACTGGTCCACCCATTCCTCGTGGTCCCAGACTTACCACATGCTACATACATAGGCTCTGACATCTTGGTAAGATTAGGTGTCCGAGTGGACACCAGCCACACTGTACTGTGGTCACTAAAACCAGCCAAAAAGGATCCTCCTGTGCTTGACACAGCGAACCTTACGGCTGGACAGACCATTCCACAGGTCTGCCAGGTTGCTAGCAACCAAAACACCTCAGTACCTCCTCAGGTGACAAACCTAATGGTACGAGTCCACATCATGGCGGGACAAGCTATTAGCCTTAAACAGGCGTACTTTCAACCATCTCCTACATTTTTCAAACTAGGACTGTCCATTGAGGCTGCAAGCCAAGTGCGCCTCGACTCCAGAACCACATCTGTTGCTGTGTGAAACACAGGCATAAAGGAGGTACTGATCCCGAGAAACACAAGGCTAGGATGGTTGATCTCCACAGATTTTCATGATTTTGAACTAGGCATTCCATTTCTGGGAGGACTCCCAGACAACCTGGTATCGAGTCAAGAGACTGGTCCAGTTTGGTTCACGAAACCAACACAGGCCATAGCTCTCTTCTCAACCAATGATGTCGATTTAGGACCTCAAACTTCTTCTTTCTTCTTCTTTCCTCTCAGGCTCTGATCGAGGTGGCAGCTTCAATTTTTCCTCCCCTGGTTTTTTCCTTCCTTCTGCTCTGCTCTCTGTCTGTCTGAAGCGCCTGGGTCTCATCTCCCGAACATAAATTAAGAAGATTATGGATTTGGTATTGTGGGCGTTCAACTCTATTGATAAGATTTTTTCATCAAAACGACAAGATCCTGGGAACCGGCATGTCCAGCTGAGACTCACGCTGTGGGGTACGTCATGGATTCGTGGGGAGTGTGGAAGATGATGTGCCTCTCTGTTCTGTCTCAAGAGGATGTTGAAGACGTTTACATATTTGGACTTATGATAGCAAGGACCCTGCTTTTTGGCATCGGCGGGGCTCTGTTTTATCGACTTTTGAAGAAGACATCGGGAGCAGCTTTGGCCATGGAAAAGCTTCCGAGTCAGTGTGAAGGTCTGGTCCTCGCTGTGGGAACTTTAAATCGTCTGGTCTACGAGCTTAACCGTAAGGTAGAGGCGATTGAGAATCGCAGACCACCTGCGGCTTCTGGGACTCGTCAGCATGGTGGGTTCGACCTTGAAGGAAACTCATAGCATGGATCAGTGAAACTTAATTCCACAATTAGGCTTTTTCGGAACCAGAATGCCCAGATTGACTCAAGGCTGAAGAAAAAAATCTGTCTGCCTGAAGAAAAACAAAATCAAGCTTATCTAATTTGAATCCCAATGGCCTCGGAGACGGGCTGACTATCAAATTTCTCCTGGGACATGAGTACCCAAGGACAAAAGCTTCATCTATCGCCCCCACCCCACCCCCCACCCCCCCGAGAACTCTCTGTGCAGGCTTATCAGAACTGCTGGCTGAAAACAACATCTTCAGAAACTGTGGCTGATCTGAAAAAAAAAGCTCATGGACAAATCTTAACACCTTGATGTCAAATGCAAATGTATTCATGTTTTAATTGTGCTTGCTGGTAGAGTTTTTTGATGTCTCAAATCGTGTCCTGATAGACAAGATGTGAAAAATCTTTTTTTGTAATACCACTATCTACCCTCATGTTTCTACCCCTTTTCCTATCTAAGATTATTATCTGATAAGGATAAAATGGCCGCGCTCTCCTGTAGTTGCAGCTTCGTGCACTCCGCCCATCTTTCGGACGACTGTACGTACATATTTGTGTTGTACCTCGGTGCAATTCCAATAAAGTGTGTGGGTGGGTTTGCGGTACACCTCGGTTTGCAAATGTCCTCTATCAACTTGCCCTCTATGGCAAGTTGGCTTTCTTGGACTGTGAGGTCTCAGTCTCTGATAGAGGACATTTGCAAACCGAGGTGTACCACAAACCCACCCACACAGACCAGTATTTGCAGTTTGACTCCCATCACCCTTTGGAGCACAAGTTAGGAGTCATCAGGACTCTGTATCACAGAGCAGACAGCATCCCCACTAACTCGGGAGCCAGGAAGAAGGAGAAATCCTACACAAAATAGGCTCTAGAGCAATGTGGATATCCTAACTGGGCCTTCCTGAAAGCAGAGAAGAAACCCAAACAGGACTCCAGTCAGCCATCAGGTGCAAAGGAGGAACCCAGACCAGTGGTCATTCCGTATGTTGAGGGAGTATCAGAGAAACTGAGACGTTTATTTTCTAAACATAACGTCCCAGTGGCTTTTAAACCCCAAAATACATTACATCAAAGACTGGTTCATCCCAAAGATCCAGTCCCCCGGCACAAACAGAGTAATATTGTGTATGCTGTTCAGTGTCAGGAGGGCTGTGATCAGTCTTACATCGAGGAAACTAAACAGCCACTGGCCAAAAGGATGGCCCAGCACAGAAGATCAACATCATCAGGCCAGGATTCTGCGGTCTACACTCATCTCCAGGCCATCGGTCACTCTTTCAAGGATGAAGATGTTCACATCCTGGACAGAGAGGAACAATGGTTTGATAGAGGAGTAAAGGAGGCCATCTTTGTGAAAAGAAATCGTCCATCATTAAACAGGGGTGGAGGCCTCCGGGTTCAACTGTCCCCCTCTAACAATGCTGTTATTGCTAGTATCACTCAGCCTCCTGTGAATAGTAAACAGCCATCAGTGTGCTAATGATCCATTGTTAGGCTGATGGTCCTTCTTGAGCATGTGATCAGCTGGTTTTGGTTGTCAGCAGCAAACTGGTTGATCCACTCTGAGAAGGTGCTATTTAAGAGACTGAGCTGAAAACGGCACCTCAGACCAGACTGAGGAAGTCTCTTGGATGAGAGACGAAACGTTTCTATATTTATTTATTTTTTATTTTTTTTGAATGTCCAGAGGACCAGATTGAACTTTTTTGGATCCTGGTTATAACCAATTCATTCAGCCAAAACACCAACCATAGCTGGCTGTATTTGCTTAAACCTTTTTCTCTAATAGTTCTGCAGGGAGGAGCCCCTGAAGGGATGTAGGAGACCCTGATTGGGTGTGATCTGCCGCTTAACTGAACACAAAAACACTTCTTCTTCTTCTTCTGGAAATAAAAACAAAAACGGAGTGGAGTCAAATTGTAGTGGTTTTAGGATTTCTATTTTGTAATTTTTCAACAATGGACTCAGCATGAGTGGAAGATGAGGCAGAAGACCATGGAGAATATTGTTCTTTACACAAGGTGCCTGACGGCTCCATATGAGGTAAGAGAAATGCGTGTTTGTTTGACCTGTGCTGTACTCAGTGGCGGATTCACCGTCGGGCACGACGGGACACTTCCCGGTGGCCTGGTTGCCGAGGAACGGGACTAAAGGCTCGGTTCGGGTCGCACGGACTTTATTATTTTAAATAAACAATTCACTTTTGCCTGGGCTCAGGTCTCACGCTGCACTGCAGCGACGGAGAAAGCCTGGCACATCCCCCGGCCGGGCCGGCCCCCTCCCTTCCTTTTCTGTGTGTCACAGAGCAGAGACACACACACACACATTGCGCCCGCACCCCTCCCCGCCCTAGGACTCGCGCTCCCGACGGTGTTGGCGCGCGGTGCGTGCATCTCTGAGTTGTAGAATGGAGCAACAGAGACAGCCAAAGAAGAGGAAAGGTGGAGCAGAGAGAGAGAGGATAAAAAAGAGAAAAGCTCTGGCCGCGGATGCTGCTAAGTGCTATAAATTAATGTTTGTTCGTAATGGAGCAGGTAAGAGAAACACTTGTGTTGAAAAAATTGAACTCTGGCACAGTTTATCAGCACAGCTTAATATCCACATGCTAGCTTCACTTTGAGGGACCTAAGTGGGCCAAAACTGACTTAATATAACAAATGTTTTTAAGTTTTTACAAAGAATATTGCAAATTTTATAATATGGGTTAGGATCTTCCTTTACTCCTCTCTCAAACCAGCTTGAGCATGAACTTTGGTGGTTCTTATAAGGTTTTTTATCTTTTTTTTTTTACAAAAGTGAGTAAAAATGTGTTTAATGTTTAAAATGTGTTTGATTTGATGGAGAATAAACAACACATCTGTAGTACAACACGATCTCTCATTTGTTGTATGAAACTATGATTGACTGTCATATTCCTAGTGATTTTAAAAGGGCTTATGCATAGCAAAATATAGGGCAACATAATTTCAGTTTATGTGATTTGAGGACGGATTATTGCACCACAGAAGAAAGATTTATGTAGGTATTCAGTTAGACGTGTGCAAACAACATGCATTCAAAGTGCGCTCAATTGAACTCAGTCTTGGTGGTTTGCGTTAATCAGGTGGTGGTGGCCTGGGATGGTATCAAAATTCCTGGCCTGGATTATTGTCCCAGTCCGCCCCTGGCTGTACTCCACTTCTTGCTTGTTGAACGGGGCCCGGTCTGCTTACATTCACACTGTACTCGAACCGCGCTGGAGTTTTCTTCTACTGGACCGAGACCTAGGTTTTAGCCCGGACCAGAGTTTGCCTTGTTGTTCCATGACAGAGTTCGATGGCGCATTCACACCTCCCCAAACGAACCGGACTTCCTAGGAAAACGAGCTAGAGTTTGATTAAAGTGGACTAAACAGGGCTGGTGTGAATGCATCCCAAGAGATACTCACTAGAGCAGTTTTAATAACCACCTCTGCTAGGGGCAGGTGTGAGTGTGTGTGTGTGTGTGGGGGGGGGGGGGGGGGGGGGGGGGGGGG
>NC_056502.1:47947899-47966695 GCF_014905685.2 Nematolebias whitei
GGGGGGGGGGGGGGGGGGGGGGGGGGGGGGGGGGGGGGGGGGGGGAGCGAGCGAGTGAGAGATAGACAGAGAGAGAGAAAGAGTTAGAGAGAGAGAGATGCAGATATGCAAAAGGTTGCTGGCATTTCCAAAGATAGCCAGGCTGACATTTCTATTGACTTTGATGTTGAAAATCCCTCACAAGCCCCCACCCTCCCCTCCCCCCCACCCAAAAAAAAAGCTATATGATATATTATGTGCTTGTAGAAAGTGTGCAGCTATTCAGGAAGCATATTTGCTGCCAGGTTGTCAGGTCAAAATCAGTTTTATCGGTGTTGACTTGTAAAAATGTTGCAGACTGGAAAGTAAGCATTTTCTACTTTTAGAGTGAATGCTGTGCACAACCTGAAAAATGGAAGAAGCAGGTAAAAATACTGGATGGATGGATGGATGGAGATTCAGTACTCAGATTCAGGTGTGTGTGTGTGTGTGTGGGGGGGGGGGGTCTGGGGGTCCTCCTCCAGAGAATTTTGAATAAAGTCGATGCCATTTCCTGTATTTTGGTGTATTTTACAAAGGTTTATTACAGTAGATTAACATGAAACAAAACATGTAAACTATTATTGAAATCTCTGACTGTAAAGCGTTCTTAATGCAACAACGCTGCAGCTTTGCAGGTAAGGGGCGTTCACTTCAGAACAAATTGAGGTCGCTGACTGGTCAGTTGCTGACGTGCCTACTGGACTGATTGACAGGTGGCGTAACTCGTGCAAAAAAATTATAGCTTTTACTGGCCCATTTGAGACTGTTGTCATTTATTCAACATCTATTCAATATTTTGGTGAATCTAAGGTTTGAGAACTGTTTCCTTACAAAATCCTAATGATGGTTCCTAAATTTTTCAGAGATGCTGAGTTAAAATTTAGGGGTGCTCAATAAGGGTGTGTGATGGGCACCTACATGATGCTCAGCTCTGTCAAAGGAGATGTTATTCAGCTGCAAGAAACTGCCAAGAAACAGTATGAAGTATGTCAAAATAAAATATAAATTTTAAAATTTTTTAAAAGTAATGCACAAATTAGTCATTCCAGCAATGTAGTGTCATTACACTAGTCATTGGGCCAACTTTCCATCTAGCATTAAACTTGGAATGATTTGAGTGTAAACACATTGATTCTTCAAAAGGAAATTATTATGTAGTAATGAGGAGAGCTTGGCAGGCCAAATCAAATGACTTGGCAGGCCAACTTTGGCCCGCGAGCCCCACTTTGGGCACCCCTGAATTAGACAATTCAAAGCTGAAACATACATCAGCTAAAACTGAACGTCAAGCAGCTCAAACACCAACTACACAAACAAAGATCAGCCAGATCATCAGGTCAAGGGAGAGTTTAGTAGGCAACATAGTATGATTGTAACATCTGGACAGGTCTCCAGACCATCACAAGGACACCCAGACAGGTCTCCAAACCATTACAGGGACACCTGGACAGGTTTTCAGTCCATCACATGGCCACGTAAAGACAAACGAGACAAACAACCATTCACTCTCTCACACCTACGAACAATGCCAAAAATAAAATTTTAGAAGCTGAAAATGGATGATGGTTGCAGGCAGTTCAGGGAACAATTGCAACAAAACCTAGGGATAATTAATACTAATTTTAATGGTTTGTTAAACATCTACATTTACCTAGATCAGTAAACACTTGATTCAATAACTATTTTAGAGAACAACAAGTAGTCTGACCAACAGCTCTCCTTGTGTGAATAGAGCACACTCTGCAACTCTTCTCTGCTGGATTCACTGTTCACTCTCATCCTCATTGTTGTCCTTCTCCACATATGAAGCCTCCAGGCTCCTCCTCCAACTGTTCATGTCGGCTGGCTCCTGTGGTCTCCTGTCCGGGTACGACAGCCTGGTTAGCTTGGCAATCACCCACACCGCTCATTGCTGAGGATTATGGTGGAGCAGGAGAAGTTGTGGATCCTCACAGACTGTGGCCTGTTGGTTAGGATATCCAGGACCAGATCAGTTCTAGTGTGAGGAGTTTATCAATCAGGGTCTGGGGAATCATGCTGTTGAAGCCAGATGTGAAGTCCACAAACAGCATAATGAATGTAGATGTCCTTCTGCTCCACATGAGTGAGAGCAGTGTGGACCACAGAGGAGATTGCCTCCTCTGTTGACACTAGCAATAACAGCATTGTAAGAAGGGGCCAGTGGAACACAGAGGACTGAACTGTCCCCCTCTTACAATGCTGTTATTGCTAGTATCACTCAGCCCCATGTGACTAGCAAGCGGCCATCAAGGCACTAACGGCCAATTGTTGGACTGATGGTCCTCCATCATGTGAACAACTAATTTTGGATGTCAGTAGCAAACTGGTTGAGCGACTGTAGCCAATGCTTACATGTGCAATTTTTTTTGACCGGAGTGGGATCTTTTCAGATTAAATAATTCAAATGTATCATTTACATGGGCACAATCTGTTCATGAGTAGCGTTTACATGCAGCGGGCTTTGTTCTGAACAGAAGTACTGACATGCGTAGAATGGTAAACTCTCCTGAAAAAAAAAACACAGAAGAAGAAGTTCTACTTCCTGTTTACTTCCGGGTTGAACGCAACAAACCTGAGCACCCAAAATGGACCTGTGACAGGTTTTAATGACGGTGGAGACGTTACTGCACTCCCTGACTGAGCTACAGGTAATACAGATAATTTTGAGCTCTTTCAAAGTTTCTAGGAGAAATGTTGTCGCTCACCGATCAGTTTTACTTCCCCGACATGCTAATATTATTAGCATTAGTCAGGCGTAAATGGCATAGTCGCACATGCGCAGTCAGGCCAGTTTTTCACCATCAGAAAAAAAACAGATCAAGTGTTTACATGCACACCTTTCAGGTTATGAATTGGCGTAAACCACCCGTTTTGTTCCGATCACAAATTGTTTCAGATCACACTGAATAAACAAAAAATAACCCGAACTGGGTGTTTACATGACACGTTTTTATTCCGAGCGGCTGTTTGATCCAATTACTTATGCCCAGGTAAACATAGCTTTTGAGAAATTGCTATTTATAAGATTGAGTTTGTCGTAGCTCCTCCGACTAAAGAAGTCTTTTGGATAAAAGACGAAACATTTAAACAAGAAGAATCTGCCCAGAGGACATGACTTGACTTTGTTAGATTTATCTACCTAGATTATTGTGCATGGGGGTGGGGGGTGGCACAGAGGTTAGAGAAGGTGGGCCTGTGATCGGAAGAGTGTCCGTTCAAGCCCCGGTACCAACAACATGAAAAATGTGGGTTGGGGTAGGTGAAGCACCCACACCTGCCCCACCCTCATTCGTCCCACTCTGGGCCCCTGAGCAAGGCCCTTAACCCCCACCATCTGCTCCTCAGGGTGTCCTAGATAGCAGCTCTCTGCTCCACACAGAGGGCTGTGGAAGCTCGGTGGTCTGTGGTTGCGTCAGGAACGACATCCAGCGTAAAAATAACTGCCAAGTCTTCGTGGGACTTAGTTGACTGTGGTGACCCTTAACGCAGGGAGCAGCTGAAAGAAGAAAGAAAAATTATTGAGCATGCATCAAGATAACCCAAGTAAACCTATAAGCTAACCTTAGAAAAACCTACAAGGGCCATCCATTCATCCATCATCTTCTTCTTGTGTCAGAATCTGGTTCCCTCTCTTTCCACAGCCACCTCTTTCAGCTCTTCTGGGATGATTCCAAAGCGTTCCAAGACCAGCCAAGACCACATCTCTCCAGCTGTCCAGGGTCTCATCCCATTTGGAAATGCTCAGAAAACCTCCCTAGGGAAGCAACCCAAGGACATAATAAAAAGTCTGTCTGAAAGTGGCTGAAGCTGTGAAAGGTGAAAAAGAGCAAGTATAGATGAGAATTTTAAGCTAACTGGAAAAACGTGGAGGAGACTGAGGAACAGAAACTGACTGATGACACAAAAGAAGCTCAGAAGAACAGAACAAATGACATAAAAGAATACTCAAATAAAAAAAACAACCAATACAATACAATACAATACAACTTTATTTATAGAGCACTTTAAAACAACACTGTTGGCCAAAGTGCTGTACACTAGGACATACAAAAACATAAAAACCCCACACGTTAAAAATGTGAAATAAAATAAAGATAACAAATAAAATAAAACAAATAACTTAGAGTCATTAAAACCAACATTTCAAACTGAAGTAAAAGCCAAAGAGAAAAGATGTGTCTTCAGAGAAGACTTAAAAACAGGAAGTGAGCCAGCTTGTCTGACATGCAGAGGCAGCTCGTTCCACAGTTTAGGGGCAGCGACTGAGAACGCTCGGTCACCTCTCAGTCTCCTGTTGGACCTTGGGACGACCAGCAGCAGCTGATCTGCTGACCTGAGAGAGCGTGAAGGAGTGTACAGCTGGAGCAGGTCGGACAGATACTGTGGGGCGAGACCATGAAGACATTTGAAAACAAATAAAAGAACCTTAAAATTAATCTTGAAGCGAACCGGGAGCCAATGTAGTGATTCTAAAACAGGGGTGATGTGTTCTCGTTTTTTTGGTACCAGTTAAAAGGCGGGCAGCTGCGTTCTGAACCAGCTGAAGTCGAGTCAGTAATGACTGGCTCAGACCGACATAAAGAGAATTACAGTAATCCAGGCGAGTTGTAATGAAAGCATGGATTAAGATCTGAAAATGATGTTGTGACAGAAATGGTTTGACCTTGGCCAATTGTCTCAAATGAAAGAAGCTGGACTTGATCACTGATTTAATCAGCGTGTCAAGTTTGAAGTCACTGTCCAGCCTCACGCCCAGGTTAGTTGCTGTCTCAGTCAGATGTTCTGTTAAAGGACCCAGATCAGCATGGATATTGGAGCCTTCACTAGGCTTAAACAACAAGACCTCTGTCTTTTTGTCATTAAAATGTAAGAAGTTTAGTGACATCCATGCTCTGACTTCTGCCATACACCCCAGGAGTTGTTTCAAGGAATGGTGTTTGCCCTGTTTTAACGGAACATAGATTTGGCTGTCATCAGCATAAAAATGAAAAGAAATGCCATGTTTCCGGAGAAGATGTCCCAGAGGGAGTAGATACAGGGAAAACAGAAGAGGGCCAAGTATAGAACCCTGAGGTACTCCACAAGTGAGAGGGGCTACAGAGGACTCCACAGCACCAATGCGCACGCAGAAGTTTCTTTCTGTCAAATAGGATCTGAACCACTGTAGAGCAGGACCCTGAATGCCCACCCAGTTCTCCAGACGAGACAGGAGGATGTGATGGTCTACTGTGTCGAAGGCAGCAGTCAAGTCCAACAACATTAAAACTACACAGTCACCAGAGTCTGCGGCTAAAAGAATGTCGTTGAAGACTTTCAGCAGCGCAGACTCAGTGCTGTGGTGAGTTTTAAAGCCAGATTGAAACTGTTCAAGAAGGTTGTGGTCGTTTAAGTATGATGTTAACTGATTGTAAACAATTTTCTCCAAGATCTTAGATATGAAGGGCAGTTTTGAGATGGGTCTAAAGTTGGACATTACTGTGGGGTCTAGGCTAGGTTTTTTAATCAGTGGTGTCATAACTGCATGTTTAAAGCTCGCTGGTACCTGTCCACATGCCAAGCTGTCATTTATAATTTGGGACACATGAGGAGCCACGGTGTGAAAAACCTCTTTAAAAAGACGAGGTGGGATGGGATCATTTGGGGATCCAGCAGGTTTCATACGACCAGTGATGTCAGTTAAGGAAGACAGGGTGACGAGCTCAAACTGACTGAAGACAGCAGAGTGTGTGACGGAGACGGAGGGGTCGTAAGAAGGAGGGCTTATGAGAGCTCTAATGCTTGAAACCTTATTGATAAAAAAGCTCAGGAAGTTGTCACACATTTCAGTGGAGTTCTCTGGGCTGGCTGATTGTGGGGCGTTAAGAACAGAGGTGATTGTTTTAAAAAGCACACGTGGATTGCTGGAGTTGGAGGAGATGATGTCAGAGAAATATTTGTTTTTTGCAGCTCTAACAGTGGACTGATAGAAGCACCAGCTGTCCCTCAGAGCTTGGAAAGACACCTGTAGTTTGTCCTTCTTCCACTTCCGCTCTGCTCTCCTGCACTGGCGTCTGGCAGATCGTGTGACCTCATCAGCCCAGGGGTCAGGCTTTGGTCTGGAAGCTCTTGTTTTTAATGGAGCCACAGCATCTAAAACGTTTTGACAGGCTGAGTTAAAATTAGATGAGAGAGCATCGATATCTGAATGAAGACCCACAGGGTCTGTGGGGCTGATGGCAGAACTAAAAGCTGCAGAGAACTGAGAAGCAGTGGAGGAGTTAATGACCCGACGGGGCTGTGCAGGAGCGCGAGGTTTGACTGAGCGACAGACGAGTGGCATGTCAAACACAACAGGCATGTGGTCTGAAAAGGCAGCATCACAAACTTCCACATTAGAAACATTAAAACCGTGAGCCAACACAAGGTCCAAGGTGTGGCCACATTCTTGTGTTGGATCAGACACAAACTGAAGCAAATTAAAAGAGTCTATCAGCTGTAAAAACTCTTTGACCAACGGTTTATCAGCACAGCACACGGCGATGTTGAAATCTCCGACTATCAAGATCCTGTCATATTTAGGCAAGACTCCAGCCAAAAAATCTGCAAAGTCTGTCAGAAAGTCCTTATTGTATTTTGGAGGTCTGTATAAAACAGCACACAGTACGGGTTGTGAAGATCCGAGCTCAAACAAGTTGAACTCAAAGCTGGAATAACATGTTAAAGGTGTGATTTGTTTACAGAAATAGCTCTTCCTGTAAACAGTCGCTATTCCTCCTCCACGACCCGTCGTCCTTGGAGAGCTGAAGTATGCACAGTTTGGTGGCAGGAGTTCACAAAAAGCACTGGACTCACCGGCAGTTATCCATGTTTCAGTAATGAATAAAAAATCCAGACCACGGGAGGTGAAGAAGTCCTTCAGAATAAAGGTCTTGTTTGTTAAAGATCTAGCATTAACCAGAGCCATGTGAACATGAGATGGAGCCAGGGTGACGTCATCCATCCGAGGAGCTCTGTCCAGCAGCCGCAGGTTGTGGTGGTTCACTCCGCGGACGCGGAGGAGAGGAAAGGAGAGGCCGCGCAGCAGCGGCCCCCCACCCAGGCCAACAGCAGCCGGGGTGTGATCCGACGCAGGAGCCAGATCGAGCAGGTTGTGGTGGTTCACTCCGCGCACTCGGACGAGGGGGGGGGGGGGGAGGCATCGCGCAGGTTGTCCCTCACCCAGGCCAACAACAGGAGCCAGAGAAGAGCTGATGAGATCCAGGGAGCGCCATGAGATAAAACAATTAGATGCAGCTCCAAACTCAGAGAGAGCGGATAGGGAGGACGCCAGCTGAGCTTTCAGTCTGACCAGCTGGCCGCTGCGTCTCCCGCGGCGTCTGCGCGCTCTGCGCGCTGGTGGAGCTGGGGCGCGGCACAGGTAGGCCGGCACGTCCGACAGAAATGGAGGGAAAAAAGTTTTCTGGCTGTCATTCACAAACGGAGCCAAGTTGTTAACATCGGGTCGAAGATTAAAAAGCGTTTGGCGATTATACACCAGCAGAGAGTCGACACTAGTTATAAAAGCAAAAAACAACACAAAAACAATCAAAGTATGCAGGGAGAGGCAAGCCGAACACACTGGCGCCGCCATCTTGCATTAAAAAAACCAAGAATAAACTCAAAAGTCCACCAGTTACTGGTATTCATTCAAGGAATATCAATGCATTTTTATACATTCAGCAATCAAATCAAACTTCAAAATTGTACCAGTTTACGGTTACACCACTAATGTCCATGGTAGCAGTGCTTTAAGTAATTCTGGCAAAATGTTGTAGCATGAATATGCACTCTAACTATGACCTCTGACCCTTGGGTTGTCTTCCTGACTCTCCATGAACTGTTTTCTTTAAAGTAACTTTTGACTTCAATAATGTCTGATGATTTTCGCACATTTTCAGTCCTTGGACACAGAGTCAGCTGCAGTCTGACTAATGTTACCTTAATTTTTCCTATGCTTTTAGGAAACACAACATTAATGAAGTTTCCTGATGCATGCTCAATAATCCAGGTAGAAAAATAAAAAAAAGTTCAATCTGGTCCTCTGGACATTCAAAAAAATAAAAAACAAAACAAAGCAAAAAAATATAGAAACGTTTCATCTCTCATCCAAGAGACTTCCTCAGTCTGAGGTGCTGTATTCAGCTCAGTCTCTTAAATAACACCTTCTCAGAGTGGATCAACCTGTTTGCTGCTGACAACCAAAACCAGCTGCTCACATGGTCAAGAAGGACCATCAGCCTAACAATGGATCATTAGCACACTGATGGCTGTTTACTATTCACAGGGGGTTGAGTGATACTAGCAATAACAGCAGTGTAAGAGGGGGACAGTTGAACCCGGAGGCCTCCACCCCTGTTTAATGATGAACATTTGTTTTTGAATGTCCAGAGTACCAGATTGAACTGTTTTGGATTTTTCTACCTGGATTATTGAGCATGCATCAGGATATTTTGAACCACTTTGGCCAGGATTGCCTCAAACTAGTAAAAGAGTTTGAGAAAACAGCAAGGAAGAGGGCAGACTACAGGAACCACTTGTGATTCATTCTCAGATGTCGAAAAAGTGGCATCATTCCCAAGAGCCTGGAACTAAACTCAGTGGGCACCGGGCAAGCAAGATCCTTCAGAAGGCACAGACCCAGCTGCTGAATGAACGGGTGAGACAGACCAATTTTACTATTGAGGCCTTGAAGGCCAAAGAAGACCACATTAAACAGAAACTAACAATGTGTCTAGATCAGACCACACTTCAGCAAGTGTTGGACTGTACAGATCAGGCACGCTTAGCACAGCATGTCAAGTCCAAGACTGGACAAGAAAACAAGTTTAACTTACTAATAACTCATCAACACCCTCACTATTCCAATAACAACACATTCAGTGTAGGACAACACTCCAGTAGTCAATTACATGCCAGGGAGACATCATCCTGTTTTCATTAATGAGTTGTTATAGATGCTGATGGCTGTGGGCAGCAAGGATCTCTTGTAGCGGTCTGTCCTACAACGGATTTGAAGAAGCCTCTGACTGAAGACACTGTTGTTGTATGACAGTCTGATGAAGAGGGTGCTGAGGGTTGTCTATAATGTTCTTCATTTTATGAAGAATCCTTCTTTGAACAATCATCTCCAAAGGTTCTAGAGGAGTCCCCAGAACTGAGCCAGCCTTCTTTATGAGCTTGTTGATATTTTTTAAGTCACGTGCTCTGGTGCTTCTACCCCAGCAGATTATGGCAGAAGAGATAGCGCTCTCTACAACAGACTTATAGAAGATATGCAGCATCTTGCTGCAAACGTTGAAGGACTTCAGCTTTCTCAAGAAGTACAGTCTGCTCTGTCCCTTCTTGAAGGCAGCTTCACTGTTGCATTTCCAGTTCAGTCTGTTGTCCAGGTGAACTCCAAGGTATTTATACTTCTCCACCACCTCCACTTCTTCTCCCATGATGGAAATAGTGTTGGACCTGTTACTGATTCTCCTGAAATCTACAATCATCTCCTTTGTTTTGTTCACATTCAAGATGAGATGATTGTTTCCACACCATGCCACAAAGTGGTCCACCAGTTCCCTGTACTCAGCTTCTTGTCCATCTCTGATGCACCCGACCACTGCAGTCAGCAGAATATTTCTGCAGATGATAGGAGTCTGTTTTATACTGGAAATCTGAGGTGTACAGAGTGAAAAGGAATGGTGAGAGTACAGTCCCCTGTGGTGCTCCTGAGTTACTGACCACCTGGTTAGACACACAACCCTTCAGTCTCACAAACTGTGGTCTGTCCGTCAGGTAGTCTTTGATCCAGGCAATTGTTGAGGCCTCCACCTGAGTCTTCTGAAGTTTCTGACAAAGCAAATCAGGCTGGATTGTGTTAAATGCACTGGAGAAATCAAAGAACATGACTCTCACAGTGCTGTCTGCCTTTTCTAGATGACAGTGAGTTTGCTGAAGCAGGTGTATGATGGCATCTCCAACTCCACGCTGATAAGCAAACTTGTACACAGCAAACTCTTCTTGTACACCTCCTTGCTGTTTCTTATCTTGACTTTTAGTTGCTTCTGTGTGCTCCTCAATAATTCCCTGTCTCCCTCCCTGAAGGCTTTTTTTTTCTGGTTTAGCAGTTCCTTCAGGCCAGTGGTAATCTAGGGTTTGTTACTGGGGAAGCATCTCACTGTTCTGGTGGGGATGGCGTTGTTTACACAGAAGTTTATATAGTCGGTCACACACTCAGTCATGGCATTGATGTCCTCTCCATGTGGCTGGCACAGTGCATCCCAGTCTGTAGCCTCAAAACAACCCCACATAGCTTCTTCAGCTTCCATTGACCATTTTCTCACTGTTCTCATTATTGCAGGTTGCCTCTGAACAAGGGGTTTATATTTTAAGCAGAGAAACACAAGATTGTGATCTGATTTGCCAAGAGGGGAACTTGCTTTAACGATGTATGAATCCTTGACATTTGCATAAAACAAGTCCAGCGTTTTGTTTTCTCTGGTAGAGCAGCTGACAAACTGTTTGAATGTCGGAAGTGTAGCAGAGAGAGAGGCATGATTAAAATCCCCAGATATTGCAACAAACGCACTAGGGTGTTGTGTCTGTAGCTTAGCAACATCGGAGCTGATGACATTACACGCAGTCTTGGCAACAGCATTGGGTTGAATGTAAACAGTTGCCAAAATAACACTGGTGAACTTTCTTGGCAAATAATATGGACAACAACTTAGTGCTGACAGTTCAATATCTGGACTGCAGAGACGACACTTCACAGTAACATGTCCAGGATTACACCATCTGTTGTTCACAAGCACCGCCAACCCACCTCCTTTCCTTTTGCCACTCCTCTTTAAATCTCTATCTGCTCGTATGGTCAGAAAGCCTGGCAAGGAAATGCTGGAGTCGGGGATATGATCCTGCAGCCATGTCTCAGTGAACCACATAACACTGCATTCCCGATACTCTGGATGGGTCCTTGTTAGGGCTTGAAGTTCATCCAACTTGTTTCCCAGCAATCTCACATTGCCCATCATGATTGATGGAAGAGATGGTTTAAACTTCATTCTTCTCTCTTTCTCCCTCTTCTTTGCTGCTGTCTGCATCCATGACACCTCCTTTTCAACTCATTTGGGATTTGAGGCTGTAGTTGAGATATTATTTGAGCTTTGGAGATGTTAATCAGCTGCTCCCGGTTGTAAAACAACCTTGTTTTTATGGTTACACATCATAACATATGTCCAAAAGCAAATATATTTCTGTAAAAATCCTTCCAGCTGCACAGCATCCGACACCAGAGGAAATAATCATCCAAAAAAAGCGATTTATAGCCAGAAAAAAAGGAATTAAAGTTTTCAAAAGTAATATCTCAGAATGAAAGTAACAGAGCTACTCCAACATGCAGCACCTTGAGCGGCGCAATTCTAGATCTGCAACAATGATACAACTTCATAAATCATTTCCTGGCTTGCAGTGATAATAAATTACTTTATCTGGTCACATTAATTAACTTCTGCCAACCAAAATCCAAAGTAAACAATTAAAATAGTCAAACTTGGTCTAAATTTGTGCATGTATAAAACCCCAAATAATTCCTGCTCAAAGAGTTGTTTTTGCCTTAGATAAAATAATTAAGCCTTAACTGATCAATTGTTCAGTATTGATTTACAACTTGTAAAACCAGTCATTCTATAAATTATTATCCTTTATCACTTATGTTTATTATTCTTGTTGATTTTTAGTTTAATTATTTTTGTAATTAAACTTCAAAGACAACTTTGGTCTCTTCATTTGAATATTTATTTGTTATGGTACAGAAACCCCTGTAATTAGCAGATTCTACTTCAGTGACTGATTCTGATCATTAAACGGTGAATATATTAAGTTGTTGTTGGTCAGTAAACTGACCAGCTGGTGTCCTGCTTTAACGAGTGCAAAATATATTAAACAAAAGTAGTAGAGTGGAGAAAGTGTCACCCTTCTTCCTCCACCTCACTTCATAAATGCTTCAATGTGAAAAGCCTGAGGGCAGAAAGATATGATGAGCCTGTTCATTTTGCAACTGGATAAAGTGGGGAAACAGTACCAGCATGGTTTGCTGAAGACTTCCTTCTCTACAAATAATCTGATCCAACATGATTCTTATCAATATTAGAACCCAGATGGCAAACTGAAGGAAAGACAGAGTCTACAAAAATAACTATTTTCACAGAGAAAAAGGAGAGTTGGGTTGAAACTGAGAGAAGGGACAAGGTCAAGTCAAGTCAAGTCAGATTTATTTATAGAGCACATTTAAAACAGAAACTGTTACCAAAGTGTTTAACAAAAATATCACATCATCAGATAAAAAGTAGCAAGATATATTTACAGCAAATGGAATAAAAATATAAAACCAAAAACAATTAGAAACATTGAAATACTAAATCAGATCACGTTGTGTCAAAAGTCAAGGAAATAATAACAAAAAGCATAAACTCAGTCAGAAACAATGAAATACTAAATCAGATCAGATGACCTTGTGTTAAATAGGAATAATAACAAAAGCATAAACAGAATCAGCATCAATGAAGAACTAGATCTAAATCTGATCACCCTGTGTTAAATGTCAATGAGTACAGATGTGTTTTTAGGAGAGATTTAAAAGCAGAGACTGAGGTGGCCTGTCGAATGTTGATTGGCAGATTGTTCCAAAGTTTAGGGCCCACGACTGAAAACGCTCGATCTCCTCTGAGCTTCAGCCTGGTTTTTGGTACGGCCAAAAGCAGCTGGTCTGATGATCTCAAAGCCCGAGAAGGAGTATAAGGATGAAGAAGGTCGGAGAGGTATGATGGTGCAAGGCCGTTAATGCACTTGAATGTCAGCAGGAGAATTTTAAAATCAACTCTGACACGTACACGAAGCCAGTGAAGAGAGGACAGAACCGGAGTAATGTGCTCAAACCTGTGAGTTCCTGTTAAAAGCCGAGCTGCAGCATTTTGTACGAGCTGGAGACGTGAAAGTGAAGCCTGACTAACCCCAACATAAAGTGAGTTGCAGTAGTCCAGCCGGGTAGTAATAAATGCATGAACTACTTTTTCAAGGTCAGATCTGGACAGAACGGACTTAAGCTTTGCTATTTGCCTTAGCTGAAAGAAGCTTTTTTGTAGAACAGAGTTGATCTGTTTATTAAACTTAAAGTCCGAGTCTAACGCTACCCCGAGATTGGTAACTGACTGCTTTAGATGAGGCTGAAGGGAGTGCATGTTTACAGGATCAGTGACAGTGGTAGAGCTTGGGTTAAACACAATGACCTCAGTCTTCTGATCATTAAAACTCAAGAAGTTTGCAGCCATCCAAGTCTTGATGTCATCAAGACATTTTAGCAAAGGGTGGATGGAGCAGGAACTGTTTGGTTTTAAAGGCAGATAGATCTGAGAGTCATCGGCGTAACAGTGAAACGAAATACCATGTTTCCTCAGGATTGACCCCAAGGGGAGCAGATACAATGAGAACAGAAGGGGTCCAAGAATGGAGCCTTGTGGGATCCCACAGGAAAGAGGGACAGAAGCAGAAAAATGATTGTCAAAGTTAACACAAAAACTCCTGTCACCCAGATACGAACGGAACCATTCTAGCGCCACCCCTGTAATCCCAACCCAGTGTTCTAGCCGTGACATAAGGATGCTGTGATCAACAGTGTCAAATGCAGCGGTAAGGTCGAGGAGTACCAGGATCACAGACTGACCAAAGCCATTTGTTAGCAGAATGTCATTACAGACCCTTACTAAAGCTGTCTCTGTGCTGTTCAGTTGTTTAAATCCTGACTGAAAAATCTCAAAAATTCCATTTACATTCAAAAACTTGGTTAGTTGACTAAAAACTATTTTCTCCAAGATTTTAGAAAGAAATGGAAGTTTTGAGATTGGCCTGAAGTTTGAACAAGCTGCAGGGTCAAGTCCGGGTTTTTTAATTAATGGAGTTACCACTGCATGTTTTAAAACATCGGGGACCACACCTGTAGACAAACTGCTGTTAATAATGGCAAGAACAGAGGGTCCAGTTGACGGTAGAACCTGTTTAAAAAATGCAGCAGGGATGGGATCAGCAGGGGAGCCTGAGGGTTTCATGTGACCAACGACCTCAATTAAAAATGAGAGTGAGATGGGGTCAAAGTGACTGAAGACTACTGAGTAGGCGACAAGAACTGAAGGGTCGGCTGTGGAGTGTGGGATTGATGACCTAATCGACTCAACCTTTTCAACAAAATGCCTGACAAACTTATTACAGGTGTCAACAGAGGCCTCAATGGTGGCAGACTGAGGCACGTTTAGAGTGGTGTTAATGGCGTTGAAAAGAACGCGGGGGTTGTGACTGTTTGAGTCGATAATTTTTGAGAAATATTTGTTTTTCTCCTGTTTAACGGTGGTCTGATAGGCTTTCCAACATGATTTTAACATCTCAAAAGACACCTGAAGTTTATCTTTTTTCCATCGACGTTCAGCTCTTCTGCACAAGCGTCTTGCCCCTCGTGTAGTCTCATTTACCCAAGGGTGGGGCGTGCGTTTTCGATTCCTAAGCTTTAACGGGGCGACTGAGTCCAGGATCTGTACACAGGCCTCCTGATGCTGAGAAAGCAACTCCTTTGTAGTAAGACCCGAAGAGAGTTCAGAGTCTGAAACAGAATTACCAGCAAAGATGGAAGAGAAGAGTGTGGTGGTGGAAGGGTTAAAAATCCTACAGGGCTTGGGTGTGGGGGGAGGTGCAGGTTCACAAATCAAAGAGGTGTTGAATAAAACCGGTTTGTGGTCGGAACAAACAGTGTCACCAATTTCTAAATCAGAACGAGACAAACGATGTGTTAAAACTAAGTCAAGAGTGTGGCCCTGCTGGTGAGTCGGACCAACAACACTCTGCACAAAGTTCAAGGACTGGATGAGGTCTAGAAAGTCCTGAGCTAATGGTTTATCTGGGCAGCACATGTGGATATTAAAGTCACCTAAAATCAAAACCCGATCATATTGGAGCAGACACCAGTTAGAAAGTCAGATGGTTCATTTAAAAACTGTTTATGGTATCCGGGAGGTCTGTAAAAAATAGCACACAGAACTGGGTTGGAGCGGCCCAGCTCACAACAGAGCAGTTCAAAACTCGAATAATTAGCTGAACCATGGAGCTGTCTGCAGTGCAAATGTTTCTTAAAAACAGCCTATAATCCTCCACCACGACCAGTTGTCCTTGGAGCATTGAAAAACGAACAATCCGGAGGTAGTAATTCCAGAAAAACACTGAACTCACCAGGGCAGATCCAAGTCTCAGTGATGAAAAGAAAGTCCAGTCGGTTGCAGCAGAAAAAGTCGTTCAAAATTTTAGCCAGCGATCTGGCATTTATCAGGGCCATCCTCGTAGAATCCACCACAGTAGGAGATGGTTGCAGTGTCCTGTCCAGCGGCCTCAGATTTGCAGAGATAGATGCGCACCTCCGGCAGGAAACCCAGCCGCGCACGGGCCCAGTGTGATGATGGGACCCCGACAGCGGGACCCCGACAGCGGGACCCTGACAGCGGGACCAGACAGCGCGCCACAGGATCTGTATAGCGCCAGGAGCAGAGGTGGAAACGCTCACCATCAGCTGGAGAGGAGGTTTCAGAGGCAGCAAGTAGGGCTTTCAGTTTCACCAGCCGGCCAGCGCATTTTCCACGGCGTCTGGAGCGACGTCTCCGGGGAGGCAGGTGCGCGCCTCGCTGCAGGTAAGCAGGCACGTCCGCCAGCAGCGGGGGGACGGGGGTGGATCCAGAGTTACACTTGTATTGATCAAAATAAGCGACATTGGTGCCACAAGGTCGAAGATCCAAAAGTTGTTTTTGTTCATACACCAGCAGAGCGTTGATGTCACAGATGAGAAATGAAAAAAACACCAAAAACACGAACACCATCAGCAGAGGTGGATTGCAAGCCATGTACACAGGCGCCATCTTACCATCATGTTCACACAAGGTGAGTATTGGTTGCAGGTTGATTGTTATCAGAAGTAGTGTTTAATTATCTTACTGATTTATCCTTTGTTATAGGAGTTGGAGAAGCAAGCTGCGAGGTCCTGGGTTACGGGAAAAGCCACTCGAGGAGAGGTGAGTACTGTTTGATAGTGAAGTTACCTCTAACACAGAAGCTTCAAAGCACGTTTCAAACTCGACAGGGTAGTTATGGTGAAGCAGTGGGTCAGAGCTTGCTTGATGTGACGTCACCAATGATGTGTGAACCACTTCACTGCTTCATTCAGACCGAGTCAGCGGACTGCTTCGGGTTGACAGGCGGAGTTTCAAACATCTGGAGCGATTCAGTGTATTTAAGATGGCTCAAGCCCCAGTTCACATCCCCGTCCTACACGTATTATATGTTACGAACAGCTCTTGTTTTTTGATATTCGGACATTGGTTAATTTGAGCCAGATCCTGTCAGAACAAGATCCTGGAACTCTATAATTTTGACTGCTCGGATCCACCAACTCCACCCCTAAACGTCTAAAGTCATTACACATTTATATTTTGATTATTTATTAAAAGTACAACGAGTGGATGTTCTGGCCACGCCACGCTCCTGCCAGCAGAGACACGGACTGCATGTCCCACAGGGAGCATCTTCATCCACCTTCAGCTGTGCGCCCTGAGACAGTTGTTTTACGCACAGCGACTCCAGACAGCTCTGCAGGACGTGCGCACAACTGCTGTGTCGGAACTTCTGCATACATTACAGTGCATAACATTTCAGACATAATAAATAAGCTTACAGTAAAAAAAAAGAGTGAAATGTTAGATGTGTATTACATCACATATCAAAACAACGGCACTAATTAGTCAAAATAACAGCGATCAAAAGGTTGAAAAGACAATTTATCTAAAGTAAATGGATGGATAGCTGGACAACAGAGGCAGTGGCAACTGAGATTGGAGCTGAACGAAACACAGGACTGAAATAAAGCTGCAAGCAGCATCGAAGGCCCTCGCAGCAAAGCGCTGCTCTGGCCTTACGGTGACCGTGGGAGCTCCAGCGACTCGGCCCGTCGCCATCGCGAACGATCTCGTTCTCATCCTGCGCCTATTCACCGGGCTGCACATTCGCGGCACCTTCAACATCAACCACGATCACTGGAGCTCCAACAACGCCTCCCAGTCACTGTTGCGAACGCTCTCATGCCATTCCTGCACGTGTCCACCAGGGTGCGCATATGCCTAAACTTTACAATCGCCTTCCGCCAATATTAGTCTGAGAGGGGGCGCACTTGAGTCATATGTTAAACCACAATATCAATGTGTTTAGACTTGCTCACAGATTATGTACAAAAAATCTGGTACATACTGGATGATAATTCACTGAAATATAAATGATTAAATCATGTAGGGGTGCACTTGAGTCATATGTTAAACTACAATAACAATGTATCTAGACATGTTCACTGATTTTGCACAAAAAAATCTGGTTCCGATCGGATGATGTATCATTGAGCTATAGCTGTTGGAATAATGTAGGGGGCACACTTGAGACAAATGTTAACAAACAATACAAATGTGTCTAGAAATGCTCACAGATGACGTACCCAAAATCTGGTACAGATTGGATAATGTATCACTGAGATGTAACAATTTGAATAATGTAGGGGGTGCACTGGAGTCAAAAGTAAAACAACAATACCATTGTGTCTAGAAGTGCTCACTAATGATGCACCAAAAATCTGGTCCAGATAAGATAATGTATCACTGAGAGATAACAGTTTGAATAATGTAGGGGCACACTTGAGTCAAAAGTTAAACAACAATACCAATGTGTGTATAAGTGCTCACTAATGACACACCAAAAATCTGGTCCAGACTGTATGATTTATTACAGAAATATAACTGTTAGAATAATGTAGGGGCGCACTAGAGTCATATGTTAAACAACAAAATCAATGTGCCTAGGAGTGCTCACTGATCACGCACAATAAATCTGTTGTAGATCAGATGATGTATCACTGAGCTATAACTGTAGGAAGAATGTAGGTGGCACTGTAGAGGCTATTGGCCACTTATCATGGATACCTGTTCAAGGGGTGGATAATGATTGATAGTGATTTTGGTGCAAATCGGCTGAAATCTGTGTATTTTAGAGCCAAACGTATTGCAACGGTGTCCATTCTTTATTCGCCATGCCGCCACGCCCACATCCTCCAGCAAAAACGCTTTGCGCTTTAAATCAAGTCAGACCATCTTAACTGTCTTCTAACACAAGCTCATCCTGATTAGGTCAATTGTGTCAAAAAGGGAGCATTCCAAGTAAAAGAAAAGAGACTTCCTGTTCCGAGGGGGCGGGGCTTTAATGAAATCAAAATATAACGACAGTGGATCGTCGGGCATCGAACAGGTATGAGTCATACCAAGTTTGGTGCATTTTGGTCTTTCAATGTGAAAATTATAGCGTTTGGAAATGTATGACGTGAAGCGCAACTTTGAGGCCTGACCACTGTAAGGAATGATACCTGTCTGATATTATCCATAATTTAAACGGATTCTTTCATTTTTCTGGACTGAGTAATATCGTGTTTTGAATGATTAAATGTGGACAGAAACGTGTTTAAATTTCTGATTCACCAACAACAGTGAGCCGTTTAATTAAAAACGATTTATAACACATCACACATTTACATTAATTGGCAGATTGATTACAATAACACAGCTTAATTAATGAGCTTTGCACTGAGAAAATCATACGGCCATGATTTTCTCACTTGCAGCTTTTGAAACCA
>NC_056502.1:47966705-47968313 GCF_014905685.2 Nematolebias whitei
ACCTGCCCTGCCTGAGTTCCACATGAACTGTGACTCCTCCTGCCTAGTTACAATTGCTGGATGCCTTCCACCACTTGCCTCAATCTACTTGTTTGCTTCACCTTGTGCCACTGGACATCTTCAGGATAATACCTTCACCTGCTTCACACCGTAAGAATAAATCTATAAGATATATTCTCATTCAACCGCAGCCCTCTAAATCATCGCTCTCTCTCCAGGTGTTCCCGTTCCCCTCATTCATATTGTATATATCACCAACCTGTAAATAAACACTTTAAACTATTCTCTGAGTCCTGATCTCTGTTCAGTTCTGGTCTTTCATTCTGGGTACACCGCAATCATTACAGAATGTCCCAGCCAAACCAAGTACCCTTGAAAGATTCTGGATCTGAACAGAACCAACTCACACTTCAGAATATGTTACAGAGAGTAGAGAAAAATGAAGCCACTCTTGAACGCCTGTTAAACCTGCAACAAACTAACCAGTCTAATCTCCAGGAACTGGGCAGCATGTTGTTTTCAGTCAAACAAGGGATGACTCAGCTCCTGCCACCTGCTGCTACATCTACACCTGAGGTCAGTCTTCCTATTTCTAATATTCCCCAAGTGACCACCACAGAGCAAAATTTAAAACCGGCAGAACTTTTTTGTGGAGAGCCTGAGATGTGTGGGGGTTTTGTACTCCAGTGCGAGTTAACTTTTCAGAGAGCACCCAGTCTTTACTCTTCAGATGCTGCCAAGATTTCATTTTTTATCACCCAGCTAAAGGGGGACGCATTACGTTGGGCTCATGCTCATTTATCCTCTCACCCTGTCAGTACCTTAAGCTTTGCCTCACTTCTGGAAGAATTCAAGCGCGTGTTCGATCAACTTCTCCAACGAGCTGAAGCAGTAAAACGTCTACTCACCCTTCGTCAAGGCAGACGCTCCGTTACGGCTCATGCTCTGGAGTTCAGAATCACCGCCGCCCGAACCGGATGGGGAGAGGTCGCACTCAGAGGTACCTTCCTACACTCTCTTTCCAACTCCATAAGAGATCACTTAGCGGCATTAGAGGAACCACGAAGTTTGGACGAGCTAATTCAGTTAGCCACACGTATTGACAATCAACTGCAAGAACGAAGGTGGGAGAAAGACTACGATTCCCAGAACCCGCCTACTTACGGTTTTCCCTCTACATCAAAACGTCGAACTGTTTACAATAGAAAAGACTACATTTCCCAGAGTTCCACTGCTTCCGGTTTTCACTCCACACCGAGACAGCCACCTGCATTAATGTTAGAAAACAAACCTGACTCAGAACCAGAACCTATGCAGCTGGGTCGCACTCGCCTCTCTCCAGAAGAGAGACGAAGAAGAATAAACAATAAAGCTTGTATCTATTGTGGTGAACAAGGACATTTCATTGCTCGTTGCCCACTCTTGGGAAACGGCCCCTCTCACCAATAAAGCAGGAGATATTGGTGAGAAACTCTTCTTCTTCTCCTGCCTCTCGCTTGGAACTCAATACCACCATTATCGTTAATAGAGAAAGGAAATCAGTTGTTGCTCTAGTGGATTTGGGGGTCGAGCAGAACCTCATTAGCCAGGACTTGGTGGAGCTCCTAT
>NC_056502.1:47968413-47976351 GCF_014905685.2 Nematolebias whitei
ACCTGCCCTGCCTGAGTTCCACATGAACTGTGACTCCTCCTGCCTAGCTACAATTGCTGGATGCCTTCCACCACTTGCCTCAATCTACTTGTTTGCTTCACCTTGTGCCACTGGACATCTTCAGGATAATACCTTCACCTGCTTCACACCGTAAGAATAAATCTATAAGATATATTCTCATTCAACCGCAGCCCTCTAAATCATCGCTCTCTCTCCAGGTGTTCCCGTTCCCCTCATTCATATTGTATATATCACCAACCTGTAAATAAACACTTTAAACTATTCTCTGAGTCCTAGTCTCTGTTCAGTTCTGGTCTTTCATTCTGGGTACACCGCAATCATTACAGGAACTTTGTTCTTTTCGGAACTCTTGTTCCTTTCGGAACTCTTGTTCTTCTTGGAACTCTTGTTCTACTTGGAACTAGGAAGTGTCGACCCTTTTAAAGAGGTCACTTCCGGTTCCTCTGAGAACTTCCTGATTGGTTGAACGAACCAACAGGGGTGTGGTTTTAGTGACGTAAGAGGGTTATTACAAGTCAAGGAGACAGTGAGATGTTTTTGGAACAAACAGAGAAATGTTTTGGAGCAGACAGAAAGATGTTTTGAAGAAACAGAGACATTTAGGAGCCAGTCTTCTTCTATCTGTCTGTGAGAGTTAAACATGACATTTCGTTCCGATAAACATGTTTTTGACCGTTCTCTTGACTTTTGACCGACATCACAACTTGCTAATTTCAGACAGAAGATCAAAAAAATGCATGATGACTTTGTAACAGGCATTTTAACTTGATTTCTAATTTGAATGAGGATTAAAAATCATTTATACTGTTTCACAGTTGATTTAAAGTGAGTAGTTCACTTCAACATTTAAAATGGTTTGAACTAAACACACTTTGATTATCAAGATATTGTAAAATAGTAATGATAATGAAAAGAGAGTGTTCTTTCAATTGACCAGTGCAGGACACACTCAGAAAGTCTCTGGATGAGCTTAATTTGTGTTTCTGGACTCAAATCAATGAAATAACAGTTCCTGTCCCAGGAAGGCTTTTGACCTGAGGCTTAGTTCACTACAGTCCCCCCTTTGGAAATCATCGCCTGTCCATGGGGATGAATTCCAACATGAACTTACGCCTTCGAATGTCCTTGAGCTTGATGTAATCCAGCAAAAAAAAACAAAAGTCAAAGGAGGTAATCCCACAACGATTTAGGTAATCCATAATGTTGTTGGTAATTCCATAATGTTGTTGGTAAATCCATTGTAGCAATGCTTTAACCCCTTGGAAACAAAGTCTGTAATCCATTGGAAAAAGTCATATTCACAACGATAATTCCACAACGAATGGAGGTGTTGATTGATCAGCATACAGAGGGGTTCCCTTGGATTGAACTGAAGATGCGGCCACTGGATGAAGAGTGGAGACCAATGTCAGGATTTGCAGGTCCCCTCCAGCGAAGGTCATCACTGGGTGACGTCCAGTCGGTGCCGTTCTGGTTCAATGTGTCATGCAATTATGTGGTTTAAGGTGGGCTTATGAAGGAGATTTTACATAAGGCCTTAACCTATATGCACCTGGTGTGTAAGCTATTATGATTGGGAACAGCTACAGCTACCAGTTAAGGGGTGGAACATGCTGAAAAGGGTAGCTATAGGGGTCTATACCTATAGAAGGGTGTTCCAACTATACCACCATCGTTAACATTGTCTATGTTAGACTTACACGGCCACTTAAGTTGGTTTACATGTCCGTTGACTTTTAGACGAACGACTTGAGATTGGGTGTTTGGTTTCCCCATAAATGTTTTTGGAGTCTATGGCGAGACTCATCAAAAAGAATTAGCTATCCCCCTGAATAGAATTGTTCGAGTAGGTTCGGCTTAAGCGTTGTGAGACCAATGTAGATTATGGTACTTAAGGTAGCATTAATCTACATTGACTCCGCAAAGATTAGGTTTTAACGAGTGAAATGCATGTTGGCATAGTTAAAGTCCTTTACAGTCTCCAACTAAAATACACACAAAACTCATTCTTACTTGGGGTGTTCAGAAACAATACCAAAAACCAATTAAACGATGTCTCAACATCGACAAAAACATTGACTAAGCAACCAGTAAAACAACGTTTCAACATTGACAAAAGTAGTGATTAAGCAACTAGAAAACGACGTTTCGGTACGCCACTCACTCTGAATGTCAGATTTGGTCACGTTATCGCATCTGGTAACATTATCCTAACTGACGTCACCCCCCTTCGGTCATGGGGGACCGCGAACACGGGTGAGGACGTCGCTCCATGAGCTAAAGTTAGGTTGTCCTTGAGTAGTTTTAACTGTTTGCTCAGCTGAAAGAGGACTTTAAGGTCTGGATTGGAATCCAGTTCGCCTATCGATGGAGTGTATTTGTCTGGGTCAGTCAGATACAGTATCATCGAGTTAATTGCAGGATCCAACTTCTGAAGTTGGATGATGTCTGGGTCAGTTGAAAATGACTTTTCATATTTTAAAAGAACTTGGCGAAGTTTGTCTCTTTCTTCATCAGATGTCAGAGCGTCGGCTTGGGCGACCACCTGTTCAATCTGTGATGAGACTGATAAGGGTTCTTGCTCTTTGGGGAGCTCCAACGAATCCCTTTCTGAGTCGTCGGACCTGTCTATGGGTAAGACACCGTAGGTTTGAGGTCCTCGGTCGATGTCATCGGTTGAGAAAAGAGCTATGGCCTGTGTTGGTTTTGTGAACCATACTGGCCCAGTTTCTTGACTCGGTACCAGGTTATCTGGGAGTCCTCCCAGAAATGGAATGCCTAGTTCAAAATCATGAAAATCAGTGGAAATCAACCATCCTAGCATAGTGTTTTTTGGGATCAGCACCTCATCCGTGCCTGTGTTACACACAGCAACAGATGTGGTCCTGGAGTCAAGGCTCACTTGGTTCGTGACTTCCACGGACAGTCCCAAGTTGAAAAACGCAGGAGAAGGTTGAAAATATGCCTGTTTATGGCTAATAGCTTGTCCAGCTAAGATGTGGATTCGCACCATTAGGTTAATCACCTGAGGTGGTACTGTGGTGGTTTGGTTGTTAGCAACCTGGCAGGCCTCTGGAATGGTCTGCCCAGCCTTAAGGTTTGCTGTGTCTAGCACAGGAGGATCCTTTGTGGCTGGTTTTAGGGACCACAGCACCTTGTTGATGGTGTCCACGTGGACACCCAACCTTACCAAAATGTCAGAGCCTATGTAGGTTGCGTGTGGTAAGTTTTGGATCACGAGAAACGGGTGAACCAGTTCTCGTTGGTTCCAGTTCAGTTTTAGGTTAATGACTCCTTCAGCGGTCATTACCTGTGAACTATTGGGAACTAAGGGAAAGCGGAAAGCTTTTTTAATTAGTTCTAGACCCACGTGTTTGTGAACCAAGGTTTCATAGAAAGCTCGGTTAATTGCTGATTTATCTGTCCACAGAGACAGAACAGCATCGTTGGTGTGGGACCCTTGGATCTCTACACCTTTAACTACCAGTGGTAGGTAGTGTTTGGTGGACTCTGACTGCTTCAGCTCACAGAGGAGGCTGTCTTGTTGGGTCAGAGTTTGGACCACCGGGTGGGTCTCTTTGGTTTCACATGATGTCAGAGGAATACTCACCGGACTCGTGTCCTCGGCTGAGGAGTCCTTTGCGCCTTCCGCGGTACCTGCTGTTAGGCAGTCTGTGTTACACTCCGGAGGCAATTCTATTGGCAGTGGTTTGCTCAGCTTGGCCCACATCGTCTGATCACCATAATCTATAATTGCGTCGAAGCGATTTATAAAATCCTGGCCAACCAAAAATGGGAATGAGTCAACACTAGACACGTGTACCGGGTGGTATAGTGTCATTCTGCCAATCTGCATGTGAACCATTGCTATAGCTGTCAGGGTTGTCCTCTTCTCTGATAGACCCTGCATTTCTATAGCACATTCTGTGAGAGGTATTATCCTGTTAACACTGGCAGCGGCTGTCCTCAGCTCCTCGAACAGTTTAGCTGACATAATTGTTATGTCCGCCCCACCGTCCAGTAGGGCTTCATGTGTGAGGACACCTTCGAGCGTTACTGACAGGTATGCCTTCTTGGCGACCCTCCTTCTGAAAAAGTTACACAGAAACCTCTTAGGTTTTTTCTGACGTTTCTTCACACGTTCAGCCTTGTCTGTGTAATCTTGGTTTGTCTGAACCGTCAGCACAGCAGTAGCTGTTTCTGAGTGTTCAGCTTGCGATGACTCGTCATCGTTTGTGTGTGAGTTTACCCCCCCTTCTTCCGATGAGGGGTTGTTGGAGGCAACAACAACAACAATGTCTTGGTGTGTACACCGACATCTGTGATGTTGTCATTCGCGCCCTCAGATGTAATAGTGATTACATCACTGCATAGTGCTCCAGGTTGGTTTCCCGTGTCAGTGTGTTTCAAAGTTTCTAACAACCTGCGTAGTTTCTCTGTCTCTTCCGAGCTCAGGGGTGTAGGGCCTTGTTTCTGGAACCTTTGTGATTTTTTCGCCTCGGGTCGTTTCGTCCGAGGTGGGGGAGGGTTAGGTACATCTTTTGGGGGTTCCTTTTCGGACTTCCCCTGATAATATGGGTCACCTTGATTCCCATATCTTTTCGTCTTACGCACACCCCATTTATGATAATCATGTTCATCCTCTGAAAGAGGAGCTTTTTTGTCCCAGCGTGCACCTTCATGACGCGGTTTATTAGTTTCAAAAGACTGCTTTTTCTCACCTTTTTCAGGAGGGGGAGGCGTCATGTGCCGCCCTTCCAGTTCTAGCGAATGGGGTTTAACCTTTACACCAGGAAACACCTCTATGGGCGCCTTAGCCTGAGAACATGCCTCAAACACATTCACAGCACACTGTTTAATCTCATTGATGGATTTTTCTTTGAAATTAGCCATCATCTGTACTGACGTTTTAATGTCAGTGTGGAGATTTTTGCTGAAAACAAATTTAAAACTTTCTTCCTCCTCCATTCCGGTTTCATTTCTGTAACCAAAATAAGCTTGGAAGATTCTTTTGTAATAAACCTTTGGATGTTCATGCTTCCCTTGCGTGACCTTGTCTGCAGCTGGGAAGCCAGCAGGTCCCGTGCAGGGGTCGTATTCCCTGATCAAAGCTTCACACAGAAGGTTGTAATCCCTTCTCGTGGCATCAGGTTGACGCTCGATGAAGGTAAACACCTCTCTGTCCGAAGTGAGCCTTATCAGACTGATTTTATCCTCAACCGTAGCATTAGGATAACCACTCAGTCTGAAATCTAGGTCATTGAGATATGCCTTCGTACCAGTTGAACCCATTGGGCCAGGTACAAAGCGTTGTACATATTTTGAGATTTTTTGCAAATCCGAAATTGAGAGCAAAGGCTGTATTATCGGTATCGTAGGAACCAAAATGTCACGTGGAGGTGTGTCTCTAGACACATGTGGAGGTGGCAGAATGGGATTAAGAGCAGGAGGTGCACCAAAATTCTTCTGAGGTGATTGTGGGTGACCTGGACCCTGACCTTGTTCGTCTTTGAGTTCCAGACCAGCTCGCCCCACGTCAGAAATCTTATTTGTTGCTGCGGCTAGTCTCTCTTCACAGGCTTTTAAGCGTTCCTGTGATGTTTGACATTCACTTTGTAAATGCACGCCTTGTTGGACTAACGCCTCCTTTTCCAATCTGCATTCGTTCAGAGCTTTTGATGTGAGCTACAACTGTTGTCGTAGCGTATCGTTGTCTGAACACAGTGCTTGGTGCATAACCTCTTTTTCCTTCATCTTCTCCTCATATGAGTGAGCTTGTGAAGTAAGGTGATTTTGTGAGAGCTCCCTCTCACGTTGTAACTCATGTGCACTGGTCTCTTCATCAAGTTTAGACTGTGCCATGAGTCTGAGGTACTCCTCTCTTTCGCTGTTTAACCTTATTGCAAGGCCATCAGCCTTGTCTACCACTGCATAGAATGATGCTTTCAATAAGAGCGCCAATTTAGCCAGCTTGTCATAGCTTGACTTTGTTCTGTCTGTAGAGGTCACACTCTCTGCAACCTCCTTCAGCTCGTCCAATAACTCTTTTGAGTTCATACTGTCCACCTGTTCACCATATGGATGTAAGGATTCTGTGAGCAGCGTCAACGCTCCCTCTAACCAGTCCTTCATCTCACAAGGATCAAAATACTTTTCTGTCACACCTGCCATGGTTATTCACTGTTCAGCACTTATCTGGTTAAACAGTTGCCAACTTCAGATTATTTTAACAGGTAAATATTTGTATTCAAGTGTCATGTGAGTTTCACACACTTTTTAGCTCTGGGTTCACTCAACAGTACTGTGTAAGCCACTTCTTCAAATGAATGGGCACCTATTCGTAGGTTTTACCCCAATGCATGAATATTTTTAAGTAAATGCCTCTTTCTGGCAGTGTTACTTAATGTGCTTAAATCAAACAGATACAAGAACCAGGCCTTTTCCAGTGTTCATTTACTCAAAAGCACTAAAATTAAATAAACCTGCAATTTTTCTAAAAGTCTCACAGCAACTTTAGTTTTGAAACGCTTTTTTAAGCCGTTCTTTTCCAGAAATTCGCTATTTAACAGTTACTCAGTAAACCAGGTTGGATGAAAAAAGAAAAAGAAAAACAAATGAGAGGCATTATCAGTCTCCCCTTCAGGAAAACTGTTATACTCCTCTTTCAACAGCAGGTGGTGGTGTAAGCTTATTTATACCAGCAGGAGTCTATGACAACTTCCTGTGAATCGTTCCGTTGACATCCGGTTGTTAGCCGTTAGCTTAATTAGCATCAGCCGAAAATCGGTCACATCAGCGTTTCTGAACGGATTTAAAGCTTAAACGTGGCGTCGCTTTAACAAGCACGTCTATCTGCATGAACACATGAGTTTTGTGGGAACAGTGGCAGCTCCATTTAGCGATTTTAAACACAATGGAGGCTTCGGTTGAACCGAGACTCATTTCCGGGGTCACGTGACTGAATCAACCAATGATCAGAGCAGCAGCGCGGGTGGGTTTTATAATCTGACATCAGAGGAAGTGACGACAGACACGTCACTCGTCTCTCCAGCGAATCAGAGCGACCCAAACAGCGGTTTTCGACCAATCACTGCTCGTTATTTCAGCTAGCGTGGTAGCGATTAGCCTGAACATTCCGGTCAACTTTCGTCCATTAACTACTCAAAATTTACGATTTTAACTGCTACAAATATAACGAAGCACTTTCAACGGCGGTCTGAGACGGCGCTCAGCTTTGAAACAGCATTTTATCCATTCAAAACACGACTCGTTCAAAAATCTGAACCAAGTCCGACATCCGAAACGGGTCAGACAGAACCCGTTCTTCTTTGCCACAGTTTAACAGAATAAAGCGTTTTACCACAAACCCAGCTTCAGTTACACAACAGATGTACAAATTTCAGCTTTAAAAATGAACACATTGACGTTACTTTCAGCTCTAAAAACACCACAGACTGAAAACATATCACTGTATTTTCTCTGAACCCCACAGCTGCAAAACGCTGCGTTTCACAGTCGAACAGAAATCGGCACTTTTAAGCTAATTTCAGTTAAGATCAGATATGCCAACATGATAAATTCAATTGTTACACGAATAACACAGTCCATTTCATGAACCCGTTACGGGCCACCAGTTGTAATGAATGATACCTGTCTGATATTATCCATAATTTAAACGGATTCTTTCATTTTTCTGGACTGAGTAATATCGTGTTTTGAATGATTAAATGTGGACGGAAACGTGTTTAAATTTCTGACTCACCAACAACAGTGAGCCGTTTAATTAAAAACGATTTATAACACATCACACATTTACATTAATTGGCAGATTGATTACAATAACACAGCTTAATTAATGAGCTTTGCACTAAGAAAATCATACGGCCATGATTTTCTCACTTGCAGCTTTTGAAACCA
>NC_056502.1:47976451-47987362 GCF_014905685.2 Nematolebias whitei
CAACTCTTTTCAGCGTCTCCGTAAGAACAGCTGTGACCTCAGGAGTCGTGAGATCATCACAGAACAGACTTCCTCATTGTTCAGAGCGTTCGTCGAGTAGAGCCACCGCGAGACGTCGTGGCATCGACGGACTCTGGTCACTCCATTAGAAACTGCTCGAACTTCTGTTCTTCTGAACTTCTCTCGTTCAGGAACTTCTGGTTCGAGGTTCTCCCTGGAACTCTGGTTCTCTCTGGAACGTTGTTCAGCTCGGAACTTTGTTCTTTTCGGAACTCTTGTTCCTTTCGGAACTCTTGTTCTGCTTGGAACTCTTGTTCTGCTTGGAACTAGGAAGTGTCGACCCTTTTAAAGAGGTCACTTCCGGTTCCTCTGAGAACTTCCTGATTGTTGAACGAACCAACAGGGGTGTGGTTTTAGTGACGTAAGAGGTTATTACAAGTCAAGGAGACAGTGAGATGTTTTTGGAACAAACAGAGAAATGTTTTGGAGCAGACAGAAAGATGTTTTGAAGAAACAGAGACATTTAGGAGCCAGTCTTCTTCTATCTGTCTGTGAGAGTTAAACATGACATTTCGTTCCGATAAACATGTTTTTGACCGTTCTCTTGACTTTTGACCGACATCACAACTTGCTCATTTCAGACAGAAGATCAAAAAAATGCATAATTACTTTGTAACAGGCATTTTAACTTGATTTCTACTTTGAATGAGGATTAAAAATCATTTATACTGTTTCACAGTTGATTTAAAGTGAGTAGTTCACTTCAACATTTAAAATGGTTTGAACTAAATACACTTTGATTATCAAGATATTGTAAAATAGTAATGATAATGAAAAGAGAGTGTTCTTTCAATTGATCAGTGCAGGACACACTCAGAAAGTCTCTGGATGAGCTTAATTTGTGTTTCTGGACTCAAATCAATGAAATAACAGTTCCTGTCCCAGGAAGGCTTTTGACCTGAGGCTTAGTTCACTACACCACCCCCTTTAACATAAACGAAAACGCAATCTTTTCATAACTTTTACTCCACAATGTGTTAAGAGCATGTTAACCAAGTTTGAAGGCAATCACTAAAAATCCCTAGGAGTTTGTTAGAATTCGCCAATTGAAATGCCTAAAAATGACCCTTTAACCAAAAATGGCTGACTTCCTATTGGTTTTGGACCAGGGCTCCAAGAGACTTTTTCATAGGTCCTGAGACGATACAGATGTTCACCGATTTTCAGAATTATCGGTCAAAAAATGGCTTGGAACTCAGGTTTTAAAATCTTCTAGGGGGTGCTGAGGAGGCTATTGGGCAATTATCATGGCTTCCTGTTCAAGGAGTAGACAATTATTGATCATACTGATTTTGGTGCACCTGGGTTCAAATCTGTGGAATTTAGAACCAAACATATGGCGACAGCATTATATCTTACTTCGCCACGTCGTGACGCCCACATGCTCCACCCAAAACTGCTAGTGTTGTAAAGCAAGTTACACCAACATGTCTTTGGTCACTGGACACATTATCATGCTGATCAGGTGACAGGGCTCAGATAGGGACCATTCAAGGTAAAACTTTACACTTCCTGTTGTCAGGGGGCGTGGCTTAAGTGATGTCATGATTTGACCATTCAGTCTTGCAGGGGACTGGATGTGGATGAATCACTGAAGGTTTGATATCTCAGAAAGTTTTAGTGTAGGAACTATTAGCGTTTCGTTTTTCATGGCGAGATGTCAAATTTTGCGGTCTGACCTCACCCCTTCAACATGACGGAAAATGCATTGTTTTGATAACTTTTTGTCCTTCACGCCTTTTGACCAAAATGGCCAAGTTTGAAACCGACTGAGCAAAATCCTTAGATAGAGTTTGTCAAAATTCAGAGGCTGTAAACTGCCAAAAAGGTGAAAAATGGGCGGACGTTCCAAAATGGCCGCATTCCTGTTTATCGTACAACCTTATTGCACCTTGGGGAATTGGACAATTATACCAAATTTCATGCTTCTAAGATAAACTAGCTCCTAGGATCATTGGGACACTCAAACCCCTCCACCACGGTAAGGTGGCAGCCCAGGGAGGGGTTCCTAGGAGCTATGTTGTCAGTGGCTTTACACCCCTAGTAGGGTCACCCATGGCAGACCGGTCCTAGGTGAGGGACCAGACAAAGTGCAGCCCAAAGACCCCGATGAAGAGAAAAATAAATGGACTTAATGTTCCCTTGCCCGGACGTGGGTCACCGGGGCCCCACTCTGGAGCCAGGCCTGGAGGTGGGGACAAGCGGGCAAGCGCCTGGTGGCCGGGCTTTTACCCATGGAGATCGGCCGGGCACAGCCTGAAGAGGAGACGTGGGTCCCCCTTCCCATGGGCTCACCACCTGTGGGAGGGGCCAAAGGGGTCGGTGCAATGTGGGATGGGTGGTGGCCGAGGGCGGGGACCCTGGCGGTCTGATCCTTGGCTACAGAAGCTGGCTATTGGGACGTGGAATGTCACCTCACTGGTGGGGAAGGAGCCTGAGCTGGTGTGTGAGGCTGAGAGGTTCTGGCTAGAAATAGTTGGACTCACCTCTATGCATGGCTCTGGCTCTGGAACCAGTTTCCTTGAGAGGGGCTGGACACTCTTCCACTCTGGAGTTGCCCCTGGTGAGAGGCACCGAGCAGGAGTGGGCATACTTATTGCCCCCCAACTTGGTGCCTGTGTGTTGGGGTTCACCCCAGTGAATGTGAGGGTGGCCTCCCTCCGCCTACGTGTGTGTGTGTGTGTGGGGGGGGGGGGGGGTGGATTCTGACTGTCATTTGTGCTTATGCACCAAACAGCAGTTCAGGTTATCCACCCTTTTTGGAGTCCTTGGAAGGGTTACTGGAAAGTGCACCTCCTGGGGACTCCTTTGTTCTGCTGGAGGACTTCAATGCTCATGTGGGCAATGACAGTGAGACCTGGAGGGGTGTGGTTGTAAGGAACGGCCCCCCTGATCTGAACCCGAGTGGTGTTCTGTTGTTGGACTTCTGCGCTCGTCATGGATTGTCAATAACAAACACATTGTTCAAGCATAAGGATGTCCATATGTGCTCTTGGCACCAGGACACCCTAGGCCGCAGTTCGATGATCGACTTTGTCGTCATCTCATCTGATCTGCGGCCACATGTCTTAGACACTCGGGTGAAGAGAGGGGCGGAGCTGTCCACTGATCACTACCTGGTGGTGAGTTGGCTCCGATGGTGGGGGAGGATGCCGGTCAGACCTGGCAGACCCAAACGTATTGTGAGGGTTTAATGGGAATGTCTGGCAGAGTCTCCTGTGAGATAGAGTTTTAACTCCCACCTCTGGGAGAACTTCGAACATGTTCCGAAGGAGGTGGGGGACATTGAGTCTGAGTGGACCATGTTTCGTGCCTCTATTGTCGAGGTGGCTTACCAGAGCTGTGGCTACAAGGAAGTCGATGCCCGTTGCGGTGGCAACCCTCGAACCCGATGGTGGACACTGTTGGTGAAGGATGCTGTCATGTTGAAGAAGGAGTCCTATCGGGCCTTTTTGGCCTGTGGGACCCCGGAAGCAGCTGATGGGTACCGGCAGTCCAAGCGACATGCGGCTAGGGTGGTTGCTGAGGCAAAAACTCGGGCATGGGAGGAGTTCGGAGAGGCCATGGAGAATGACTTTCGCACGGCTTCGAGGCGATTCTGGTCCACCATCCAGCGTCTCGGGGGGGAAGCGGTACGCCACCAACACTGTTTAAAGTGGGAGTGGTGTGCTACTGACCTCAACTCGGGATGTTGTAGGTTGGTGGGCGGAATACTTTGAAGACCTCCTCAATCCCACTGGCACGTCTTCCACTGAGGAAGCGGAGCCTGATGACTCTGGGTCGGGCCATCCAATCTCTGGTGCTAAGGTCACTGAGGTGGTTAAAAAGCTCCTCGGTGGCAGGGACCCAGGGGTGGATGAGATTCGCCCGGAGTTCCTTAAGGCTCTGGATGTTGTAGGGTTGTGTTGGCTTACGCGACTCCTGGTGGAGTCGGTGCACCTGGTGATGATGAGCTGCTGAGGTCACGTGAGAGCTGTGCTACATGAGTAACATGGCAGGATATCGCTAAACAAATGATTCAACTCAGGTTAAACAAGCCAATATATTACAATCAAGCATAATAAATATTGTTAATAATAACCTCTACATATTGTTTCAATAAACCAAAACTGGAAGAGGAAACCTTGGATAGTCTGGAGAGTTACGTGGACGAGTGTTTTGAAAACATCGTGATGGGTAAACCACAAAAAAACACTGCATCCACAGCCACACCAACTCCTAAACGCACGCGTTCGGAGAGCTCAACCAGCACGTCCACCTCTCCAGAGAAAAGCTTCACTGATGTCCTAGGCTCTATAGACAAGAAGCTAACCAGCTTAGATGCCCGGCTGGCCCTGGTGGAGGTTCTCCACAAGGAGTTTCAAGCACTGAGGGAGTCTCTGGAGTTCAGCTAAGCTCAGGTGGCGTCGCTCGCTGCAGAGAACCAAACTCTGAGGGGTAACGTTAAAGAACTCACCAAGAAGATGTCGCAGCTGTCCGGAGATAACAGGAAAATGAAGGAGTCCATCCTGGATATTCAAGCTCGGAGCATGCGGGACAATCTTGTCTTCTCAGGGATCCCAGAACGAGCAGAGGAGGACGCTGAAGTTACGATCCGTGAGTTTATTCAACATCAGCTGAAACTCCCAAGTGAGACGGTAAAAAACATCACATTCCATCGTGTTCACCGGCTCGGAGGTAAGAAGCCTGATAACAAGCGACCTCGACCAATTATCGCTAAATTTGAGCACTTTAAACAAAAAGAGCAGGTGAGAGGTCGGGTCAGAGAGCTGCGTGGGACGGACTTCAGTGTGAACGATCAATTTCCTAAAGAGATCCTCGATCGGAGGCGATTTTTGTTTCCAATCAGGAAGAAATACATGTCTGAGGGCGTCAGAGCTACGGTGGCTGTAGACAAACTTTATATTAATGGTCAGTTGTTCAGGGAACGGGACGTCACTCCGTGGCTTTAGTAAAAGGAACAACAGGTTAGTTTGAAGCAGGGCTGTTCAACTGACGGCCCGCGGGCCAAGTCAGGCCCACAGGTGAGCTAAGTTCGGTCCATCAATGGGTTCACTCTTAAAACAAAACTAGAGTTTTAACTATAAAACAACGTAACTGTGGAGTTTTATCAAACTTGTTGTTCAATAAAATTTAGAAGACTGAGAACTTTGTTTAAAAACACGTAGCAAAGTTTATTTCTCTTCTGCAGAAGGAGAACACATGAACAAAAACGCAGCTCAGTGAGTTCTGTGTGTTCTGAAAAAAACATGAGCAGTACAGCTTCATTTATACACCTCCACACATCATAAAACTTTATTCTCACATTCCTAGCCCCATAGGGCAGTTGACAGGTTCCAGATGGTGGATCCTTTTACCTTAAGGGCCAAGACAAACAGTTCCTTGTTGGTCGGGTCAGGCACATCCCTATTGCGGTGATTTATGTGCGAGTAGTTTCTGGGAACCAATATTTTGATGGCTTCACACACTCAACAAGGCCCCTCTGACTTCCTGCCCCATGGTGTGATGAGAAACAGATGTTTCAATAGGAAATGGCATGCGGGTGGTCTCAAATAGATGGACATCACAACTTAACTAAATAATATGCATAAGACTTGACTAAAACAATACAAAATACTTGAGTATATTCTTTTCCCTTCACAATTCCTCCCTTTTTGTTCCATTTGGAACAATGATAACAATGATGATAACACAAGGTATATACAGATAGTATCAGACACTGATAAGGTGAGAACATCAGGACACAGGTGGCATACAGTATATGTTTTAACATGTGACAATCATAAACATCAGTTAGAACATTGCATAGACTGTTTTTGTGGGGGACAGGTCCCCATAATTATGGCAAGCAAAAACAAAGGAAGCAAAATTATTCTTTTAATAAAAAATTAATAAAAGTAAAAACAAAATAAAAGTTAAAATAAACAAAGAAATAAGAAACTTCTTACAGCATTGTATTTTTGTCGGTCAGGACAAAGGTTGTAGATTCTGCAGTTAAGGTCAGATCTGAGTCTTCAGGTGTGTTTTTAAGCATATGGGCACAAGTTTCAGCCAGTCATTCAGGGGTCATTGCAGTAGTTATGATACATGTGGACAATGTGCAAAGGCATGGTATGCAGCAACAGCCACAAATAGCAAAGATGGCTATGACGACAAGTATAGACTGAATTATGGACATAACACCTTTCCATTGTCCAAATATTTTAGCAAACCAATTTGAGATTGGGTCATTTATGCCTGATGCATCTTGCATTTCTTGGGACAAATCCTTTATGCCTTTTAATGCACGAGATACTTTACCATCAGGGGCTGTGTTGTTGGGGATGAAGGTGCAACATTCATCACCAATCATGTGACAGACACCTCCTTGTTCAGTTAGAAGCATGTCTAGAGCAATTCTGTTTTGTACAGCCTTTTTAGAGGTGGGGCGAAGTTGATCAGCTAGGCCTTCTACAGCATCACGAGTTAAGTTGGTCAGACGTAGAACATTGTAATGGACAAAATTTATTGCGGCTACGTTTTTGTTTACTGTTACGTAAGGAATTAGAGATTCAAATCCTGCAGCTATAGGATTGGCTAATTTGTACTCATCAGGAACACCTCTAGGAACACCAATTGCGTCTATATAAGTTTTTGAGTCTTCTTGATTAAAATCAGTGGAGCGCTGTCTCCGTGTAGGGGTGCTAGAAGTTAGGCTATGTCCTACTAGAGTGAGGGGGGCTGCGAGGTGGACTAAGGCACAGAGTCCTTTGGTTTTAGTGGGGATTTTAACAGCCAATCTCTGACCACCACAGTAATAATACAGGCCAGCTCTGGCCCAGGATCCAATTGTTCGATGTTCTTCTTTGTCAGTATTCACAGCTAAAGTTAGGTTACACCAATCTTGTTGTATTTCTCCATAGTTTAGATTGGGGTTGTTAGATGTTGTTAGATGTAAAATTAAAACAGTGGTAGCCGCCTAGTATTTGGTTAGGGGGGCTGTGAAGACAAGGAGACCACATACAGTGAAGAAAGAGAGATAACCTAAACTACAAAAGGGAAAAGGAGTGTTCCAAACACAAAGTGAGACACCGCCACCAGGAGTCACCACCGCCACCACACGAAGTCTCAGTCCCTGAAGTAAAATAAAAAAAATTAAAAAATGAACAAACAGCCTTAATGAAACAGCCACGTAACAATATTTCATAAAAACAGATTTAGTGGTGCACTCAGTTCATTAAAATCAAAGCCTCAGCCAGTAGGGCAAGGGCCCGAGTTAGTTTTATTTTTTTTTCCTCTAGGCAAAACAGCAGCGAGCAGAATCCAGCTGAACAGCAGGAGAAGGCTCATCTGAAAACTAAAAAAATGGAGCAGATCGTCACTATTAAACTCAACCGTTGACAGCAGAATTTACAGAATCTCATATTGCCTACCTGCAAATTTGTATGTTACAGCACAATCTTATAATAGAGTTGCTGTATAAATTGGATCATGCAGCTGTAACAGAACACTGTCTAATAAGCATTTGTTTACAGTAACGGTTAAGCGGTAGCAGGCTAGGCTAACCTTCAAGCCATAAACTGGGCACAAAAGACGGACCGGTCTTATACCCAGGAGGCACAGCAGAGAAGTGGCTAGACTGAACGTTAAGAAAAACAAACCAGTTTGTATTAGCAGCTAAAGGCAAACCACTGCGACAAAGAAAAACAAACATTAGCCACGCTTACCGGAGAATGGTTATCAGCAGCGGAAGCAAGCAGACGTTGTGAAGCACGCAGTGTACGCCAGACAGGAGTGATGTGCTTTTATACCGAAGCCGCAATTGACCATGTTAAAGTGGCAGCACACCATTTATGCTGCTACACTAGTTTAGACAAAGAACTGAAAGAATGTTGTGAAACGTCTCTGGGTGGAGCTTTTGTGTTTAAATACAGAAGGAACTAAAGCTCAGGTCAGATGCGTCTTGGGTTTTTGCTGTATCTCTGTTGGTGTGGGGTAAGATCGTCTCCTTTCAGCTGATAGCTTTAATAAATGTTGGTAATACTTTTTAACTTGAATCTCTCTGACTGATCATTGTGTCTTTTCTCCACGTATCTCCGAACCAATGAGAGGAACAGGTGAATAGGCTGAAAAGTCTGAGTTGTTGCGTTGATTTTCCTTGACAAAGGATAATAAAAGCATTATGATTCTGATAATATTCTGTTGTAGTTTACACTGTATAGTTTTTAGTTTCTGTAAAATTAAAAGTACTCAGTGTTAAATAATGTTTTCTCTTTTACCTTCAGGAAAGCTTCCACCAGTTACACTGTATTTGTGCTCTGCATCCTAAGTGGAAGTTCTGGGTCAGCTTGTGGTAAGTTCTTTGTACACTTGTGATAAATGGAACATCCTCTGATAGCCCTGTTCTTCTTACACCTCACCCCCTGTCTTTTTCCTCAGTTATCCATGCACGTGGAAAGATGGCAAAGACATCTGGATACTGACAGGAAATTGTACATAAGCAGCCAACCACTGAAGACATTTTGATGAGATGGCCAGCACTTTTCCTAATGGAAGAGGTATGTTTTATTTTTCTTTTAAAGCAGCTCACTCATTCATATACTAATAGTTATACTGTAAGAATAACAATTTGAGAAGAGATTACACATCCAAAAAAGCTGATCTTTAAGCAGATTGTAGATGTTTTTGAAAGAAAATGTCAGTTCTTTCTTCATACTTGTTTTTGTTTTACAGATCAATGCTGAGTTCCTGTGAGTTACAACATTTCTTTTGGAGGCAAAGTTCTTGGCACAGTTGGACAAACACTCCACCAAACTGCTAGAGGTCATCAGGAGCAAAGGAGGACACATAATAAGATAGAAAGGTGCTATATTAGTACAGTCCATTTACCATTCCATTTACATGAAAGAGCAGACCACCAGGATCTTACAAGTTTTAGATGAGCTATCTGAGAAGACGTAGTGGGATTTATAGTGGAATAGTTGTTTCGTGTAGGTGTGAGTTAGAGTTCAATTAATAGTAATTGTTCTTATTCAGACTGTTGACATCACCATCAAGACAGAAGCTGTCCTTAAAGCTCTGATCTACCTGTACCTGTGGGGCATCTTTTTAAAGAACACCAGGTAAGAAGATATGATGCACTAACATGAGCAACATCCACAGACCTTTTGTGTTTGAAATACAACATTGCACTGGATTTTTTTTTTTCTTCTCCTTGCTATAGACTCTTCTGATTTGTGTCTATTGAATTTGGGCTCAAACTGAAGTAACAGCATGCTAGAGTGGGAGAAACAAATACATTTTTTTGATGACTCTTTGATCTTTATTGTAGCACCTACATTCATTTTAACTGAGAACGCTTCTTGTTGTAATCTAGCTGTTAAACTGTCCAGTGTTTCAGAAAGTAAAGAGACTGTTTAGACTGTTGTGCTTTGGCAGTGGTCTGCACTCTTTTTCTCTTTTAGTTGTCCTCATTTTCATTCATTCATTCAACCTTTATTTAAACAGATAAATCACATTGAACCTCGAAGACTCATTTACAAGTGAGACCTGTTTGGACAGACAAAAAACAGTGGTTAACTGGACACATGTAGGAAATTGGAGGTGAAAAAAATTCCTATCAGACTTTTTTCTTGGCTGAGAAAAACCCCTAATATTGAAAAAACACTTCGCACAAACAAGCACATATTTACGTAGACATTCTGCAGAGCAGAACAGGAAGAAGGAAGAGACGAGACCGGTAAACAACACTTATAGATGCTCTCGAGGTCACTGTAATCAGTCAATGTCCTCCGGTGAGATCCATAAACATTCTCCAGTTATGTCGAGAAATGGCCAAGAATAACCTCTATAAGAATCCAGAGTACTGAAATGATGACACAAAGTTTATTCAGCGGGGTTTCATCTGGTTATCAGTTGGAAATTCCTCAGGGAGGAAACCAAACTTTATTGTTTGGTGTGTTTGCAGGATGTGCAGGAGAATGACCAACTGGAAACCATGGTGATCTTTGTCCCTAGTAGAGAGGATCCTTTCCATCCACCCGAACCAAGGGCGTCAGAAGCAGCCGTAATGTGGGGGGGACACAATGATGTGTGTGCGCACGTGTGCGCACGTGCATGTGTGCGCAGTAAAAATAAATGTGTTCACTAGTGAACAAAAAAGCAGTATTTCACCTAGATTTGCTTTAATTCCACACATTTAAAACATGTTTCTCACCAAGTTTGTGTAAATTCAGTTTTGGGTTTTAAAGACATTTTAACTTTAATACAGAGCGTCAGGTCGGCACTATTTCTTTATAGAGAAATAAAAAACATCACCACTGGACTTTTTTACTTGTGTTCAACACTACTCATCTAAATGATGTTTCTCATGAAGCTTGAGGACAATAAGGTGTGGGGTTTAAAAGACATTTCAACTTTAATGCAGTTGAACACAGCGTCTCTTACACCTGCAGCGTCTTACAGTGTCACAGTTACTGCTAAGCTAACATGCTACAGACATAGCTCCTCTCAAGCATCCTCCTAACATGAATATATGTTTATGATCAACCCCCCGGTCAACAACTGCCCGCACTAAGCTGCTAAACTGGCGAGCGATCAACACAGAGGTGTCTCCATCTCCTCCACCTGTGTGCGTTTTCTGCTGAGATGGGAGGAGACGCACAGAAACACTGCAGGTGTTACACCATATTCTGTGACCACCGTATATTCTGACCGTGGCAACAGGCTGCTGTGTTTAGAGTTGGAGGTAACCAGGAAAACCTAGAGTGGAGTTTTAGTGGTTTGAGTATTCTCCTATTAATCAAGTGGAATGGATTAGTTCACAAAGAAAGCAAAACTGTGCCGACTGAACTAATGTTTCATAGTAAAAGT
>NC_056502.1:47987462-47996140 GCF_014905685.2 Nematolebias whitei
GGGGGGGGGGGGGTCCAAATGAACGTTTTTTTAATGTGGGGGGGACTTATCCCCTTCACATATAATGGTTGCGATGCCTATGACCCAAACACATCAAGATAATCATTGATGGAACACAGGTCCTGAATGAATTGTCTTCTGTTGAACAGCTGTTGTCATTTTCTTCAGGCTCATATACTCAACCTAAAATATCCCAAAATCTACAGTACACTCTTTAATTCATTCAGAAAGTCTTGATGGAGCCTGGTGGAAAAAAGATGTCTCCAAAGGTTTATAGGCTTAGTATCAGCTTTACAGCTGTTGAATTCAACTTAACTCACTTGATTTTATTTTTCCACTGGTTCTTCTACAACCAATATAGTTATTTACCTTTTATGAGGTTTGTGTTCAGCGATTTCAGTTGCATAACAGCCTAAGTTTAGAGACTGCCATTGTCACTGTTAGGAAAACTGGAGAGCAATTGGATTTGTACTGCAGTGTTTGTTTTTTCAAGCCATGGGGCTGGACCTTCTTCACCCATATGTTTGAAAGTTATGGAACTGACGATAATTCCTATTGAAATAGTGCTAACTATTATTTTGGGTAACATATTTTCCCTTGACCATTCTGAAAAGGGCATTAGCTGATTTTGTTTGAGGAAGAATATCTAATTTTCCTTTCACCCCATTTAGGGATACATGTTGCAAAGTTGAGTGTTATTTGTAATTTCATGGATTAAGTTCTTTGAGTTTCAGCGTATTTAGTTTGATTCTCTTCAGCAGGCTTGACAAGGACAAAATGTACGCATTCCAAAGTCTGTTAGCTGAACTGCAGACATATTTTGGCTGTTGTTTTTTTCTTTTGTTACTTTTAGTACGACTTGATCGCATGTGTCAAACTCAAGGCCCGTGGGCCAAATACAGCACGCCATAACCATTTCTGTGGCTCTCTACACCCTAGAGGGCCACAGAGAAAGAACTTCAAGATAAAAGTTGTGTGCTTCAATATTACTTTATCAGTCATTCAAATCAGTTTTTATGTTTATAATACCAAATTACTCAAATATAAAATATTGAATTTTTAGAAGTAGTCATCAAATGCAGAGGAAAGTTATATTTTACCAGTTTGTTAATAGGCTGTTTTTTTATCAATAATATATTATATAATAGTTTATGTTAGGTGGGTGAATGATCTGATCATCTGACTCTTGATTGCAGTAATCCATATTATTAGCAGAAATAGAGGGCCCCAAACCAAATTTCGCTTAGGGCCCCAAGGAGGCTTGGGCCAGCTCTGAACAAAATACATAAATAATATTAGTGTAGGTTTTCAGCTTTTTCCACAGCTTCCTGGTGCAGATCTCTCTGATGAGATTCAGGGATATAAAGGACCCCAGGAGAGACTCCTTTGCTGGAGCATTGCATAAATCCCAGTAGTTGCTTGCAGCCAAGACTTATTGGGAATAAGTAGTTTGTTTGACTTGCCTTGCTCTTCTCCTCGTGCTTCCAGCAATCTGGTCTCCTGGATTCTCGTGCTCTGGATCCCTCATTAAGATCCACGTGCCTATATTGATCAGTTTTTACCTTCAGCTACTCTGTGCCGTTCCACCAACAGCCCTACAACCTGCCTCAGCCTGGAACCTGGAAGTCTCTGCTCTACACAGTGTGGCTGCCCTTGTCCAGTAAGAGATCACCCATCAAGTAATCTACAACATCTCTCTATGTTCCTGGACTCATCCTGTTTCCTCCCTGCTCATGTGTTTCAGGTTCCCTTTGTAAATAAGCATAATCTATATCTCACAGTAAACCACTGTAAATCATATCCAAGTTTGCTTGGTTACTCTCAATCTGGTTCCTTATTGGGTCTGACCACCTAATCGTGACAATTAGAGGAATGTATCCAGATGCCCAAACCACTTCAGTTGAGTCCTTCTGATGTGGAAGAGCAGTGACTGTACCTCCACCAAATGATGGAGCTTCTTAGCCTCTGTCTAAGGCTGAGCCTGGCCAACCTAGGAAGCTCATCTGAGACCCTTCAATTCTCTTCAGTTTATTTAGCACTACTTCACAACAAAAGATATTCCTGAACATGATGCCTAAAAGTAACAAGTCCAAATTATAAATGGAGTTAAATGTCAATTCAGTTTATTTATATAGCGCCAAGTCACAACAGAAGTCGTCTCACGGAACTGAACAGAAACATTCCGACCCCCAGAGACCTGGACTGGGGGAGTCCAGGTCTCTCTTGTAAATGAGTCCTTTTGGCTCAATGGGACTAACCTGTTTAAATAAAGGTTGAATGAATGAATGAAAATTCATACACATAAAAAGTCAATTAGTAAAAGTTCACTAAGGAATCCAGATTGTGTGGAATTTTCATTCGTCACAGTCTCCCATCTTGCGCAAGCACAAAGGAGACAGTGGAAAGGAAAAACTCTCATAACAGGAAGAAACCTGCAGCAGAACCAGGCTCAGGACGAGCGGCCATCTGCTTCGACCGGTTGGGTTTGAGAGAACAGGAAGGACAGATAAACGAACTCAGAATGGTAGTGTTAGAAGTAAGATTTCAAATTATATTCTGAATTTGACAGGGAGCCAATGGAGAGTGTGAGAGTAGCTCTGCTGCAGCTCCCAAGATGGCCGCTAACGATCTACACCTGGCGGTCATCTCCCTGATGAGCATCGACTCCTATTTAAGGCTGCAGTCAAGACTACTCGATGCTGGAGCAATGATTCCCTCCCGGTACTAGTGCTCTCAGCCTTATATGTTCTCAAGTATTTGTGATACTGACCTTGTGCTTCCTATGCCAGCAGTTCCTCGTTTTGGCCGTGCCATCCAGTCCTGATCTCTCGACATCCTGTCTGGTCTCACGAAACCCAGACCTGTGGACCTTGGATATCTGAACCCTGTTGCTAGGACTCATGCATCTTGGGACTCCTGAACTCACTCCAGTACCAAAGAAGCTGTAAGACAAAAACAACAAATATCAAATCCTTTTCTCCTGTGTCACTTACCTGCTCCCGACCTGAAAAACTATTTCCCCTCTTCCAGGAGTTCCAGTCCCAGGGCCCTGTATATATTGTATATATTTTCTAAATCACTGTAAATAAACATCACTTTTCGTAGCCTGAGTCTTGTGTCGTTCTGGGTCTCGTTACAACTGGGTTGCCCGCACATACAACAGAAATGCTCCAGCCAGACCAAACTCAGAACGAGGCTCGGAACGACCAAGCCACGTCCTCGTCGCAAACGGAGCGAGTAAACCAGCTTGAGAAGATCCTCTCCCAAATGATCCAGCAACAACAACAAACTCAAGCTAATCTACAGGAGCTGGGGGGTATGGTTTATTCAATTAAACAGACTCTCTCTCCTTCTCTTCCTACAGTCGCAGCAGAAACCCCTGAGAACAGTCACACGTGCACATGCTCGGCGAGACACTCATCGGAGCCACAATTACTGGTAAAACCGTCCGAACTTTTTTCCGGTGACCCAGAACAATGTGACGGCTTTCTCCTCCAATGTGAGCTCGCATTCAGCGGAGCCCCCAGGCTCTACTCCTTAGAAAACGCTAAGATCACCTACTTTACGAGCCAGTTAAAAGGTAACGCACTCCGGTGGGCAACTTCTTTTCTCCGCCAGCATGATTTAAAAGTTATTTCTTTTAGTAGTGTACTTACTGAGTTTCGCAGGATATTCGACAGACCACTATCGGGTCCCAACGCAGAGAAACGTCTCCTGGGCTTACGTCAAGGCTGGCGACCAGTAGCCGAACACGCCCTCGAGGTCCGCATCCTCGCCGCACAAACCGGATGGAACGAGAGAGCACTACAGGGAACTTTCCTAAATTCGTTATCGGATCCGTTAAAGGACCAGATCGCCGCTAGGGACGAGCCGTCCAACTTTGACGCTCTCATTAATCTGGCCATTTCGATTGATGAGCGTTTCCGCGAGTGACAGCGGGAACGGGACAACAACTCCCAATGTACCGTCACTTCCGGTTTGGGTCCGTCACTCAGTGTTGTCCATGGTAAAGAGTCGCCTTCGTTTTCCAAGTCCCAAAATCTTTTTACCCACGCGTCACCCCCTTCACTCTCTTTACCTGAGTCAGAGCCCATGCAGGTGGGACGCACCCATCTTACTCCTGACGTTAGACAAAAACGCCGAGAACAAGGGTTATGTTTCTATTGTGGTCAAAATAAGCATCTTGTTGCCGCCTGTCCGTTTCGGGGAAACGAGAACACCCACCAATAAAGAGGGAGATATTGGTGGGGACTTCTTCGCTCTCCCCATTAAGTAGACTGACCATTGCTACGGTCATTCAATATAATCACAACCGCTTCTCCGTTTCTGCACTCATAGACTCCGGCGCTAAACAGAATTTAATTAGTCAAAGTCTGGTATCCGAATTGTCACTACCCACCGTAAAAATACCCACCGTTTCCATCACAGGTATCACAGGCGATACACTATCCCAGGTCCAACACCGCACCACTGACTTACACTTAATTACATCCGGCAATCACCACGAACACGTCAGTTTCTTTGTTTTCGATTCACCCCATGACCAAGTAATCTTAGGATACCCCTGGTTAAAACTCCACAATCCTCACATTAATTGGGAACTTGGCAGAATAGAGAAATGGAGCGGAAGGTGTCTAAAACACTGTCTCCGCTCTGGAATCTCTAATGCAACCAAACAAGACACCAATATAGAACAAATTGACTTAACTTCCATTCCGCCTGAGTATCACGATCTCTCTCCTGTTTTTAGTAAACAGAGAGCCTTGTCCTTGCCGCCACATCGACCATACGACTGCGCTATAGATCTTTTTCCGGGGGCTCCCTTACCAGCTAGTCGTTTGTTCAACCTCTCCGGACCCGAGAGGGACTCCATGAAGGAGTACATTGAGGAGTCACTTGACTCCGGTATTATTCGTCCATCCACCTCCCCGGTGGGGGCCGGGTTCTTCTTTGTATCCAAAAAAGATAAGACCCTCCGTCCTTGTATCGATTACCGGGGTTTAAATAACATTACAGTAAAAAACAAATATCCTCTTCCGCTTATTGACTCCATACATGAACAATTACAATCGGCCACCATTTTTACTAAGTTAGATTTATGTAACGCATATCATTTGGTTCGTATTAAGGAGGGCGACAAATGGAAGACGGCCTTCCGGACCCTTTTGGGTCATTTTGAATATTTAGTTATGCCATTTGGTCTCACTAACGCTCCTGCAGTCTTCCAGGCGTTAGTCAATGACGTACTCAGAGACTTTTTAGGGGCGTTCGTTTTTGTGTATCTTGATGATATCCTAATCTACTCACATGACAAGGAGGAACACATCAAAAGGGTCAGAACAGTTCTTCAGCGACTATATGAGAATCAATTATTTGTCAAAGGTGAAAAGTGTGAGTTTCATACTTCATCCGTTTCCTTTCTGGGGTTTATATTCGGGGAAGGACATTATCGTACCGACCCTGAAAAAATCAAAGCTGTAGTAGAATGGCCCGTTCCTGAGACCCGTAAACAGCTTCAACGTTTTCTTGGTTTTACAAACTTCTACAGACGCTTCATTAGAGACTAGAGCCGTATTGCCGCACCACTCTCCCAACTTACCTCAGTTAACAGAACATTCAAATGGACTACAGAAGCAGACACTGCCTTCAAAAAATTGAAACAACTCTTCTCAACCTCACCCATCCTCTGCCATCCTGATCCAGAACGCCAGTTCATCCTGGAGGTGGACGCCTCCGACACTGGGGTAGGTGCCGTTCTTTCTCAGAGATCCCCCAAGGACAATAAGGTACACCCCTGTGCTTTCTTTTCTCTGTGTTTGTCCCAAGCCGAGAGTAATTACGATGTGGGAAATCGTGAATTACTAGCCGTCAAACTGGCTTTAGAAGAGTGGCGTCATTGGTTGGAGGGTACAGAGATCCCCTTCCTCATATGGACCAACCACAAAAACTTGACCTATCTCAGGGACGCTAAAAGATTAACCCCCAGACAGGCACTGTCTCCCACAGATGGTCCTGAACTCGAGGAATGTATCGTTCCCTTAACGTGCATCGTGGGGGCTCTCACATGGCCCATTGAGCAGGAGGTCCGCGATGCCCACAAGGAGGAGCCCGATCCCGGCCTGGGACCCCCCCGGAACCCTGTTCGTCCCCTCTGTCATGAGGGCTAAGGTACTGGAGTGGGTTCACACTAACAAACTTTCTTGTCACCCAGGAGTTACCCGCATGTTGTCCCTAACTAAGTCCCACTTCTGGTGGCCGACATTGACCCAGGACGTTAAGGACTTTGTTGCTGCCTGTGCCACTTGTGCCTGCAATAAGACAGGAAATCAACCCCCGGCTGGACTCCTACAACCACTACCCTCACCCAGCCGCCCTTGGTCCCACATATCGGTGGACTTTGTCACTGGACTTCCCCCGTCCGAAGGTAACACGGTCATCTTGACTGTCATTGACCGATTCTCTAAGTCGGCTCATTTCATTCCCTTAGTCAAGTTACCTTCTGCTCTCGAGACGGCACAATTATTAATCCAGCATGTTTTCCGAATCCACGGTATCCCCTCCGACATTGTTTCTGACCGTGGACCACAGTTTATTTCCCAGGTCTGGCGCTCATTTTGTAAAACCCTAGGGGCATCAGCAAGTCTGACTTCAGGTTACCACCCACAGTCTAACGGCCAGGCTGAGAGGTGTAACCAGGAACTTGAGAACACCCTTCGTTGTGTCGTGGAGAGCAATCCCTCAGCCTGGTCTCAACATCTGGTGTGGGTGGAGTATGCCCACAACGCACACAGATCCACAGCCACAGGTATGTCCCCGTTGGAAGCCTCTCTGGGATACCTTCCTCCTTTGTATCCTAGTCTTGAGACGGACATCACGGTGCCATCTGTCCAACACCACTTCCGTCGATGTCGACGCGTTTGGCTGCAAACGAGAGCAGCCCTTCTACGCACCGCAGCTCAGAACAAGAGGTACGCCGACCGACACCGTTCCTCTGCCCCGTCTTACCAGGTGGGCCAAAAGGTTTGGCTTTCGACAAGAGACATTCAACTGAAGGACATTCCCAGAAAGATGGCTCCACAATTCATTGGCCCTTTCACCATCACAAGAATAATCAACCCCACAGCAGTCCGCCTTCAACTCCCCAGCTCGATGAGGATCCATCCCACATTCCACGTCTCTCAGGTGAAGCCGGTCTCCGAGAGTCCTCTGTGCCCGCCTACCGACCTCCCTCCACCTGCCCGACTGATCGACAACCATCCCGCCTTCACGGTTCGCACCATTTTGGACGTCAGACGTCGAGGCAGGGGTTTCCAGTATCTTGTGGACTGGGAGGGATACGGTCCCGAGGAGAGATCCTGGATTCCCCGCTCGTTCATTTTAGACCCAAGTCTGATCACCACGTTCTTCAGAGCACACCCCGAAAAGCGCCTCAGGTCGCCTGGAGGCGATTCTTGAGGGGGGGTAATGTGAGAGTAGCTCTGCTGCAGCTCCCAAGATGGCCGCTAACTACCTACACCTGGCGGTCATCTCCCTGATGAGCATCAACTCCTATTTAAGGCTGCAGTCAAGACTACTCAATGCTGGAGCAATGATTCCCTCCCGGTACTAGTGCTCTCAGCCTTTTATGTTCTCAAGTATTTGTGATACTGACCTTGTGATTCCTATGCCAGCAGTTCCTCGTTTTGGCCGTGCCATTCCAGTCCTGATCTCTCGACATCCTGTCTGGTCTCACGAAACCCGGACCTGTGGACCTTGGATATCTGAACCCTGTTGCTAGGACTCATGCATCTTGGGACTCTTGAACTCACTCCAGTACCAAAGAAGCTGTAAGACAGAAACAACAAATATCAAATCCTTTTCTCCTGTGTCACTTACCTGCTCCCGACCTGAAAAAACTATTTCCCCTCTTCCAGGAGTTCCAGTCCCAGGGCCCTGTATATATTGTATATATTTTCTAAATCACTGTAAATAAACATCACTTTTCGTAGCCTGAGTCTTGTGTCGTTCTGGGTCTCGTTACAACTGGGCTGCCCGCACATACAATAGAGAGAAGCCAAACTGTAGAGGTATGATCTCTCCTACTAACTCTCATTAAAACTCTGGCAGCAGCATTTTAGATTAACTGAAGACTTTTTAAAAGAAGTTTGTGGACACCCAGATAGTAAACAATTGCAATAGTCCAACCTACACGTGTTAAATACATGACCAGTTTCTCTGCGTCATTACAAATAATCAATTCAATCCAATAAATGATAATAACAATCAGGATTAACACTGTGAAAAAAAATCACTGTAATGCCACTTGATTGTTATGTGCTACTGATTATCCATTCTGCTTATCTCATGCTGCTGATTAATTTCATGTTGCTGTGTTCATTCATATTCATCTGCTCACACAGACTCATGTTCATGCTGCTGTTTGACGTATTGTTTTTGTACTATTAGTGCTTAGTGTATTTTTAGTTAATGTTTTTCTTAGTTCATATCTTAGATCTTATTATGTCATGTTTGTAGTATGTCTTGACCCCAAGTGGCAGACCGGACAGAAAACAGAAACAGAGTTATCAAAAAATAATCTCTTTATTTACAGGTGCGGGGTGAAAAAACAAGTCCTTGTTGTGGCAGAGTCCGTGAGGGAAGAAGAGTCCTTGGTTCAACTGGAGGTTCCTGGATGAGAG
>NC_056502.1:47996240-48001128 GCF_014905685.2 Nematolebias whitei
GTTCCTTTTCCAGGTAGTAGTTTTCAAGCGTGGTTTCCTTGAAGAGAAACGGATCCCGGTGAATGAGCATCCACGATACACGAAGGCCTAAGAAGGCTGAGTGGAGTCCAAGGCTAGGGAGTCACAGTGGCTTGGTAATGTTCCGGCGTCGAAGGAGTGTCTGGCTGAGGCTTTTAAGCTCCTCCAGCATCGTCCCTCAGAATCAGGTGCAGGTGTGTGGTGGTTGATTGTGGAAACTGCTGCTGCTGTGAAAGAGAGAGAGTGTGGCAGACAGAAACAGAAATCCTACAGAAACCCCCCCCCCCCCCCTTAAGAATCGCCTCTTGGCGATTTAGTCCTTTTTTCAGGGTGGTCCCTATAGAAAGAGGAGATGAGACTTGGGTCCAAGATCCGAGATCTTGGGACCCAGGAGCGTTCCTCTGGACCGTAACCCTCCCAATCCACTAGGTACTGTAATCCTCTCCCCCGTCGACGTACGTCCAGCAGGCGTCTGACTGTAAAGGCCGGCTCATTGTCGATCAGACGGGGAGGGGGAGGAGGATCGGCCGGAGGACTTGATGAGTTAGACACCACTGGTTTAATGAGGGAGACTTGGAACGTAGGGTAAATCTTCATTGAGGCGGGAAGTTGTAATCGCACAGCGGAGGGGTTTATGATCTTAGTGATGGGAAAAGGGCCAATGTACCTGGGAGCAAGTTTCCTAGGTGTGTCCCTTAGATTAATGTCTTTTGTAGAAAGCCATACCCGCTGGCCCACCTTATACTCGGGCGCTGTGGCTCGACGTCTGTCGGCGATCTTCTTATTTTGGTCGCTCGTTCTCTGAAGAGCTGCCCTGGTTTGGCGCCAAATCTTGCGAGACCTCCTAATGTGATGTTGGACTGATGGTGTGGCTATGTCCAATTCCTGTGAGGGGAACAAAGGTGGAGCATAACCTAGAGACACCTCAAAAGGAGACAGACCTGTGGCAGATGACGTCTGGGAATTATGGGCATATTCGATCCATGGAAGATGCTGACTCCAAGTGGCAGGATTGTACTCGATCACGCACCTTAACGTAGCCTCCAACTCCTGATTACACCTCTCCGTCTGGCCATTTGACTGTGGATGATAACCTGAGGTTAGGCTGGTGGTCGCCCCCAGGGCTTGGCAGAAAGATCTCCAGACCTGAGATATAAATTGGGGACCTCTGTCTGATACGACATCTGTGGGGATGCCATGGAGGCGAAAAACGTGTCTAATCATGATCTGAGCAGTCTCGAAGGCAGACGGGAGTTTAGTGAGTGGAATGAAATGTGCGGCTTTGGAAAAACGATCAACTATGGTGCAGATAACGGAATTACCTTCAGACAGGGGCAAACCAGTGATAAAATCCAGAGCAATATGGGACCATGGACGACTGGGAATGGGTAAAGGATGGAGCAGACCCGCAGGGGGTTTGTTATTATTCTTGTTCTGGGCACAAGTCAGACATGCAGATACAAATTCCCTCACATCTTTTGCCATGTCTGGCCACCAGAAAAGCGTCTTGGTGAGCTTCAGCATGCGTACAGTGCCAGGATGGCAAGAGAACCTTGCTGTATGAAGCCAGCTCAGTACCTTGTTAACCAAGGTGGAAGGCACGAATGTCCATCCTGGTGGACCAGTTCAAGGATCTGGTTCTCTTAGCTGAGCATCTTTGATGTCCTTCTCAATCTCCCAGGTCATAATGCCCACCGTGCAGGATGTGGGCAGAATGTCTTCAGGTACGTCGGGGTCCTCAGTAGGAGCGAACTGACGAGAGAGAGCATCAGGTTTTACATTACGAGAACCAGGAATATAAGTTATGGAGAAGTTGAATCGAGCAAAAACAGTGACCATCTAGCTTGTCTGGCATTCAATCTCTTCGCTTTCTGGATATAAGCCAGATTCTTGTGGTCAGTCCAGATAATGAACGGTAGTTTGGCTCCCTCAAGCCAATGTCGCCATTCCTCGAGAGCTAATTTAATGGCCAAGAGCTCTCTATTTCCCACATCGTAATTGCGTTCAGAAATAGAAAGACGCCGGGAGAAAAAGGCACAAGGGTGTAATTTCCCATCCTCAGAGGCTCTTTGGGATAACACTGCCCCAACACCCGAGTCGGAGGCGTCTACTTCCACTATGAACTGCTTGTTAGAGTCAGGGTGGGAGAGGACGGGAGCAGAAGAAAACAAACGTTTCAATTCCTGGAACGCCGCTTCGGCCTCTGAGGTCCAGGAGAACCGTCTTAGGGTGGAGGTTAGCTGAGTGAGGGGTGCGGCAATCTTACTATAATTCCTTATGAAACGTCTGTAAAAATTAGCAAAACCCAGAAAACGTTGCAGCTGTTTACGGTTAACTGGAGTAGGCCATTCAGCGACGGCTTTAGTTTTCTCCGGGTCTGAGCGAACCTGTCCTCTCTCAAATATGAATCCCAAAAACGTGACAGTAGTAACGTGAAACTCACATTTCTCAGCTTTGATGAATAATTGATTTTCAAGAAGTCTTTGGAGAACTGCTTGCACGTGTTTAGGGTGTTGTTCTTTATTCTTTGAATAAATGAGGATGTCATCAAGATAGATGAACACAAACACGTTTAAAAAATCCCTCAGGACATCATTAACTAATGCCTGGAAAACGGCGGGTGCGTTAGTAAGGCCGAAGGGCATAACCAAGTATTCAAAATGGCCTAAAGGTGTCTTGAATGCGGTTTTCCATTCATCTCCATCCCTCATTCGTACTAGATGGTAAGCATTACGGAGGTCTAATTTGGTAAAAATAACTGCGTCCTGTAGCTGCTCATACATAGAATCCATGAGGGGTAGGGGGTATTTGTTCTTAACAGTTATTTGGTTTAGCCCTCTGAAATCAATACATGGTCGCAGTCTCTTGTCCTTCTTGGCCACAAAGAAAAACCCGGCTCCCACTGGGGACGTGGACGGGCGAATGATACCAGATTTTAATGAATCGTTGATGTACTGTGTCATCGACTCCCTCTCAGGGCCCGACAAGTTATATAACCTGCTGGAAGGTAGTGGAGCACCCGGAAGGAGGTCAATGGCACAGTCATAAGGTCTGTGAGGTGGTAAAGATAAGGCTTGCCGTTTACTGAATACGGGAGCCAGAGAATGATATATTTCAGGTACTTTAGATAGGTCAATTATCTCCTGAGATTGGATATGGGAAGCACCAGGAGTAATGGCTGACCGTAAACAATTTACAGAGCACGAGTCCCCCCATCTCTCAATTCTATTCTCAGTCCAATTAATGAGTGGGTTATGTTGCAACAACCATGGATAACCCAAAATTAGCTGAGACTTAGGAGAGTTGAAAACGAAAAATTCACCCACCTCACGATGGTTCCCAGAAACCACAAATTCAACTTTATTAGTCTTACAGCAGATGGAGGAAATCTTTTGCCCAGTAAGTGCAGCCACCGAGATTACGGGAGACAACTCTGTTGTGGGGATCTGTAGCTCTTCCACCAAGTTTCGGCTGATTAGGTTCTGTTCTGCCCCAGAGTCAATCAGAGCCTGAATGGGAAAATTAGTGGTTTTAATACACAAGATAGTTGGTAAACAAAGATTCCTTTTAGGAGAAAATGAAGAACTACCCACCCGTATCTCCCGTTCTACTGGTGGGCTTTCCCTTTTAAACGTAGCCGGCATGCTGCTAGAATGTGACCTCTCTTACCACAATACAAGCATTCGTTGTGGTTTAAATGGTGCTGACGCTCCTCCGGAGTGAGCCGAGTCCTGCCGATCTGCATGGGCTCAGGTTCGGGTTGCCTGGGTGACGACACAGGCCAACTACTTCCTGGTTCCAAGTGCTCATGGGAAATGTAGTCCTCTTCAGTGGCGAGCTCTCGAAAACGATTGTCGATCTTAATTGCGAGAGTGATAAGTTGATCCAGGTCTGTGGGAGTCTCGCAGGTAGCAAGTCGATTCTTGATGTCTTTATTTAATGCATTGATGAATGCTCCTTTGAGAGCTCTCTCTCCCCAGTCCGCTCGCTCCGCCCAGATGCGGAACTGAATGGCAAAGTCAGCCACCGTCTTGCTACCTTGCTGCAAGGAAAACATCTTCTGGGTTGCTTCTTCTTGTTGCAATGGTCTATCGAAACACTGTCGGAAATCCTCGAGGAAAGTGGAGTAACTCATGGAGTTAATCTGGCGTTTCTGCAGGTAAGCCTGTGCCCACTGGAGAGCTTCACCTTTTAAAGCACTCACAATAAAAGTTATACGGGAGGCATCTGAGGCGTGGGTTACTGGAGCTCGATTAAAAGCAAGCTCACATTGTAGTAAAAAACCACCGCATTTGCTGGCGTTACCTTCAAAACATTCAGATGGTCTGATGTCAGGTTCTCGGAGAGTTGTCGGACCAAAATGGACAGGTACCGGTGGGGGTGGCTGGCTTGGCGTAACGAGCGTTGGTAGGAGGGTTGAAAGCTTTTGTTCAATTGACTGGATCATTCCTCCGAGCTGTTGGAGGTTATTCTGTACAGTTTGTTGTTGAGACAAAACAGTTTGGAGGGTTAAATCATGTTGATCAATACGTCTGTCTTGGGCTAGGATAGACTGCTGAAACTGTTCCTGTTCGGTCTTACCTTGGGGGTATGTTTGGCCGGAACATTCTGTCATGTTTGTAGTATGTCTTGACCCCAAGTGGCAGACAGGACAGAAAACAGAAACAGAGTTATCAAAAAATAATCTCTTTATTTACAGGTGCGGGGTGAAAAAACAAGTCCTTGTTGTGGCAGAGTCCATGAGGGAAGAAGAGTCCTTGGTTCAACTGGAGGTTCCTGGATGAGAGGCGAGGATCGTTGGAGAGAGGATCAGGTTAGTAGAAGTTCCTTTTCCAGGTAGTAGTTTTCAAGCGTGGTTTCCTTGAAGAGA
>NC_056502.1:48001228-48026149 GCF_014905685.2 Nematolebias whitei
GTTCCTTTTCCAGGTAGTAGTTTTCAAGCGTGGTTTCCTTGAAGAGACACGGATCCCGGTGAATGAGCATCCACGATACACGAAGGCCTAAGAAGGCTGAGTGGAGTCCAAGGCTAGGGAATCACAGTGGCTTGGTAATGTTCCGGCGTCAAAGGAGTGTCTGGCTGAGGCTTTTAAGCTCCTCCAGCATCGTCCCTCAGAATCAGATGCAGGTGTGTGGTGGTTGATTGTTGAAACTGCTGCTGCTGTGAAAGAGAGAGAGTGTGGCAGACGGAAACAGAAATCCTACATATTACTGTTTTTCCATTTACATTTTATACTTTTGTTGGAGGTAACTGGGACCTTGTGTACAAAATTTCGTTCCACCACATGTACCACATGCGGTGGTGCGTATGACAAATAAAGAAACTTTGACTTCAAATTACAATTCTGTCATAAAACCAGGCTTTTGGATTCAGATTGACAAAGACACAAGAGTAAAAAAATTGAAAATACTTTTATTTATAATTGCAGCTGCAGCCAGGGAAAGGATCTAGAAGAGCTAGGGTCGTGATCCAGAAGGCAAGGCAGGGGTTAAGCATGGGGAGTCAGAGTTCTTAAAACAGATCCAAGGGGTAATCCAAAATCCAGAGTCAAAGGGCCAGAAAAAGTTGTCGTACCAGGGTCAGAAGGGCAGAGCAAAACCAGACGAGCGACAGGCAGAAAGATAAATCCAAGAGGCAGGCGTGAGGTCATAGTCCAAAACACAAGGCTTGAGGTTCAGGCATGAAACTATGAATGGCTTGAGAATCAGGGACCATGAGAGGTTTAATAATCTCGCGCCGAATGAGTGTGGGCATGGAGTTTAAGTAGTGGAGAGAACAGGTGAGAGGCATGAAGGTTAATTGCAGTGAATCAGCTGAGGGAGCGTTGTGACAGAGAAGGGACATGAGCAGACTTGAAGTGCAGATTGACAGGAGCTGATGTGAACAATGACAGGAGCTGAGGGATAAACAAAACATGAAGGAGAGGGGCAGAAAACATGGCATGCCATGAAGGGGCAGCGAAGTGAGCAGATGGGGGGCCAGCGGGGGCCGCTGATCATGACAGTGAAATTCTTTAAAGTACAAAATACAAATTAGTAAAATGGTGTCTAACCAAGGAAGCCAGCATTATAACGTCACTATGGCACAATCCCCAATACTGAGCAGCATGGAGGTAACAGAGGAAAGGAATGACTCTCTTTTAATGAGAAAAGTCCTCAAGCAGAACCAAAAATAAGAAGAAAAACCTAGAGGTGACTGGTTTAATGTATGAGACGTGATGGATTTTTATTTTATTTATTGTGTGAAAATTATATAAAACATATACTTCCAGTAAGATGGTGGCCGTGTACATGGCTTGCAATCCACCTCTGCTGATGGTGTTTGGATTATTTTTGTTTTGTCGTTTTTTATCTGTGATATAGACTCACTGCTGATGTATGACCGACAACATCTTCTGGATCTTGGTTTTTCTGTCATCGATGTCACTTATTTGGAACAATATTCAATTCAATTCAAAAATACTTTATTAATCCCAAAGGGAAATTATTTGTTGTTGTAACTCGTTATCCTCATTTCATTAAGAGATGTTATAGATGCAGATGGCTGTAGACAGGAAGGATCTCTTGTAAAGGTCCATCTCACAGTGGATCCAAAGAAACTGGCTGCAGATGTCATCCGATCCGTCCACCCAGACTCGGCTGGCCTCTCGGTTTCCCCGGGCTGTAGGACCGCCCGAATGCTGGGCAGAACTCCTCCCAGAGCGATGGCCACGCCTCCCAGCAGTCTGCCGAGCTCCTCATTGCTACAGATAGCCAACTGTAGGTGTCGAGGGACAATCCTGTCCTTCTGCTGTCATGAGCCGTGTTTCCTGCTAGTTCCAGGATCTCAGTGGTCACGCACTCGAGCACAGCTGGCAGGTAGATGAGAATGCGTCCACAGAACATTCTTTCAACTCATTTGAGATTTGGGGCTGTAGTTGAGATATTATTTGAGCTTTTGAGATGTTTATTGGCTGCTCCTGGTTGTAGAAAACTGCCTTGTTGCCATGGTTACACATCATAACAAATGTCCCAAACTGAAAAAGTTTCAGTAAAAATCCTTCCAGCTGCACAGCATCTGACACCAGAGGAAACAATCATCCAAAAAATGTGACTTACATCCAGAAAAAGAGGAATTAAAGTTTCCCAAAGCAAAATCTCAGAATGAAAGTAACAGAGCTGCTCCAACATGCAGCCACCTTGAGTAGCGCAATTCTAGAATTTAAATTGGAATATCAGTTATTATATATATTAGTATATTAGAGTAAATTAGAATATGAGCGTACCTCTGGACCCCCCCCCCCACCCACCCCACCCCCTCCTCCCCCCGTTGGTGGACGTGCCAGCTTACCTCTGCTGCGCTCCTCACCTCCCTGCCCGGCGACATAGCTTCAGACGCCGGGGAAAGTGTGCTGAGCGGCTGGTAAAGCTTAAAGCCCTGCGCACTGCATCTTCCTCTTCAGCTGGTGGTCATGGTTTCCATCTCCAGCTTCCCGCGTGCCTGGACCAGGTAAACAACGGGAGTTGTCAGCTGGTGCGTAGCTCGGACCGACCCGGAGGGGCTGTTATTGAAAACCTGTGGCCAGTGGCGTGTGCGAACTTCGCCGCTGCTGGCTCCACTTTGGAAAGTATCCGGATGTGTTTGGTCAACGCAAGATCTATTACCAACAAAACTTTTATCCTCAGGGACTACTTTCAAGAGTACGAGTTGGACTTTCTCTGCATCACAGAGACTTGGATGTCTCCGGGTGAGTCCAGCGCATTGACGGAAGTATTGCCACTGAACTGTCTGTAATTTAACGCACCACGGCCATCAGGCTGGCGTGGTGGTGGATTATTAACAATATTCAAATCAACTTTTGACTGTAAACAACTGCCTATCCCAGTTTCCCGCGCCAGCTTTGAGCTGAGCGTCTTTGAACTCGGCCATTCGCCTCTGACGTTATTTGCGCTCGTCTACCGCCCACCTCGATCTAAGGATTTCATAAATGAGTTTTCTGACTTCTTGGCTGAAATCACACCAAAATATAATCATGTTTTCATTTTTGGGGACTTTAATTTACACGTGTGCTGTCAGGAGAAGCCCTTGGTTAAGGACTTTTAAGATTTGTTGGACTCATTTAATCTAACTCAGCATGTAAACGGTCCTACCCAAGAGCGCTGACATACACTGGACCTTGTTTGAACTCATGATGTGACTGTTAATAATCTTGTTATTGGTGATAATGTTTTTTCAGACCACATGCCAGTCCAGTTTGAGTTCAACCTCCCCCATCTAACTCCTAAGTCGTGCATTCTTGCACGTAGCACCCGGGCAATTAACCACTTCACTGCCGCACGTTTCACAGATGTTTACAACTCTGAAATGATAATTCAGCCCCCAGTGTTTCTCACCACCACTGAGGAGCTGACATCCCAGTTCAACTCTGTCTGCTTAAAGACTCTGGATCATGTCGCGCCTGTTAAAACCAAAAAAATCAAAACTCAGAGCAGAACCGTGGCTGAGTGACGCCACCAAGGCCGTTAGGCAGCAATGTAGGAGGGTGGAGCGAAAGTGGAGGAAAGACAGGCTGCATGTCTCTTTCCAAATACTTAAAGAGAGTTGGCGCCGTTATCAGAAAGCAGTGAAAGCTACTAAATCCAAATACTTCTCTGATATAATTACCTCAAACTCTCACAACCCACGTGTCCTCTTCTCCACCCTAAACTCTGTTCTCCACCTCACTGAACCATCAACTCTGGAAGCCTCGACTGAGCCATGCGACAACTTCTTACATTTCTTTTTGGAAAAAATTGCGACCACCCGGGCTCTCATTTCCCCTCCAACTCATGACCCATCCATCCAACCTCAGTCTGTAGCTCTATTTCACCATTTTGAACCCATCACTCTATCTTCTCTAGAGCAGGTCATGTGCAGCTTGAAACCTTCTGGCTCCCCCTTTGATGTGGTCCCCCCCTGGACTACTAAAGGAGGTTTTTCCAACTCTAGGTCCGTCCATTCTTTATATAGTAAACAGTAGTTTATCCACTGGCGTGGTGCCACAATCCTTGACATGCTGCTGTCCAGCTTATCCTGAAAAAACCCAAACCTTTACCACTCAGTCGATTCCAACTTCCGGCCTGTCTCCAAACTCCCATTTGTTTCTAAACTACTGGAGAAAATAGTCGAGTCCCAGTTGAAGTGCTTCCTGTAGGATCACGCCATCTTAGAGCTTTTCCAGTCTGGCTTTAAACCTCTCCACAGCACTGAAACTACCCTGCTGAAGGTCTTTAACAACATCTTCAGATCCACAGATACTGGTGATTCTGTGCTGCTTGTCCTGTAGGACATCACAGCTGCCTTTGACACTATCAACCATGAGATTCTCATTGCTAGGTTGGAGCAGTGGGTGGGCGTCACAGGATCAGCCCTCAATTGGTTCAGATCTTACCTCGCTGACAGATCCTTTTGTGTCTCCATCAAGGATTTTATTTCTGCAGAGGCCGAGCTTAAATGGGTGGTTCCGCAGGGGTCCATCCTGGGTTCCCTCCTATTCTCTTTATACCTGCTGCCGCTTGGTGATATTTTCTGGAAACACAACATGCCCTTCCACTTCTATGCTGATGACTGTCAAATTTACTTCCCCAAAAGACACAATGGTACATGCTCTATTCAAACGCTGCTCAACTGCCTGGCTGACATCAGGGACTGGATGGCTTTAAATTTCTTGAGTTTCAATGAAAAGAAGTCTGAAGTCATGTTGTTCCCTCCCAACAACACAATCACAAACCACTGTATCGACCTCTCCGCTCTAACCCTGTCAGAAAAACAAAGAGTCACTAATCTGGGCGTGATAATGGACCCTTCCCTGAAACTTAACAATCATGTAAACATGATTGTTAAATCATGTTTCTTCCAACTGAGGCGGCTGTCTAAACTGAAGCCCATATTGTCCAAAAATAACCTGGAGACAGTAATGCATGCATTCATTACAACTAGGCTTGATTACTGCAATTTACTCCTGTTTGGTATCAGTCAAACCTCCATAGCACGACTACAACTGGTCCAGAATGCAGCAGCCCGATTTTTAACCAGTTCAGGCAAAAGAGAGCACATTACACCAGTTTTGGCCTCCCTTCACTGGTTACCGGTTCACTTTCGAATCCAGTTCAAAATACTCATCTATGTCTATAAATCATTGAACAGTTTCACACACACACACACACACACACACACACACACACACCCCCCATCTCTCTGATCTTCTACAACCGTATGTCCCACCATGTACCCTGAGGTCAGCGGACCAGTTGCTCCTTACAGTTCCAGGAACTCGTCTTAAGCGCAGAGGTGACAGGTCCTTCTCTGTAGCAGGACCAAGACTCTGGAAAGAGTTACCTCTGCTTGTCAGACATGCCCCCTCCCTCTCGATTTTCAAGTCCCGTTTAAAACCCCACGACTATTCAGTAGCATTCAACAACAGAGGATCTGTGTTTTGAACCTGTACGCTCCACACTGGTTTGTCGTCATTATCTGCATCTTATTTATGTCTATATTTCTGATATACTTCATTTTGTATTTGATTTGTGTGTTACCTGTTGTTCTGTCTGTACAGCACTTTGGTTGGCCTTGTCACTGTTTTAAGCGCTCTATAAATAAAATGGTATGGTATGGTTTCAGGTCTCTCTTGTAAATGAGTCCTCGAGGCTCAATGGGATTTAACTGTATAAATAAAGGTTGATTGATGGTATGGTATATAATTGAAGTCAACAGAGCAAAATTCTGAATAGCTGAATGTTCAGTTATTTTATTTTAGTTTTTTGTAATGTAGTGTCTTAAGTCTCAAAAAGTTAAGTCTGGTCCTATGGACATTCAGATAACAAAACAAAGCAAAAAAAAAAAGTAGAAACCTTTTGTCTTTCATCTGAAAGACTTATTCAGTCTGAGGTGCTGTATTCAGCTCAGTCTTATAAAGAGCACCTTCTCAGAGTGGATCAACCAGTTTGCTGCTGACAACCAAAACCAGCTGCTCACATGATCAAGGAGGACCATCAGCCTAATGATGAATCATTAGCTCCCTGATGGCTGTTTACTATTCACAGAGGGCTGAGTGATACTAGCAATAACAGCATTGCAAGAGGGGGACAGTTGAATTCAGAGGCCTCCACCCCTGTTTAATGATGGACGATTTCCTTTCACAAAGATGGCCTCCTTTACTCCTCTCTCAAACCATTGTTCCTCTTTATCCAGGAAAATCTTCATCCCTGAACGAGTGACCGCTGGCCTGGAGATGAGTGTAGACCGCACAGTCCTGGCCTGATTGTGTTGCTCTTTTGTGCTGGGCCATCCTTTTGGCCAGTTGCTGTTTAGTTTCCCCGATGTAAGACTGATCACAGCCCTCCTGACACTGAACAACATACACAATATTACTCTGTTTGTGCCAGGGGACTGGATCTTTGGGATGAACCAGTCTTTGCCGTAATGTATTTTGGGGTTTAAAAGCCACTGGGACGTTATGTTTAGAAAATAAACGTCTCAGTTTCTCTGATACTCCCTCAACATGCGGAATGGTAAATGGACTGTACTTATACAGCGTCTTTCTATCTTATTTCAAGATACTCAAAGTGCTTTACACTACAATCTGTGTCCTCATTTACCCATTCATAAAGCACTCTACTAGATCACTACAAAGCTAATTGAACAAATCATTCTAAAGAGACTAAACAGTGCTTTTTAGATCACATTCATACACTGATGGGTCACACATCGGAGGCTTTGAGGGGTTCAGTGTCTTGCCCAGGAACACTTCGACATGTGACTGCTGGTGGATTCGAACCCCCAACTCTCGCATTGCAGGACGACTGCTCTAACCACTCAGCCACAGCCACCCAATGAATGACCACTGGTCTGGATTCCTCCTTTTCACTTGATGGCTGGCTGGAGTCCTGTTTGGGTTTCTTCTCTGCTTTCAGGAAGGCCCAGACACCTGGGTTAAAATTAAATCTCAGGAAGTCCAACATTTCACTGACCACATCAACTCTGTTGATAAATATATCGTTCACAGGAGAAGATGTAAAAAATGGCAGGCTGGCTTTTTTATACTGTGAGATCTCAGACAGAGGACATTTGCAAACTGAGGTGTACCGCAAACCCACCCACACAGACCATTATTTGCAGTTTGACTCCCATCACCCTTTGGAGCACAAGTTAGGAGTCATTAGGACTCTGTACCACCGAGCAGACAGGGTCCCCACTAACTCAGGAGCCAGGCAGAAGGAGAAATCCCACACAAGACGGGCTCTAGAGCAATGTGTCAAACTCAAGGCCCGGGGACAAAATGTGGCTTTTGTTGACATCTTGTCTGGGCCCCAAGATGTTATTTTAAATGTAAAATACTTTAATCACTTTAATTTGTTTCACTAATCTTTGATTATGATGTCGAAAGTGCAACAGAGAACATGAAAATGAGACCAATCAAATGCTTGTTGAGGAACCTGTGACCAAGAAAAGAGGTTGTTTATCTAACTTGAGTTAATGTAGATTCTGCAACCCACCCTTATTTTGAAAAATGTTTTAATTTTGGCCTCGTTTTATAAGTGGGTTTGACACCCCTGCTTTAGAGCAATGTGGATATCCTAACTGGGCCTTCCTGAAAGAAGAAACCCAAACAGGACTCCAGCCAGCCATCAGGTGAAAAGGAGGAACCCAGACCAGTGGTCATTCCGTATGTTGCGGGAGTATCAGAGAAACTGAGACGTTTATTTTCTAAACACAACAACACAGTGGTTTTTAAACCCCAAAATACATTACGGCAAAGACTGGTTCATCCCAAAGATCTAGTCCCCTGGCACAAAAAGAGTAATATTGTGTATGCTGTTCAGTGTCAGGAGGGCTGTGATCAGTCTTACATTGGGGAAACTAAACAGCCACTGGCCAAAAGGATGGCCCAGCATAGAAGATCAACATAATCAAGCCGGGACTCTGTGGTCTTCACTCATCTCCAGGCCAGCGGTCACTCTTTCAGGGATGAAGATGTTCACATTCTTGATTGAGTGGAACGATGGATTGAGAGAGGAGTAAAGGAGGCCATCTTTGTGAAAAGAAACCGTCCATCATTAAACAGGGGTGGAGGCCTCCGGGTTCAATTGTCCCCCTCTTACAATGCTGTTATTGCTAGTATCACTCAGCCCCCTGTGAATAGCAAGCAGCCATCAGTGTGCTAATGATCCATTGTTAGGCTGATGGTCCTCCTTGATTATGTGAGCAGCTGGTTTTGGTTGTCAGCAGCAAACTGGTTGATCCACTACGCGAAGGTGCTATTTATAAGACTGAGCTGAATACAGCTTCTCAGACTGAAGAAGTCTTTCGGATGAAAGACGAAACGTTTCTACTTTTTTTTTTGAACATTCAGAGGACCTGACTTAACTTTTTAAGACTTCTTTCTAGTTCTGTCTTAAAGAGATTCTCAACTTGACCCATGAATACCATACGCTAAACTAAAAATTTAAAACTATTTAATTTGATTTCATTTTTATTCAGCTATTATTGCTTAAGTGAAGACAGAAAATGAGATCTTGTTACCTTTGTGATACTTTGAATGCAACATGCTTCAGCAGTGCTCCTGTGGTTTATCTGGAAAACATTAAAAAAATGGCTCATCTCCATGATCATGTTTTTCTTTAATGATAATGTCCCCATTCATGCTGCAGTCTTTGACAAAGAGGATCTATAACTTGAACTAAATTAACCATGTCAATTTCGCAGAAAAATGGCTAATGATAACAACTAAAACACAACTAGCAAGTTAACATGTTTAATTAACTGAAACTGTCGACATGAAGTATTAATGTTGATAAATTGTGGTACAGAGCAGTCAGCTAACGCTTTACAACAGCAAAAAAGTGTTATTTTCATCAACTTATTGAAGAAAACAATTCAGAAACAATGCCTGAATGTACACGGACCACAAAGCCACTCCTTTGTATACTTCGGTCTAAGCTACCACAGTTAGATGTTACCATACAGTAGTATGGACTGTTTAGTTTAGTTTTTTATTGCTGGTAGGGTTTAAAAACATCTATTAATTCTTTTCTGGTTGCAAGGGAGGTGATGACAGCCATGGAAAGCTGTGCTCACAAAGGCAGGCTCAAACATGGATTTCTTCTGAGAAATGACAGGATCTTTCTCCTGTCTGTTGGCAGTCAGTTCAGTTGAAAACAAAAACGTGACTTGAGTAGTTCACGTCTCCAGGAAGAACACTGCATTCAAACTGGGCTTATATGTGCAAGAACAAGCAAAACCAGTACTGCAGCTCTGAAATTTATGTACTGTACTCATAGTGGATGTATAAGAATCTGCATTAAGTGTACCCTGAGGTGATACTCACTGAAACAGATTGAAACCAACTTGTAGACAGGAAAGCTTACTCTACACAAGCCTTAGACAAAGCAAGATTTCATAGGCCTATCTGTGAACTCTGTTTTTGTCTTAATGCTACAATGAAAATCGGATTTTATCCTAAAGTGCACATTTCTTTTCTTTTAGAGGGGTCATGTGTGCTCTATCTTTGACCATATCACATAATGACTTGTTGGACTGTGTTCTACTGAAGAATTTTGCACATGCCTAGTCATGAGACAACTCATATAAGCAAAATGTGTCTGATAGAACACTCTGATGAATATTACAACTCCGTAAGGGATTGGGACATATGGAGGAAGTTTGATCACGCACATGCTTCCACACTATCTTATTGGATTTAATAAAATATTACCATAGCTTAAATAAAGGCATAGAATTCCTTGAAGTAGTGTACATCATCCACCACCTTTCATGCCAGAACTTTAGCCTAAGATCAACTTATGTTCAATTCAATTCAGTTAATTTATATAGCGCCAAATCACAACAAAGTTGTCTCAGGGCACTTTACAGGAACATTTGCATACAAAGTAAATAAAAGCCAATTAGTAAAGTTCTTTATTAAAGGAATCCAGCAGACAAGTTGAATCTTGGCTTTGTTACAGTCTCCCATCCTGAGCAAGCACAGTGGCAACAGTGGAAAGGAAAAACTCCCTCTTTAAGAGGAAGAAACCTCCAGCAGAACCAGGCTCAGGACAAGCGGCCATCTGCTTTGACCGGCTGGTTTGAGAGGACAGGAAGGAGAGACAGACAAACATAGAATGGTATGTCCAGGTGTATCTGAAAGACAAAAAAAAAACACATGTTGAGGATAGAAAAAATTATTACAAATACAAAACAGTATGACTGGTTCATCCCAAAGATCCAGTCCCCCGGCACAAACAGAGTAATATTGTGTATGCTGTTCAGTGTCAGGAGGGCTGTGATCAGTCTTACATCGGGGAAACTAAACAGCCACTGGCCAAAAGGATGGACCAGCACAGAAGATCAACATCATCAGGCCAGGCTTCTGCGGTCTACACTCATCTCCAGGCCAGCAGTCACTCTTTCAGTGATGAAGATGTTCAAATCCTGGATAGAGAGGAACAATGGTTTGAAAGAAGGCCATCTTTGTGAAAATAAATTATCCATCATTAAACAGGGGTGGAGGCCTTCGGGTTCAACTGTCCCCCTCTTACAATGTTGCTATTGCTAGTATCACTCAACCCCCTGTGAATAGTAAACAGCCATCAGTGTGCTAATGATCCATTGTTAGGCTGACGGTCCTTCTTGACCATGTGAGCAGCTGGTTTTGGTTGTCAGCAGCAGACTGGTTGATCCACTCTGAGAAGGTGCTATTTAAGAGACTGAGCTGAATACAGCACCTCAGACTGAGGAAGTCTTTCGGATGAGAGACGAAATGTTTCTATATTTGTTTGCTTTGTTTTTAGTTTTTTTGAATATCCAGACGACCAGATTTAACTTTTTTGGAAGTCCTGTACAATATTTAATAATATAAAAATTATTTGTCCGGCTCTTTTTTATTCAGCTCTGACCTGAGCTCCCTGTTTTCCTGTAACAGATGGTTTATTTCTGCTCTTCTTTGTTCACACATTGTATTTGTACCTTTTTGCTGCTGTTTCATGTTCCTCCTCGCCACCATCTGCAGCCTCATTGAGCTCCTCTCCTGGAGTTTCATCCACTTCATCTGAAGGTTTGTCTTGAAGAGGACATATCAGAACACACATCAGTATTACGTCAGTAAAAGTAACAACACTACAAACTTTAAAACAGTTTATTTCACAAAAACACAGATGTCCACTCTGTCTAAACTCGGACTAAGTTACATGTAAAATATAAACCTGATCAGGTTGGCCCACTTCTATGAACATGAACTAAACATGAGAACACCCAGACAAAATCATGGCACAAATTTATGGCACAACACCAACAAACTGAATTTAGACACTCACCAGAATGTCTGGAACAAACTAACAGGTCTCTTGGGATGCTGGAGAAAGTTATCAGGACGTCTCACCGTCTCCTTTTTGTTATGTACTACACATGAGCTCCCTCGCATTGTTTCCTGGCGGAGAATCTATAAAAAAAGTCAGTTTTCAATCTTTTTACAATTCCAGTCGTGTGACCAGACATTACATCCGCATAACGCAGCAATTTCGGACCATCGCTAATCTGTTTTAACCTATTTAGATTTTTTTTTTTAAATGTCAGTGAAAAAGCTTGTTTTCGACAGTTAATATGGAGGGCAATAAAAATGATGGATGTGGCCCAATTCTATCCCATCAGCCGCCGCGCCGCGGACAAGTGACGTCACGCTCTAAAGCTCTATAGGATTTAGCAAAAAGGAAAGTCTTAAGCCTAGTTTTAAAACTGGATAATGTGTCAGCCTCACGGACAGAGATTGGAAGTTGGTTCTACAAGAGAGGAGACCGATAACTGAAAGATCTGCCTCCCATTCTGTTTTTGTAAATTCTAGGAATGTAAATAAATTATTTTTACTGTGGCATTTGTTCAGTTCATGAAAATAATATTATGCACATTTTCACGTGATATTTAGTGTGATCTTACAATATCTGTTAGTGCTGTGTTGTGTATACCATACCAACTTACCATACCAACTTTATTTATAAAGCACCTTAAAACAACCATGGCTGACACAAAGTGCTGTACATTAAAACACAACATAATAAAAGTGAAAATAAAAACAGTTTAAAAACAGAAAACATACAATTTAAAACTAGATCCTGCTGGTGTTAAAAACATACATTTTAAAAGCATACAAAATTTAAAAACTAGATCCCGCTGGTGTTAAAAGCCAAGTTGAATAAATGAGTTTTAAGACGAACTTTAAAAATGGACAGTGAAGGGGACTCTCTGACCTGCAAAGGCAAGTCGTTCCATAACTTAGGGCCCATGACAGAGAAAGCCCTGTCCCCTCTGAGCTTCCTTCTTGTTCTTGGTACCTCCAAGAGCAGCTGATCTGCTGACCTGAGAGACCGATAGGGTATGTAGGGATGAAGAAGCTCAGAGAGGTAAGCCGGGGCAAGATTATGCAGTGATTTAAAAACAAACATAAGAATTTTAAAATGAATCCTAAAATATACAGGCAGCCAGTGAAGTGAAGCCAGGACAGGGGTCACATGTTCCCTCTTTCGAGTTCCTGTTAAAAGTCGTGCAGCAGCATTCTGAACCAGCTGCAGACGTGAGAGCAGCAACTGACTGACTCCCAGATAAAGTGCATTACAGTAATCCAATCGAGTCGAAATAAAGGCGTGGATCACCATTTCAAAATGCTGCCTGGAAAGAAAAGACTTCACTGACGCCAATCGCCTTAAATGATAAAAACTGGACTTAACCACGGCTTTGATTTGACTGTCCAATTTAAAATCACTGTCCACCTTAAAACCAAGATCTGTAATAACAGGTTTAAAATATTTCTCCAAGGGTCCCAGGTTAATAGAGGAGGACTCACAGGAGCCACTGGGTCCAAACACCATCACCTCGGTTTTGTTTTCATTAAAATTTAAAAAGTTCAAGGCCAACCAAGCTTTAATATCTCCTAGACATTCCAGGAGATGTGTGAACGTATGTCCATCCTTCTGCTTTAGGGGTAAATAAATCTGACAATCATCAGCGTAACAATGGAATGAAATCCCATGTTTCCTAAGGATAGAACCCAGAGGCAGTAAGTACAACGAGAAGAGCATAGGGCCCAGAATTGAGCCCTGCGGGACACCATATTGCATTGGAACTGAAGATGATTCAGAGTCATTAATTTTCACTGAAAATGTTCTCTCCTCCAAGTAAGACTTAAACCATTTAAGAACAGTGCCATCAATACCAACAATATGTCGTAATCGCGATATTAAAATGTTGTGGTCCACTGTATCAAAAGCAGCAGTTAGGTCAAGTAAAATCAGAACAACATGATTACCAGAATCACAATCAAGAAGGATGTCGTTAAAAACTCTAATTAAAGCAGATTCTGTACTGTGGAGAGTTTTAAAACCTGACTGGAAAACCTCCAGAATGCCATTGTCATTTAAAAACTGTGTCAGCTGACAGTATACAAGTTTCTCTAAAACCTTAGAAAGAAAAGGCAGCTTTGAAATAGGCCGATAATTAGCCAGAACAGTTGGATCAAGGCCAGGTTTTTTAAGCAGGGGCTGCACCACTGCATGTTTAAAACTAGCAGGGACCACACCTGAGGACAGACTGCCATTTAAAATTGCAAGAACAGGCAGCCCTATGCTAGATAAAATATCTTTAAAAAGTCGTGGAGGGACAGGATCACGTGGGGAACCTGATGGCTTAATGCGGCCAACTACGTCCTCTAAAAGTGAAACAGTCACAAGCTCAAACTGATTAAAAACAGCAGAGCAAGGGACTGAAACTGAGGGGTCAGAGTCAGGAGCTGTAATAAGAGCCCTGGTACTACCAACCTTTTCAATAAAAAAAACGCAGAAAATTTTCACACATGCCAGGAGAAGCTTCCAAACAGGCATTTTGTGGAATATTAAGCACAGAGTCAATGGTGTCAAATAAAACACGTGGGTTATGGCTGTTTGAAGAAATAACACTAGCCAAATATTCCCTTTTTGCTTCTTTAACCGTGCTCTGGTAGAGACGCCAACAGTCTTTTAAAATCTGAAAAGTAACCTGCAGTTTGTCCTTTTTCCATCTGCGTTCAATACGACAACATTCCTTCCTTACAGCACGAGTTCTGTCATTAAACCAAGGCTCAGGTTTAATCCTTGGCTGCCTAGTTTTTAACGGAGCAACCGAGTCCAGGATGGTCTGACAGGAAGAACAGAACCATGACCAGAGCTCTTCTGTATTGGAGTGGAGGAAGTCAGATGATCCACAGAGCTGAAGAAAAGCAGCAGAGAACTGAGTGGCAGTGGAAGGGTTAATAATCCGACAGCGCCGAACAGCAGCGCGAGTTTTAACTGTAGTAGGTGTCAAAGTGACACTAAATAAAACAGGCAGGTGATCCGAGAACACAGCGTCACAGATTTCCAGATTAGTCACTGGCAGACCACAGGAAATAACCAGGTCCAATGTGTGTCCATGTTCATGTGTAGGGCCGGATACGGCCTGTACCAGATTAAAAGAGTCCAGAAGGCTTAAAAAGTCCTTTACCAGAGGCTTATCAGGACAGCACACGTGCAAATTGAAGTCTCCAACAAAAAGAACTTTGTCATAATTAGTTAAAATCCCAGATAAAAAGTCAGAAAAGTCACTTAAAAAATCCTTATTATATTTGGGGGGCCGGTAGACGACAGCACAGAAAACTGGGTTTACGTGTCTCATCTCAAAAGACGTAAACTCAAAGCTGGGAAAAGACGTCTGTAGAAAACACTGCTTACATTTGTAGTCCTGTTTGTAAACAGTTGCTGTGCCTCCCCCTCTCCCCGAGGCCCGTGGTGAATTAAAATAAGCACAATTTGCTGGTAAGAGCTCGGATAGAGCGCTGTACTCACCAACACTCAGCCACGTCTCAGTCACAAACAAAAAATCCAGGTTTTGGCAGCTAAAAAAGTCCCGAAGAATAAAAGTTTTATTCCCAAGCGACCTGGCGTTTATCAGGCCAATCCTGACAGGAACTGGATCCTGGGCGTCGACAGGTCGGGAAACCCGGCACAGCGGTCTCAGGTTTTGGAGACACCGTCGGCGCATGTTGATCCAAGAAGGGCGGGGACGGCGATGCAGAAGAGCCTGAATGCCGACCACTGGCACCAAGCAGACATGAGCGGGATCCAAGAAACGCCGAGGCACCCGAGAGCCCAGAAACGATCCATGTGATGATCGGTTAAAAGCAGAACAGTGCGTCATATAAAACTTCAGCTTCACCAGCCAGCCGCTTCGTCTACCGCGACGACGATGACGTCTCCGCCGTGTAAGCAGCGCAGGAACCCCGGAACAGGTAGCTTGGAATCTCCGACAGAAGCGGGGGCAAGGATTGTTGGCCAGCAACATCCAATAATTCCATATCCTGGACCAGTGGCCGGAGGTCTAGTAATGTATTGCGATCGTACACCAGCAGAGACCCAGCTCGGCAGACAACCCAGGTCAGAAACAACACAAACAACAGCAAACGCGAGAGGGACAGACGAGCAGCCACATACACCGGCGCCGCCATCTTTTTCTTAAAGACAGTATGACTCTAATGCCCCTTTTCCATTAGTACTGGTACAGCAAGGTATGACTGTACTCGGCACGGTTCCAAGACTTTTCCACTAGTAACGGTTCATAGAACCAGTCCCTTTTTTCAGTCCCTTTTTCTATGGGGTTCCGCGTGGATCGTGCTGACACCAAAACGTGATGTCAGAACACTGTCGGTCACTGACTGGTCAGGGGGTGGAGTCACTAGGGGTTTGAGAAATTTTCACAACGCCCGATCCGCACTCGAACTCGAGGAGCGACTGGACCTATTTTTAAGATTTTTAAAACAATAATGACAACACCGTGGTCTAATGCTGAAGTACAGGTGTTTTTGTGCTTGGTGGTCGACAACAAAATTCAGAGCGAGCTAGATGAAGCTCTGCTGGTCCCCGACTCCCCCCGGTCATCGACTTCCCCCGATCATCGACTCCCCCTGGTCCTCTCCACTGGAGCCTTGGAGCCCCCTCAGGCCAGGCAGGGCATCATCTCCCCTGCTCCAAGCTCTACTGGTCAACGCGGCAGACGTGCTGCCGACCCAGGGCTCGGGCTCCGGTTCCCAGCCTTGCATGCTTTGTGGGCTCTGAGCTCCGCAAGTCACTGAGAAAGATCATATGAGCTGCTGACTTGCAGAAGGCCAGGGTACGGGCCCCAGCCTCAGGTGCTCTTCTTCGAAGAGAAGACAGGCTTTAGGCAAACTGATTTGCCCTGTTGGCACATACGCAGCTGGATATCTCACCGACTTGGAAGACTTGATGATGTGTCTATCTCTGCTGCTTCTGTACTGTCGGTAAGATGGTGCCCGTGTACATGGCTTGCAATCCACCTCTGCTGATGGTGTTTGGATTATTTGTGTTTTGTTCGTTTTTCATCTGGGACATAAACTTGCTACTGGTGTTTGACAGACAACAGCTTCTTGATCTTCAATTTTCTACCACCGATGTCGCTTATTTGGATCAATATGAACGTACATATAGACCCCCCCCCCTTCCCCCATTGCTGGCAGATGTGCCTGTTTACATTCACTGCGCTCCTCACCTGCTTGCTTGGAGATATCGCTTCAGGCGCCGGGGAAAACGTGCTGGCCGGCTGGTAAAGCTTAAAGCCCTGCGAGCTGCATCTTCCTCTCCAGCTGGTAGTCATGGTTTCAATCGCCAGTTTCCCGCATGCCCGGACCAGGTAAACAACGGGAGTTGTCGACCCGGAAGGGCTGTTATTGAAAATCTGCGGCCACTGGCGCGCGCTCCCTCCACCGCTGCTGGGTCGACTTCGGACAGTATCCGGATGTGTTTGGTCAACGCAATATCTGTTACCAACAAAACTTTTATCCGCGGGGACTACTTTCAAGAGCACGATGTGGACTTTCTCTGCGTCACAGAGACTTGGATGTCTTCGGGTGAGTCTAGCGCCTTGATGGAATTATTGCCACCGAACTGTCTGTATTTTAATGTACCGCGGCAATCAGGCCGGCGCGGTGGTGGATTATTAACAATATTCAAACCAACTTTTGACTGTAAACAACTGCCCATCCCAGTTTCCCGCGCCAGCTTTGAGCGGAACATCTTTGAACTCGGCCATTCACCTTCGACTTTATGAGCACTCGTCTACCGCCCACCTTGATCTAAGGATTTCATAAATGAGTTTTCTGATTTCTTGGCTGAAATCACACCAAAATATGAGCATGTTTTCATTATTGGAGACTTTAATTTGGGGCAGCACGGTGGCGCAACTGGTAGAGCTGCTGCCTCTCAGCGAGCGGGTCCTTGGTTCAAATCCCGGTCCAGGGGCCTTTCTGGGTGGAGTTTGCATGTTCTCTCCGTGCATGCGTGGGTTTTCTCCGGGTGCTCCGGTTTCCTCCCACAGACCAAAAACATGTATGTTAGACTGGTTGGTAACTTTAAATTGTCCCTAGGTGTGAGTGAGCGAGTGAATGGTTGTTTGTCTCGTTTGTCTCTATGTGGCCCTGTGATGGACTTGCGAACCATCCGGGGTGTACCCCGCCCCTCGCACAGTGATTGTTGGACATGGGCACCAGTGACCCCCGTGACCCAAAAATGGAATAAGCGGGTAAAAGATAATGGATGGATGAATGGGACTTTAATTTGCATGTGTGCTGTCAGGAGAAGCCCTTGGTTAAGGACTTTTTAGATTTATTGGACTCATTTAATCTAATTCAGCATGTAAACGGTCCTACCCAAGAGCGCAGACATACACTGGCCCTTGTTTTAACACGTGATGTGACTGTTAGCAATCTTGAAATTGGTGATAATATTTTTTCAGACAACATGCCAGTCCAGTTCGAGTTCACCCTGCCCCATCTAACTCCTAAGCCGTGCGCACCTGCTCGTCGCAGCCGGAACATTAACCACTTCACTGCCGCATGTTTCACAGATGTTTTTTACGCTGAAATGATAATTCAGCCCCCAGTGTTTCTCATCACCACTGAGGACTTGACATCCCAGTTCAACTCTGTCTGCTTAAAGACCATGATCAAGATCATGTAGCTCCTGTTAAAACTAGAAAATCAAAACTCTGAGCAGAACCTTGGCTCAGTGACGTCACTAAGGCCGTTAAGCAGCAGTGCAGGAGGGCGGAGCGCAAATTGAGGAAAGACTGGCTGCAGGTCTCTTTCCAAATACTTAAAGACAGTTGGCACCGTTATCAGAAAGCAGTAAAAGCTGCTAAATCCAAATACTTTTCTGATATCATAACCTCAAACTCTCACAACCCACATGTCCTCTACCCTAAACTCTGTTCTCCACCTCACTGAACCATCACCTCTGGAAGCCTCAACTGAGCTGTGCGAGAACTTCTTACATTTCTTTTTGGAAAAAACTGCGACCACCCAGGCTCTCATTTCCCCTCCAACTCATGACCCATCCATCCCACCTCAATCTGTAGCTCTATTTGACCATTTTGAACCCATCACTCTATCCTCTCTAGAGCAGGTCATGTGCAGCTTGAAACCTTCTGGTTCCCCCTTTGATGTGGTCCCCACTTGACTACTAAAGGAGGTTTTTCCTACTCTAGGTCCATCCATTCTTGCTATTGTAAATAGCAGTTTATCCACTGGCATGGTGCCAAAAACCTTTAAACATGCTGCTTCCAGCCTCTCCTGAAAAAAAACAAACCTTGACCCCTCAGTCGTATCCAACTTCCGGCCTGTCTCCAGACTCCCATTTGTTTCTAAACTACTGAAGAAAAAAGTTGAGTCCCAGTTGAAGTGCTTCCAGGAGGATCACGCCATCTTAGAGTTATTCAAATCTGGCTTTAAACCTCTCCATAGCACTGAAACTGCCCTACTGAAGGATTTTAATGACATTTTCGTATCCACTGATACCGGTGATTCTGTGCTGCTTGTCCTGTTGGACCTCACAACCGCCTTTGACACTATCGACCATGAGATCCTCATTGCTAGGTTGGAGCAGTGGGTGGGCGTCACAGGGACGGCGCTCAATTGGTTCAGATGCTACCTCACTGACAGATCCTTTTGTGTCTCCATCAAGGATTTTAGTTCTGCAGCGGCAGAGCTTAAATGGGTGGTTCCGCAGGGGTCCATCCTGGGTCCCCTCCTGGGTCCCCTCCTATTCTCTTTATACCTGCTGCCACTTGGTGTCATGAACCAGAGGCCGGATCGCAAACAACAACAACAACCACTGAGAGGGTTAAAAGATTTATTGTGAAATAAAGTAAAACTCTGGAGTAGGTCCGGTTCTGGTCTGGTTCCGATCTTCTGATTGGTAGTTCGTGATTGGATAGTGTTGTAGTGGCGGGCTGCCAGTAGAAGTAGAACTGATGTTAAGGTCCACTGGAACGGAGTCCAACAGGCTTGCAACTAAAAGATAAAGGTTAGTAGATGCAGGGGGAAAGAGACTAATTGGGGAAATGAATCTGTGGGAATCAGATTCAGGGGTAAGGATAAGTCCGTGTTACAGAATGAGCTTGACCTTTAATCCGTGATCCAAAAAACAGTCAGAAGGGAAAGGCAGAGTTCATACCGTGAAGTCAGTTGTTCAGCAGAAGTATCCAGTACGTGATCCACAAAGAGAGTCAAAAAACAAGAGCATGAGTCGGTACCTGATCAGATGAGCAAAAGCAGACGAGGGCTGAGGCAAAAGCGTGGTCGTGGTCAAGGCAAGGGTCATGAACGTGATGAGTCAATCAATGGAATGCTGGAAAGTCTACTGCTGATGAGACAGGATAGAGAATCTGGCCCAGACTGAGAGGAATGAGTGAGCTTAAGTACTGACTGGACCAGGTGGTGGAGCTGTGGGATAATGAGCGGTGACAGGTGACATGAGTTGAGTGATTACTGAGTGTGCAGCATGACAGAGGAGCTGACAGAGAGCAGAGCTATGACAGAACCCCCCCCCTCAAGGTCCGGCTCCTGAAGGACCACCAGGCTGGAGAGGGTTCAGTCGATGAAAGTCTCTAATGAGGGTTTTGTCCAGAATATTGCGTGAGGGCACCCAGGAACGTTCCTCCAGGCCGTACCCCTGCCAGTCTACCAGATACTGGAGTCCTCTCCCCCACCTTCTGGATCGAAGAAGGCGTCGGACCGTGTAGGCTGGGCTCCCCTGAATGAGTCGGGCGGGTGGTGGGAGGTCGGTGGTGGGTCGAAAACGTGGCAGGACAAATGGCTTGAGTCTTGAGACATGAAACGTTGGATGAATGCGCATGGACCTGGGTAACTGTAAGCGAACAGAGACAGGATTGATTATTTTGGTAATCAGAAAAGGACCAATGAAACGTGGTGCTAGTTTCTTAGATTCCACACGGAGAGGAAGGTCCTTGGTGGAGAGCCACGCTTTCTGGCCCACCTTGTACAATGGTTGAGGCGTTCTCCTGCGGTTAGCCCCCCGAACGTACCTTTTGGTGGCCAAAATTAGGGCTCTCCTGGCTTTTCTCCAGACTCGCTGGCAACGTAAAATTGCGAGTCGTGCAGAGGGAACCCGAGCTTCTCTCCCCTGGACTGAAAAAACAGGGGGTTGGAATCCATAAACAACATGAAAGGGTGAAATACCTGATGTAGAGGATGGAAGAGAGTTGATTGCTTGTTCAATCCAAGGGAGGTTGGACGTCCATTTCCTCGGGTCCCCCTCGCAGAGGAGCCGAAGCTTGGTCTCCACCTCCTGGTTGGTACGCTCAGATTGTCCATCCGTTTGGGGATGAAAACCTGACGAGAGGCTGACCGAGATCCCTAGCAGGTTGCAAAACTCCCTCCAGAACTTGGAAATGAATTGGGGACCTCGGTCAGACACAATGTTCTGGGGGAGCCCATGGAGCCTGAAAACCTCCTTGGCCATGATAACGCTGAGCTCCTTGGAAGAAGGTAACTTGGGGAGAGGAACCAGGTGGACCATTTTAGAAAAACGGTCCACAATGGTCAATAACACTGAATTACCTTCAGAAGGGGGTAATCCAGTCACAAAGTCCATAGCAATATGTGACCATGGGCGTGAAGGAATTGGCAGTGGTCGTAGCAGCCCGGCAGGTGGGCGATTGGAAGACTTGGCACGATTGCATTCGGGACATGACTTGACAAAGTGCTTGGTGTCCTCCGTAAGCGTAGCCCACCAGAATCGGGTGCGAATGAGTTGGAGGGTCTTGGTGATTCCTGGGTGACAGAACAACTTTGATGAATGGCATAATTCAAGAACCTCTTTTACCTTTTGATTGGGGACAAACAGGCGCCCCCTAGGACAGGTGGGTGGACGTGGCTCGGAGAGTTGGACTTGTTGGAGATCGAGTTCTAATTGAGTCAAAGAAAGATGTACGGTCTCAGGCAGGATGAACTCGACCTCTTCTGAGGGCCCTTCCTTGACCTCAAAGACCCGGGACAGGGCATCCGGCTTGGCATTCTTGGGCCCGGGTCTGTAAGAGAGGGTGAAACTGAACCGAGAGAAAAATATAGCCCACCTGGCCTGACGGGGATTGAGTCCCCTCAATATTAAAAGGGAAGGAGAAAACCCAGGAGGCGCAAGGCTAAAGCAGGGAGTTTACCCTCCAGCCTCTCATCACCCCCCCACGTTCGTGAGCTCCACTCCAAACCTGAGTGCGTACAGAGAAACTCCCAAATACCATTCTGATACAGACGAGGAAACCAGAGCAGAGCAACTGAGATTATTAGCAAGTATGATCAAAAAAGAAAACGAACCTGAAGAAAGTGATAATGAGAGCACAGGGTGTAACGACTATCTTAAACAGGTTGACAAGAACTTAGACCTGCTCGCCCAAAGCATAGTGGACAGGATGGGGAGGCTCGAAACCACTGAAACCGTGCGGGCAGAAAGGGGGTTACGAGGAATGCGAGAGCAGAGACAGACAGAACCACTAAAAAACCAGCCGATTAAACAAGAGAATCCTAAACAGAACCCCTCAGGAGAAACCCCAAAAACTTATGGGAAAAAGAAAGCTAAAGAAAAACACTTAAAACCAGAACCTGAGTCAGATTACAGTCAAGAGGAAGGGGAAAAAGAAAATTCACAAAAGAAACAAAAAATTAGGCAAACAGCATGGCTCAAACAGGTTCTAGAACCACTCCCGAAAGAGACTCAATGTGTGAAGTTTCAAAATGGTACCCGAGTATACCAAGTGATAGGGACACCATGGTCTATAGAGGCAGATGCGTTACTGGTGTTTACAAATCATAAGTACAAAATCCATAACTCAACCTACAGAAAAGCTTTAAAGAAAGTAGCCGGTAGGGAGTACCAAGTTGAAATAAAACAACTCACTGGTGGACCACATAGCGAAGAGCCAAAAACAAGAATGACCAGTGGAGCTGATGCTCTGTACTATGCAATAATACACATCCCAATTCGAAGCTATAAAGAAGCAACCGATGAGACCAGGTATCTCAAGGAAATGTTAGAAGCTCTGCAGAAAGGAGTGTTCCGAGCCATAGAGTTCGGCTTCAGGCGCATAGTGATAGGAATAGATGGGCTCCGGTCCCATCATTTGCAGTGGGAAACGGCTGAGAGAATAGCGGTCAATTCAATGACGTATCTGGCCAAAGACATGCCAGCGGGAGCCCACTTAAAAGAAATGATAATAGTGACCCCCACTCATCTAGATGAAGATCGGAAATCCAGGGTTGTGGCCGCAATGACAAAACAAGACGAAAGACCAATCAGAGAACCCCTAAAGTTAGGGAAAGAAGACACAGAAAAATCATCGACACCGGGATCATCACCGGGAGCCAAGGAAAGTGAAGACCCATTAAGGATCAGTCCTCAGGGGTCGAAAATGTCCCTGACCTCACCCTCGGAAAATGACCTGATAAGTACAACCACAAGACGACGCAGAAGCGGAGCAAACTCACGAGAGGGACAGCCAAAGAGAGAGACAGTAACAAAAATACAACCCTTAAACATAGAGAGTGAGGAGGATGACGACGAGAGCTCTCAGGGAGAACCAAACGTAGACCCGAGTCAGGAAGAAACCGATGACGAAGGTAGTGCCAGTCTAGGATCAATAGCAGGCCAATACGACGGTCCAGTTAAGCCATTAAGAATAGGACAAAGAAAAGGACAAAAGAAGGGAGTAGAAATACTGGACGTACATAGAGTATCAGAAAGGTTAGCCAGGGACTTGAGTTGGGGCCCGGTGCAGGCGAGTGATGGGCGTCGAACTTACATCCCTGAAGCTGGCCAAAATCACTATGACATTCCACCAGTGTGGGCAGACAGGTCAGAAGAAACGGTGGAACTGACTGTTAAAGCTACTTTGGGAGAGTGGGCCAACATTTTGATGATGCCCTCATACCCCACCTTAGCAGCCCACAAACCCTTAACCAGTAAGTTTAGGACCGCGTACTTAGGGATTGTACATGATGTGATGCTGAGAAGAATGAAAAAGACGGCCTACAAATATGCCCAAGAAACAGAAAAGAAATTGCGAGATGAAATATCGGCCGATGAGGAAGATGATACATACCCGGCCGAGACGAGCCCACCGTATCAAATGCCTGAATCAACCCATGAGCCCAGGCAGGCTAGACAAAACCAAGCCCCAGGCCCAGAAACTGACAGTTATCGTGAGTACAAAAAGCTGAAAACCTTAGTGAGAGAAAAACAACCCCAGGAGACCACCGAGGAATACATCAAAGATGTGTGGCCCATGGTAGTTAGCTCCACTGAGTGTGATGCAGCAAAAAAGTTGTGGCTAGGTAATGTCACCACAAACCCAATGAGCAAAGGGGAATCAGCTCAAAGCCAGTATGAGAAACTAGTCCTAGAAGACATGGACGACGAAGACTCTCACATTCAGCGAGCAAGGATGCGCATGGATCAAGGCCAACGCCTCACCCCAGTTTGGTATCAACTTAAACAAGTAATTCCCCCTAAAAGGTATGTTAAAGCCTTAAGGATAGTATCCAAGGGTAGAAGGGGAGAGCTCACCTTTGCTAGAATGCCTCATGAAACTAATGACGCCCAGATAGACCAGGCAGTAAAATCGTATGACCTAGAGCAGCTGTTCTGGGAAGAAAAGAAGAAAAGTGAGAGCAGGCAAAGCCAAAAACCACCAAAGCCGACACAAAAGGCCCCTCAACAGCCACAATACAGAGAACAGTTCCCGAGACAGCAAGGGACACAGTACAGGGAGAGACCACCGAGGCAGTCAGAACCTCAATATAGGGACCAACAACCAAAACGATTTTCAGCTCCAGCTTCAAACTCCACGCCACAGAAAGGAGGTAAATACCTACCCCCGGAAGAATATGCAAAACTGACGCCAGAAGAAAAACGAGCCCTCCATGAATCCCGTGAGAAAGGGAGTGGAGGGCCAGCTAAATAATGGCAGATAGGTTGCGGGTCACTCTGGAAGATGCCTATTGGGAGGGGGACGAAATCTACACTAATGTAGAGGGAGAACCTTACCTAATAGATTCCGGAGCTGAGGTGTCTATGACCCGCAAAAACCTAAAAACAGTAGGACACCTGACAGTTCAGTTAGCAAACGGAAAAATTGAAACAATGCCGTATGGGTTATGGCAAGGAATTGTGTGGATAAAAGGGCCTTATAACCTTATGACAATTACAGATCTGAAAGAACTAAAGAAACCAAAAAAGAACCGAAGAGCCTTAAACAGAAGGTTAGAGAAGTTCAAATCTAGGCTAGTAAAAATAGGGTTCACACACAAACAAAGTGAGTCCGAAGACTGGTATAAACCTGTAAATATCCCTGAAGTGACAAAACAAAAAATAGATGAGAGTGACTTCTCCCCGGCTGGGAAAGAGAAGTTAAAACAAATACTAGAGAAAGCCTCAATAGCCAGATTTAAAAATGATTGCGG
>NC_056502.1:48026249-48027333 GCF_014905685.2 Nematolebias whitei
TACAGGCTGTCTCAAGACTGATGTAATCCAACAAAAGGTCTTTATACAGTTCAATACTAAGAGTATTTTTTATTTTTGCAATTCATGAGTATAGTTTTTTTGGCTATACATAAAGCAGTAAAAATCATGTGAATTGACTTTGTCTCCAAGGTGACATCATCTAAGTGGCCCAATAAGAAAACTGACGGAGAGAGTGGAATATTACATCTAAGACATTTTGATAAGTCTTCACATATTCGGCACCAAAACCTCTGAACAGGTGGACAGAACCAAAATGCGTGGATGTAATTGTCAGGAATATTGTCTGTGCATTGTGAGCAAACATTAGATGATGCTAAACCCATCCTGAACATACACCTCCATCATCTAACAGAGGGCTAACACCACCTCCATCATCTAACAGAAGGCCAACACAACCTCCATCATCTAACAGACAGCCAACACCATCTCCTTCATCTAACAGAGGCCTAACACCACCTCCCCAATCTAACAGAGGGCCATTACCACCTCCACCATCTAACTGAGGGCTAACACAACCTCCACCATCTAACAGAGGTTTAACACCACCTCCACCATCTAACTGAGGGCTAACACCACCTCCATCATCTAACAGAGGGCTAACACCACCTCCATCATCTAACAGAAGGCCAACACCACCTCCATCATCTAACAGACGGCAAACACCACCTCCATCATCTAACAAGACAGCCAACACCACCTCCATCATCTATCAGAAGCCTAACACCACCTCCACCATCTAACAGAGGGCCAACACGATCTCCACCATCTAACAGAGGTTTAACACCACCTCCACCATCTAACAGAGTATTAACACCACCTCCACCATCTACTAGAGGGCCATCACCACCTCCACCATCTAACAGAGGGCTAACACCACCTCCACCATCTAACAGAGGGCCAACACCACCTCCATCATCTAAAAGACGGCAAACACCACCTCCATCATCTATCAGAAGCCTAACACCACCTCCACCATCTAACAGAGGGCAAACCCCCCCATCCATCATCTAACAGAGGGCCAACACCACCTCCACCATCTAACAGAGGGCCAACACCACCTCCA
>NC_056502.1:48027433-48027821 GCF_014905685.2 Nematolebias whitei
CCATCATCTAACAGAGGCCTAACACCACCTCCCCAATCTAACAGAGGGCCATTACCACCTCCACCATCTAACTGAGGGCTAACACAACCTCCACCATCTAACAGAGGTTTAACACCACCTCCACCATCTAACTGAGGGCTAACACCACCTCCATCATCTAACAGACGGCAAACACCACCTCCATCATCTAACAGACAGCCAACACCACCTCCATCATCTATCAGAAGCCTAACACCACCTCCACCATCTAACAGAGGCTTAACACCACCTCCACCATCTACTAGAGGACCATCACCACCTCCACCATCTAACAGAGGGCTAACACCACCTCCACCATCTAACAGAGGGCCAACACCACCTCCACCATCTAACAGAGGTTTAACACCAC
>NC_056502.1:48027921-48030758 GCF_014905685.2 Nematolebias whitei
TAACAGAGGGCCAACACCACCTCCATCATCTAACAGAGGGTCAACACCACTTCCATCATCTAACAGAGGGCCAGCACCACCTCCATCATTTAACAGAGGGCCAACACCATCTCCATCATCTAATAGAGGGCAAACACCACCTCCATCATCTAACAGAGGGCCCACACCACTTCTATCATCTAACAGAGGGCCAACACCACCTCCATCATTTAATAGATGGCTAACACCACCTTTATCATCTAACAGAGGGCTAACACCACCTCCATCATCTAACAGAGGGCTAACACCACCTCCACCATCTAACAGAGGGCCAACACCACCTCTATCATCTAACAGAGGGCCAACACTACCTCCATCATCTAACAGACGGCTAACACCACCTCCATCATCTAACAGAGGGCCCACACCACTTCTATCATCTAACAGAGGGCCAACACTACCTCCATCATCTAACAGAGAGCTAACACCACTTCCATCATCTAACAGAGGGCCAACACCACCTTCATCATCTAACAGAGGGCCATCACCACCTCCACCATCTTACAGAGGGCTACCACCACCTCCACCATCTAACAGAGGGCCAACACCTCCTCCACCATCTAACAGAGGGCCAACACCACCTCCATCATCTAATAGACGGCTAACACCACCTCCATCATCTAACATAGGGCTAACAGCACCTCCATCATCTAACAGAGGGCTAACAGCACCTCCATCATCTAACAGAGGGCCAACACCTCCTCCACCATCTAATAGAGGGCCAACACCACGTCCATCATCTAACAGAGGGCCAACACAACCTCCATCATCTAACAGAGGGTCAACATCACCTCCACCATCTAACAGAGGGCCCACACCACCTCCACCATCTAACAGAGGGCCAACACCACCTCCATCATCTAACAGAGGGCTAACACCACCTCCAACAACTAACAGAGGTCCTTCGCTCCATCAGGGTCCCAACACTCATTTATATTTCTGTTGACATCTGTATGAGGACGTGACATCTCTGTCTTTGTGTTGGAGCAAATGAAAACAGGATGTTTTTTAATGTATCTAGTTAATGTGAAAAATAGTTGAACAACTTATAAATTTTTGGATTCATTTTAATTTGTAATAAAGTTTGGAAACAAAAATGTTTTCCATTCTCAGTTTTTCATCATAGTTTTCAGTTAATGGTTTCAGCCTGTAAGTTTTAAGCTTTGTTTATTTATTTTTCTTTTACAACAGAATGTGTAAATCGACCTAACATTTTGTCATCGGTTTGTAAAATCACTGCAGTTTAGAAGTTTTTTTCCTCACAAATACTTTTCACTGACTTTATTGTGAGGATAACAACTGACTACTGCAGATATTAGTTTTCTTAAAGTCTCATTTGTTTGATAAGTTTCTGAGAAAACATTATCTTCTTTTTTTGCCAAGACAAAATACTTAAAAGTTTTTAAATCCGCTCGCCCAAGCATTCAAATCTGCAAAATGTGCATTATATTTCAATCTTCATGCTTGTCATCTAAACAATTCAAGTAACATTTTCATGGATTACATTATAAATAGCATCCCTAAAATAATCTCTTTCAAAATAATCCCCTGTAATAATCCAATATGCAGCAGAGTCACTTAATGTTAATCAGATTAATCAGACCTGGAAAATATTTATGAAATTTATTACTTTTCAAACCGACGTAGGAACATGTCAATTATTCACACCTGGAAAGTCCAGCCCTGCTTCCTCAACAACCGCTATAAAATCTCAGATCAATCAATCAATCAATCAATCTACTTTATTGATCCCAAAAGGATCACATCCGAAAAGAAATGGAGCATTATTCTTCCTGGAGAATTTAATAAACTTTGAGCTGAACATGCAGAAGTCCTGCTGCGTTCCTCACATTCACCTCCTGAGCACCGGCTCTCCTCACACTGGACACAAACTGTGGCCCGGTTCTGCAGACACAAACTGCAGCTGCTTAATGAGGCGACCACGAGGAAGCACTTGGGTTTCACGGGACTCCGCTTAAAACAGAGTCTGCGTTCAGAGACAGGTCACAGAGCAGGAACACCCGAGTGGTGAACTCCCAGTGTGTCCACAGTCGGTCCGGTTACGTGACGGTCAGCTGTTTATTTTAGTGTTCCACTACAAATCCAACAGGTGTGCATATAAAAGAGTTTTAGAACAACTTTTTCTTTTCTCCTTTAAATACAAATATATACTTACAAAATCTTTACAAATGAGCCTGTGCAATAAAAACAGTGTTCAAAGAACACAGTTTTAAAAAGGTAGAGGGACACTGTGTGTGTTAGTCCTTCACACTGTGTGTGTTGGGGCCCCTCACACTGTGTGTGTTAGAGCCCCTCACACTGTGTGTGTTAGTCCTTCACACTGTGTGTGTTGGAGCCTCTCACACTGTGTGTCTTAAGAGTCCTTCACACTGTGTATGTTGGAGCCCCTCACACTGTGTGTGTTAGTCCTTCACACTGTGTGTTAGAGCCCCTCACACTGTGTGTGTTAGAATCCTTCACACTGTGTGTTGGAGCCTCTCACACTGTGTGTGTTAAGAGTCCTTCACACTGTGTGTGTTGGAGCCCCTCACACTGTGTGTGCTAGAGCCCCTCACACTGTGTGTGTTAGAGCCCCTCACACTGTGTGTGTTAGAGCCTCTCACACTGTGTGTGTTAAGAGTCCTTCACACTGTGTGTTAGAGCACCTCACACTGTGTGTGTTAGAGCCCCTCACACTGTGTGTGTTAAGAGTCCTTCACACTGTGTGTTGGAACCCCTCACACTGTGTGCTAGAGCCCATCACACTGTGTGTGTTAGAGCCCCTCACACTGTGTGTG
>NC_056502.1:48030768-48081562 GCF_014905685.2 Nematolebias whitei
TAGAGCCCCTCACACTGTGTGTGTTAGAGTCCTTCACACTGTGTGTGCTAGAACCCCTCACACTGTGTGTGTTAGAGCCCCTCACACTGTGGTCTCCCCCTGCTTACTGTGGTCTCTGCTTACTGTCAGTCTTGTGTAAAACCTCCTCCATGAGTTCAGGGTCTTCCCAGACCAGATCCAGAAGCCGGAGGTGATGCCCACAATGAGCGTCATGAGATATTTGATCATGAAGACCGTGAAGTCCGGGCTCATGCTGGGCTGGTTCTGGAGCAGACACGGCACAGCATAGGTTTTGCAGAACTGGCTGATCCACGTGCGCTCCCACTGCTCCCTGAAGGCCTGCTCGTAGAAGTAACAGGCTATGACGATGGTGGCTGGTACCGTGTAGAGAACGCTGAAGATCCCGATCCGCACCATCAGCTTCTCCAGCTTCTCCGTTTTGGTGCCGTCATGCTTCATGATGGTCCGTATCCGGAACAGGGACACGAATCCGGCCAAGAGGAAAGAGGTGCCGATGAAGAGATAGACAAAGAGGGGGGCCAGGACGAAGCCGCGCAGGGCGTCCACGCTGTTGATGCCCACGAAGCAAACCCCACTGAGGACGTCCCCATCCACCTGACCTACAGCCAGGATGGTGATGGTTTTGATGGCAGGAACGGCCCAGGCTGCCAGGTGGAAGTACTGGGAGTTGGCCTCGATGGCCTCGTGGCCCCACTTCATCCCTGCTGCCAGGAACCAGGTGAGGGCCAGGATGACCCACCATATGGAGCTGGCCATGCTGAAGAAGTAGAGCATCATGAAGAGGATCGTGCAGCCCTCCTTCTTGGTTCCCTGGACCACAGTCCGGATCTCTTTCTCAAAGGGGTCGTTGCAGACCACCCGGTCCTCCAGCAAGAATCCAGCCATGTAGGCGATGGACACCATGGTGTAGCAGCCGGAGAGGAAGATGATGGGCCGCTCCGGGTAGCTGAAGCGCTTCATGTCCACCAGGTAGGTCAGAACCGTGAAGAGCGTGGAACCACAGCACAGGACCGACCAGATCCCGATCCAGATCCTGGAGAACCTGAGCTCTTCTTCACTGAAGTACATCATCCCGTGGGCTTTCTTGGGCTCACAGGGGGCCCCGCAGTTCTCCTGGCCCAGGAAGCGGTAGTTCAGGTAGGGGGGCACCGTGAGCAGGGGCGGGCACCGGAAATGGGCCAGCATCGTGTCAGAGGGAGCCTGCTCCGTGGGGTAGGGTCCGGAGCGCTCCGGCTCGGCCCGGTCCGACAGGTTCTGGCCCACGCACAGCTCCCCGGCTCCGTGGATCGGGTACTTGTCGCACGCGAGGCTGTCCGGCCACTGAAAGCCGAACTTGTTCATGAGAGCCTCGCAGCCCTGCCGCGCGCGCTCGCACAGAGAGCGGCACGGGGGCAGAGCCTGCTCCAGAACCGTGCACACAGGCGCGTACATGGAGCACAGGAAGAACTTGAGATCCGGGGAGCACTGGACCTTGACCAGCGGGTAGAACTGGTGCACCTCCAGCCCCGCGTCCTCCTGGTTCATGTGTCCCAGCAGGTTCGGCATGATGGTCTCGTTGTACGCTATATCCGTGCACAGCGGGATGGAGATGGGCTGGCAGAACCCGTGCTCCGGTACCGACACGCCTCGGTCCCCTCCGCCGTACTGCCCGTCCACCCGGAGAACCCCCACATTCACAAGCACCAAACACAGGAGTCTGCGGTCCACCATGACGAAGAACTGGTCCGGTTCGGTACTTTCTGCTTGTTGGCCCAACTCCAGCTGGATCCGACTCTTTGTTACCGAGCTGAGACCGTCCGTGTCCCCGGAGTCCAACCACCGCGCGGGGAAACTAAACGTCCAAAGATCCACAAGTTCTCAAAGCAGACCCGGTCCCGGAATCCGCTCAGAGTCCAACTGTAATCCTCCAGAACCCGCTGCAGCACCCATCCATCTGAACGACCGGACTCGGTCTGAGGGTCTAACCCTCTCTGGCCCCCCTCTGCCTCGGTCCCCATGCAGCAAGTCAACATCCGTCCAATACCGTTTCCGGTCAGAACTTTCACAATAAAACCGTGTTCCATCAGGCTGTTAGCAGGGCGAGCTGCACACACACACACACACACACACACACACACACACACACACACACACACACACACGCACACACACACACACACACACACACACACACACACACACACACACACAAACCAGTAAAGAACGTTAAGTCAGATGACATGAGGCAGAGGTAAACAGGAAGTAGGTCTGTGCAGAGACACATCTCACATAAGAAGTATTTTCCCTTGATACTTAACATGCACGTCAGTATTTAAACAGCGATAACTGACATAACTGTTCGGCGTATTAGTTCTACGCTACTAGTGTTAGTGCATTTTTAGTTAATTAGTTACTTAGTTCATATCTTAGATCCTATTACTGTTTTTCTTTTACATTTTATACTTTTGTTGGATGTAACTGGGACCCTGTGTAAAAATTTCATTCCACCACATGTACCACATGTGGTGCTTATGGCAAATAAAGAATCTGTTCTCTAGCTTTCACTGCTACTCACTAAACCATCCAGATTCCCAACAAAGTTAAGTCAGGTCCTCTGGACAGATTCTTCTTGTTAAAACGTTTCGTCTTTCATCCAGAAGACTTTGCTCTGAGGAGCCACAACAAACTCAGTCTCATAAATAACACCTTCATACAGTGGGTCAACTAGTTTGATGGCGCTCAGATGGGCATAAATCAGGACATCCAGATTTTCTTTACCAGCTTTTTCTTGCAAGTTTGCACTGATATCATGAAGCCAAGATTCATCTTGTCTGCTGGATTCCTTAGATAGAGAACTTTACTAATTTGCTTTTATGTATGTGAATGTTCCTGTAAAGTGTCCTGAGACAACTTTGTTGTGATTTGGCGCTTTATAAATAAACTGAATTGAATTGAATTGGTATCTCCAGCAGTTGGCATGCAAAAAGGCGGAGTAGGCCTACACCCTGGACAGGTCGCTGGTCCATCACACATTTTTATCCATTCAGTTTTGTTTTTATGTTTGTTTTTGTTCAGTATAGGTATATAAACTAACATTTCTGTGACTGATTATCAATAGGTGGATGGATGGATGGATGGATGGGTGGATAGATGGATGGATGGGTTCAACATATCTTCTATATATAGGGGGCCAAGATGGGGTAGGGCACTGACCAGAGACCAGAAAATCTTGGTTCGACTCCCAGACACTCCCACATGTCATGGTGTCTCTGAGCAAAACACCCAATCCCCAATTGCACCCTGGGCGCTCAATAGCTGCCCACTCTCCACCTGGGTGTATCCCAGGTGTGATGGGTTAAATGCAGAAAACCAATTTCACCATTGTATGGAAACATCGTCAACTCAAGGTTTCTTTATTGTCATTTGCACCACATGTGGTACATGTGGTGGAACAAAATTGTGTACACAGGATCCCAGTAACATCTAACAAAAATATAAATTGTAAAGAAAAACAGTAATAAGATCTAAGATATGAACTAAGAAATATGCTAAAACTAAGAGTATACTAAGCACTAATAGTATAAAAACAATACGCCAAACAACAGCAGCACTAACATGAGTCTGTGTGAGCAGATGAGTACAAATGAACACAGCAGCATGAAATCAGCAGCATGGATAAGCAGCACATATCAACAATCAAGTGGCATTACAGTGATTTTTTTTTCCACAGTGATTATCCTGGTTAGAGATTCATAAATCTAACAGCTTCAGGGTAGAAGCTGATAGATTTATGAATCTCTAACCAGGATAATCACTGTGAAAAATTACATCATGTTGCTGCTGATCTGTTTCATGTTGCTGTTGTTCATTCGTGCTCATCTGATCACACAGGCTCATGTTAGTGCTGCTGTTGTTCGGCATATTGCTTTTATGCTACTAGTGCTTAGTGTATATTTAGTTGATGTTTTTTTTTTTTGTTCATAGTCTTGGTTCATATCTTAAATCTTATTATTGTTTTTCTTTTACATTGAATTGTTAGATGTAACTGGGACCCTGTGTACATAATTTTGTTCCACCACATGTACCACATGGGGTGCAAATGACAATAAAGAAAAAAGAATATCTGGATTCAGACCAGTCACTGCAGAGCTCTTGGGAACTGGGATGATGATGGTGGTCTTCAGGCAGGTGGGAACAGTCAGGCTCCTCTCTTGTGGAACCAACTTCCAGTTTCTGTCTGTGAAGCTGACACATTGTCCAGTTTTAAGACTGGGCTTAAGACTTTCCTTTTTGATAAATCCTATAGTTAGGGTTGGCTTGTTATGCTGCCATCGGCTTAGACTACTAGAGGACAAACTGACCACATTTCCTTAAATTAATTGTTAAAATTGAATAGTTTTCATTTGATACTATTTCTACCTTAACATGTGATTCTTGACCTGCCATTGTGTATCTGTTCCTACCAAACCAGCTGGTCCAAGCAGATGGTCCTCTTGTCCTGAGCCTGGTTCTGCTAAAGGTTTCTTCCTCGTGAGGGAGTTTTTTCTTCCCACTGTCTCCTTTAGCTCAAGATGAGTCTGTGATGAAGTCAAAGCAGTCTGCTCCTCAGATAAATAACGTTAAATTATTATTTTTATATATGAATGTTTGTGTTCAGTTTCTGTTCAGTGCCCTGAGACAACTTCTGTTGTGACTTGGTGCTATATTCATTCAACCTTTATTTATAAAATAAACTGAGTTGAATTTTTACTTATGTCTGTTTCTAACAGGTTCATTTTCCCACACACTCCTGTGTTAGTGTGTGTGTGTTTGTGTGTGGGTGGGGTGGGGGGGACCTTTTCCTGGAGTAGCTCATTTCTTGAAGGTGAAACTCCAGGTGAGAAATACGAAACCTGTTTTTTACTTTAATACCATCCTGTATCAGTTCACCGAATAATTGTTAGTAATGATTAAGGGATTTTCTGCCTTTTTCAGCATTTTCTTTTAAACACCATTTTATTTTCATTTGTTAAAAAAAATCTCAATTTGTATGCATCTTGTATGATTGTCTATTATTGTCTACTGTTGCCATCATTCTTAGTTAAAATCAGGTCTCTCTTGTAAATGAGTCCCCGAGGCTCAATGGGATTAACCTGTAGAAATAAATGTTGAATGAATGAATGATTCATGTTTATTATGAGGAGCCAGTATTGCTCTGTTATCTTAACATTTTAAACGTTACACGTAATGTTTTTTAACCATCGTATTCAGCTGTTTATTCAAACACAGTAGCTTCAGATATGATGTCTTTTTTGGGACTTTACTGTTTAAATAACTTCTTTCTCCAGCTAAGAACAATTATCCTTTACTTCACTTATGTGCTGTCCTCACTTAAAGAAAGGACTTCCTGCACAACAATGAACAGAAGTCAAACAAAATCAAATAATATTTGTTTATTGTATTTTTTATTATTTTATTGCTCTCCTTTCTTATATGAGCACTGAGTCGACAGAAGATGAGAAATTTACTCTACACCAGGAGTCTGTAGTTAAAGAAGAACAAAGTTCAAAGTTCAAATCTAAGTTTGGATAAGAGAAGAAGAATAAACCGTTTGAGGATTTCTAGACACTCTGCTGTCAAGTGTCTGACTGATTCAGACCAGTATGAGAAGAACATTTTTACCTGTCAGACAAAAGCAGGGAATGGACCGGGGCTCAGTCTGGCACCAGAGGGCCTGTATAGTTACACAATACCTACCTTTTACTTGTTTGCACATTGACACAGCTTTAACCAGGTGTCTGCAAAAAGACATTTGAACTTTCTAGGATCCTGATCAGAGGATGGTGTAGTTGGTCAGAGCCATTGTCTTGCAGCACCAAAATCCTGGGATAACTCCAAGCTGGGGTCTTTCTGTGTGAAGTTTCCATGTTCTCTCTGTGCAGGTGTGGGTTTTCTCCAGGTTCTCCAGTTTAATCCCACAATCCATAAATATACAGAGTAGGTTAAAGTAAAATAAAGGGTCATGAATTAGGCTCTGTGGCAACTAATTATTGGGACCACATAGAACGTGTACAAAATATAAAAGTATTCAGAATCTAAAAGTATTTTTCATGTTGGTCATAGTTCCAGGTCAGCTCCCAGCATGGATGCCCATCAAACGAGAACATTGTTGAGTTGTTGCAGCAGCATGTCTGTTCTAAGCACGGGAAAATGTAATGTCACAAATCGTCCCTAGGTGAGAGTGAATGGTGTCCCTGTGATGGACTGGAGACCTGTCCAGGGTGTCCCTGTGATGGACTGGAGACCTGTCCAGGGTGTCCCTGTGATGGACTGGAAACCTGTCAAAGTGTCCCTGTGATGGACTGGAGACCTGTCCAGGGTGTTCACTGCCTCTCACAAAGTGACTGCTGGAGGGCCACCCTGCATGCTTTACTTGTTTCCCTGCTCAAACACACCTGATCTCATGGTTGAATAACCTCTTTGAGGCCTGCAGAAGACTCTTTCTCGCTCATTGATTCAAATCAGGTGTGATGAAACAGAGAAACCTCTAAAACAGACCTGGGCATTGTACGGCCCCAGGGCCACATGCGGCCCTTTGGTTGACTCTGACCGGCCCCCGTAAGGGGAATTACAAAATACATAGAAGTTAACCAAATCCAGATATAGATCCTCTCTCAATGATGATGTCAGCTTTGCTTCACATCTCCACCTCAGACCTTCAACCTGACTTTAACATTTCCGTTAAAGCCCAACAGAGACTAGACTTCTCTCACTAAACAAGAAAAAAGAACTGATAAACACCAAATGAGATGTTTAGACTACAAATGTAGGCACGTAAAGAACCGGGACTTGAAATCACAGTTCAGTGACGATCACTATTACATGATGTTTCATAATATTTGGAGTACAAAGACAATATTATGATATATTTAGAAAGCTAAGAACTTTTTCCAGCAGTATATAAAACTCGAAATGAGTTTTGGGGTGAATGTGACTGAAAATGATCACTAATATAACATCACAAATGGTAAAAATGTTAACAGTTTACCATTGTACTGGGAAATTTAATTGAATAAATGACATTTTTTGTAAGGAAACCTCACTTTTTCGTTGCTTAATCATAACAAATACTCTTACCAGCTTGTTAAAACAGTGCTATGTACTGCTTTTAATAATGAAATACTATTATTATGCAGTATTGAGTTAAGTTGAAATCAGGTCTCTCTTGTAAATGAGTCCTCGAGGCTCAATGGGATTTACCTGTCTAAATAAAGGTTGAATGAAAAAGTCATTTGTGCCAGCCCTCCACAATATTTGTTGTTTTGGATGTGGCCCCATGGAAAAAATAATTGCCCACCCCTGCTCTAAAACAAGCAGGACAATGGCCTTCGGGGACCTGGACTGGACACCCCTGCTCTGACCCATCATGGACCTAAGACGTTTGATCCCATGTAATGTCAAGCTCAGAGTTTTAATGCACCCTGAAGACAAGACCGTCCAGGTCATGTCAGACTTGTACTGTCGTGGTGAGGTCGTCATCCATGGGAAGATCTCGAAACACAAACTGGGTTGTATCGCTTGGAGCATTTCTGCTTCTTTGAAAGTTCATCATAATTTGATGGTCTAAATATCTTCACATTATTCATTCAGGACTTTTTGTGTAGATCAAGATCAGATTCACTAAATGTAATTTAGTTTCAAAAAGAATACAGGCACATGTGAGGCAATAATAGATTTGTATTTCAGGTAAAACAACAATAAACATTTACAGAAGGACATTACATCTTCCATAATAACAATACATACAAAGAATGCAACAGCACTTCTACAGGATACTAATTTATAATTTCACTGGGTGAAGTGACAGGACATTTCTGTTCGCCAAACTACTTGTGAAAAGATATTTTTATTTTGTCTGCAGTACAGCATAGAAAACAAAACAAAGCAACAAATCCAAACAAACAAAAACAAAGAACAAAAAAAACACAGTTTCAAATGTGGGAACACAAATTGACTGTTGAGCACATCTGGATGCTAAGCCAGATTTAATGAAACCGCTTGGTTCACACCTGAAATGCCAAAAAATAGATGCTTTTTTATACATTCATAATATATTCATACACAACTTTAACAGCATTAAGGGGACGTTTGCAACCCTGTTTACAACCAGAGAGAAAGACTCACTGAAGCCAGGAGCTCACTGGACTGGACTGATGGCAGCAAACTGGGAGCATCACTCACAAGAGAGTTTACAAAAAGTCTGGAAAAGTTTGCAAAGGAGAGAAGTTCACAATTTTGTTGCTTGCAATTTTAAACATATTAAAAAAAATTGCTCAACAAATTTCCTGGTAAAAATAATCAGCTGTTGGAAACCTTGTCTGTTGAAAGTACAAGAGATGTATTCAAAAGTTTAGAAGGTCTGGCGACCTATAGTCAGTGGACTGTTGGCAACTACTCACAGACTCTCAACTATGAGAAAATAGATCAATCTTTAGTTGCACTCTCACTAAATTCTGACTGTTTGTGAACAAGAGGCCTCCTCAAACATTTTGTGAGCCATTTTTGAAAATCAGGACCTACTTTTCGTTCACAGCTTGTAAAACTGAATTTGGCTTTGAACAATAATTTGTTGTCCTCTTCTGCCCACATCGTACCCACTTCGACCCGTTTGTACCCAACATGTCATCTGCCCCCATGTGAGATTTAATTCATTGGAGTGCACTTCAGAACTGAAGATGGTTTAGGATCAAGTTAGAAATATGTATCCTGATGCATGCTCAATAATCCTGGTAGAAAAATCTAAAAAAGGTAAATCTGGTCCTCTGGACATTCAAAAAAAAAAAAAAAAAAAAAAAAAATTGTAGAAACGTTTCATCTTTCATCCGAATACAGCACCTCAGACTGAAGAAGTCTTTTGGATGAAAGACAAAATGTTTCTACAATTTTTTTTTAATGTCCAGAAGACCAGATTGAACTTTTTTTAGGTTAGAAATATGTAATATTAATCATCACCAGTTTTACACCTGCACATTTGACTCTCATGGTTTTAGTCAGAGAGATGCCATGCAGGTGTCAAAACGCTGCTTTAGTGCTCTTGAGACAAGTTGGAGATGGATGCAACAAAACTGAGAAGGGGCCGAGGACCCTGAAACAACTTTGAGAGAACATTTGTTGGATCATAAAATGTGCAAGCCTCTGCAACTTATAGGAGTAAAATCCATAACTGCTGCTAACGTTTTGAGATGTTTTAAAGAAAACCATTTGCCAACATACAAAACTCACTGATTTGAGACAAAGAGAACAACTGCAACATTATTATTTGCAGTTATGCATAAAAACGTGTCTTAAGGACCAACTCAGTTCAAGTCTAGCTGAAAATATGTGTTTTCTCTTGAATTAATGGGAGCGAGTTGCCAACAGTCCCGTGAAAAACAGATTTTCACTTTTTCACTTCCACCTCTCAAATCTCTCATGGTTTTTCTGTCATAGTGTTGCATGTGCAGAACCTTCCTTCACTAGACTGTAAGATACATGAAAGATGAGAACAGAATTTAAAGTCTGCACACACATGAAAAAGTTTCAGTGACTGCAGAGAAGAGCAGCGGTGGTGGTGGGGGACAGAATTATGCGTGCCACATTGAAAGACTGCTCACACAGGAAGCAACATAGCAAAAATAATTATTCAGCTGATAATACTGCCTGCAATCCCTTCAAACCACTCGAGCCTGGGCAATCTGAGCACAGCTCGATGGTATTAACCCTCTTCTGTCACGCTGCTTTACTGCATTACCCACAGCCTCTCCTCCCCTTTTTCCTGCTGCACAATCACAGCCTGCGGGCGACACCGAAGAGCCGCTAGATAACTCAAAGTACAGCAATTCCACTGCTTCTCCTTGGTTTGTGGTAAGGGTTCAAAACTGGGGATGAGATTTCCATTTGTAAGGAAGCCGACTCCTTCAGCATCAGACTGAGCTACAGTCCAATAATCTTGGTGCGTTTAGGGAAAAGTGACCATGCAAGCTGAAATGTAGGGCAAACCAATTTTTCTTTAAAGTGCCTTTTTTTAATGAAAAAAGAAGCAGCTAGATGAGTTTATGTTCCATATTCATTACATTTCCCTTAGAGGTACAGATCTGTATTGCTCCAATATGTGGACAAAATGTCAAAAAGCTTCATATGTCTAGTTCCATTTCCACAATTCAGCTTCTTTCAAAATAAACCTTGGGTTAGGATAGTTTCTAATCAATGCATATGTTCAAATGTCAGGTGCACCAAGGATTAACAAACTGCTGTAATTACATTTCAAGCTCAAAGCAAAATGTCAATGAGCCGTTTTCATATTTTAAGCCAGAGTTAAAATTTAAAACACAAAATAGTGTGCCTGTAATGTGGAGAAGATTCTAGTTTCCTTCGTCCCTTACTGTAACTGAATTATTTGTTTGCTGTACTTGTCTAATTTTTACCAGATAACAAAGCTGCTGGATCTATAAAGATTTATTCTTGAAGATAAAACTTGATTGCAAAAGCTTAAACATGCAGACTGTGCATACAGCACGTCCACATCAAGCCTGGATCAACTTTGGTGGCATGAGTTTAGTTAGTTCCTAAAAGTAAAGAATATAAGACATGTTTTAATCAACAAACTGTGATGATGTGGGACTGTTTCTTTTCACTTATACAACAGTAAGATGTCGGGCTGCAGAGGTCAGACTACAGGTAGAAGTCACATAAATGGTAAATGGACTGTACTTATATAGCACCTTTCTATCTTACTTCAAGATACTCAAAGCACTTTACACTACAATCTGTGCTTCATTTACCCATTCATACAGCACTCTACTGGATCTCTACAAAGCTAATTGAACAAATCATTCTAATGAGACTAATCAGAGCTTTATCACATTCATACACTGATGGGACACACATCAGAGGCTATGAGGGGTTCAGTGTCTTGCCCAGGGACACTTCAGCATGTGACTGCTGGTGGATTAGAACCCCCAACTCTCGCATTGGAGGACGACTGCTCTAACCACTCAGCCACAGCCGCCCGCACGTAGAGCTGGAAGGTGTGCTGACAGACCCTAAATAGTTTAAAACAACATCTTGAATTTCACTTTGCTCTGGTGGTATTTTAAAGGGGAGCTGCAAACATTTCCAGCAACAAAGCGTTAGTTTCCCAACATAACGTCATGATTGTGTAGACGTACATCTATTTTACATTTCTGTGGAAGCAGTTTGTGACAATGACCTGCCTTTTAGCACAACAACTCATAAAATCACAAAAGTTGATGGGGTGGGGGGTGGGGGGGGCATATCAGGCAATCAAGAGTAAAAATCATTTAGATCCAGTTAGGGAGGGGCTGCATGGTTAGACTTTAGGCCCTATTTACAAGGACACGATGAGGGGAAACGTAGGTTTTTTCGTATGTTAACTAGAGGAAAAGATCCGCGTTGTCACGGTCGCATTTTGGGGTTTACATGCATCCGGAGGACTACCCCCCGCCCTCCCAAATCCGCTGTAGTTACCATGCCGGGTCATTAGATGGCGCTGTGAATTTTGTACCTTCACCTAATGTGTGCTGCCTCGGCACACTGTTTTCCTCTGGGCTAATCAGCTAAAAACAATGTAATGTAACAACAAGTTAAAGCTGGATTTTGGATGAGAGTCGACAGATTTGACACCAAGCGGGACCGCTTCATCTAACAGCTCCACACCGGTCGCTGAGTGGACCAGAACCGAGTCGACGATGTCGGACTTTACTCCGTGATAATCAGTAGCTGTTTTACAGCAGGTAAATCAATGTTCTTAATAATGTTAGTTTGTGTTTACTTCAGTTATAAAACAACCAACTGAGTTTTAATTTTTTCCTGAAAGAAGAAGAAGCTGTCCTCCCACCAGGCGGACCGGTTCTGAACAAGGCTCGGCCCAGATGAACTGCAGGAGGATGCCGAAGAAAGATGCTGGATGAACTATTTGTTTAAAATTCCTTCTTTTCTTTTCTTCAATCCATTCAATTTCATTTAATGTGTTTTAATAGTGTGTTCAGTTTAATTATCAGTGTTTGTGTGACATACAGTTTGTGGTGTTGAATAAATAAATAAAAATTAAACCTGATGTCTTCAATCACGCTCTTAAGCCTCCCTGGTAAGGTCTATTCCGGGGTTCTGGAGAGGAGGGTCCGTCGGATAGTCGAACCTCGGATTCAGGAGGAGCAGTGCGGTTTTCGTCCTGGCTGTGGAACACTGGACCAGCTCTACACTCTCAGCAGGGTCCTGGAGGGTGCGTGGGAGTTTGCCCAACCGGTCTACATGTGCTTTGTGGACTTGGAGAAGGCGTTCGACCGCGTCCCTCAGGGAACCCTGTGGGGGGTACTCTGGGAGTATGGGGTACCGGGCCCTTTGATACGGGCTGTTAGGTCCCTGTATGACCGTGTCAGAGCCTGGTCCGCATCGCCGGCAGTAAGTCGGGCTTGTTCCCGGTGAGAGTTGGACTCCGCCAAGGTTGCCCTTTGTAACCGATTCTGTTCATAACTTTTATGGACAGAATTTCTAGGCGCAGCCAAGGTGTTGAGGGGATCCGTTTTGGTGGCCTTAGGATTGCGTCTCTGATTTTTGCAGATGATGTGGTCATATTGGCTTCATCAGATCGTGATCTACAGCTTTCGCTGGAGCGGTTCGCAGCCAAATGCGACGCGGCCGGGATGAAGATCAGTTCCTCCAAATCCGAGGCCATGGCCTTGAGCCGGAAAAGAGTAGAGTGCCCTCTCCGGGTCAGGGAGAAGTTCCTACCCCAAGTGGAGGAGTTCAAGTATCTTGGGTTCTTGTTCACGAATGAGGGAAAAATGGAGCGTGAGATCGATTGGCGGATAGGTGCAGCGTCTGCAGTGAAGCAGGAGCTGTACAGGTCTGTCGTGGTGAAGAGAGAGCTGAGTCAAAAGGCGAAGCTCTCAATTTACCGATCGATCTACGTTCCTACCCTCATCTATGGTCACGAGCTTTGGGTTGTGACCGAAAGAATGAGATCTCGGATACAAACGGCCGAAATGAGTTTTCCCTGCAGGGTGTCTGGGCTCTCCCTTAGAGATAGGGTGAGAAGCTCGATCATTCGGGAGGGACTCAGAGTAGAGCCGCTGCTTCTCCATATCGAGAGGAGCCAGTTGAGGTGGCTTGGGCATCTGTTTAGGATGCCTTCTGGACGCCTCCTTGGTGAGGTGTTCTGGACACGTCTCACCGGAAGGAGGCCCAGAGGAAGACCCAGGACACGCTGGAGGGACTATATTTCTCGGCTGGCCTGGGAACGCCTTGGGATTCCCCCCGGAAGAGCTGGCCCAAGTGGCTGGGGAGAGGGAAGTCTGGGCCTCCCTACTTAGGCTGCTACCCCCGCGACCCAACCCCGGATAAGCGTAAGAAAATGGATGGATGGATGGTCTTCATTTTCAACTTTAGTGTTCACGCTATATGTTTAGCATCATTTTAAATTTGAATTACATAATGTCCATATAGCTTCATTTAGCTCAGAGCTTCATTATATCTCGCACACTAACATAAATACTGTTTATTATTATTAAACTGTTGTTAGTTAGCACATTTATGTTATAGTGCAGCGCGACGTGTGCGCTTGCCACGTTCTATAAACAGCGATATTAGAACTGGATCAGATTGTGTCTCTTCCAACACAGATGTCGGTCACAGCACCTGGAATCTGATGTAGATTAACTACGAGATTAAAAATATATTTCATTAGTCGTAGTTCGGAAAGCAGTGTGTCTGCCACCATATTGATAGAAATATAGTAACTGTCCGCGCGTGCATATGTAGTTTAACACAAAGCCTCAGCAGGAGATGTTTACATTATCAGCGGGGGGTCAGCGAAAAACCTCCACTCTGGAAGGTGGGTTCAGAAACCTCAGGATTCAAAGAGGGGGGCCACTGGTGTAGTGTAAATGATCAGCAGAACCACAGAGAGAAAGCTGTGGATGCACTCAAAATACGCCCCTTAGTTTGCTGACAGGAGAGAGACAAGCAGAAAACATCAAATGTGCATGTATGTGTGTGTTTGTGTGTGGCAGAGGAAACACCAGGTAAATATCCACAGTATGTTTTTTCCTTGGCTTTACATTTGCAGCCTCATTTCTCTTTTTGTTATTTATTTATTTATTTTTTTGCTTGTCAACAGTGCAAGGCCTTGATTATTGTTTCAGTTCATCTAAACTGATTGATAAATAGGAAGCCATTGTATTGATAGTACTTCACAATTATTACCTTACATTGCCATATTTAAACAGTTTCATACAAAACATTAAAATAAACAACAAAACTCCATATAAACGTCTATGCAGATGATCTGATATTATGCAGATGATCTGATGTTATGCAGATGATCTGATATTATGCAGATGACCCCCATTTCATCCATGTGGTAAGTTTGAAAGCAACTATCTCATTGGGCTTCAACCATTAGAGACTAGTTGGCAACTTAAACTTTGCTTAAAACTGTGAGGAAAGAGGCCAATTTTTGTTACAGTCTCACTGAATTTTGAGTATTTACACACTTTTACACTTTTTAATGAATCATTATTTCTCAATGGTGTGTTTTTTATACTTAGATAATATTTCTGTCAGAGGAGAGCTCCCAGGTATGAAAATCCCACTCTTGTGCAGTTCAGGTTTGAGTTGCATTCAAAATGCCTGATAGGAGAAAATTTGCCATCTTTTTTTACATATTCAAATTTCAAGTGACAGGACTGCAAGCTTCTTAACCTTAAGAGAGGAAATTGAGAACCTTTGCAAACATTGCAAGACATGTTGGAGACTCTTGTGAATGCTGTTTGCCAACTAGTCTCCAGCAGCTCATGGAGATACTGGCTTCAGGAAAAGATCTCTGCAGGGGAGCACATGCTGGAGGAGCAGGGACGAGTCACATGTGTCCTTACTCCACACAAACACACTCATCGTTACAACTGTTTGTCTCAAGCAGAAAACTCAAATGGTTTCAATGTTCGACTCAACAGATTGTTGCAGTTATTGATCATGGTTGTCTGATGTAAAGTGGGTTGTCCTGGGCTGTAGCAGAAACAACAGTGCTCAACCTATTGCCTTGCTGTTTCACCTTTATGTACATTAGCTCGCATTAGATGGAAGCACAAATTCTGAGCTATTGCCCACGATTTCTATTCATGCACACGTTCCCATCAGACAGAGCTGGGGTTAGCTGTAGTATTGCACGTACATGCAGTCTTCATGTGCTGTTCCTGCAGAGTTGACTGAACTTAGCAGAAAAGGTTGATTTAGAAAAGCTTTATAGTTTCATTACAAAACTCACGTTCTTCACTGATCACAAGCATTTTTCAACAAATGTGACTGTCCTTTGGTCCATTTTAAGCCTTCACTCTCAACCCCCCCCCCCCCCCCACACACACACACACACACACACACAATATTTGTACCCCTTCCATTAAATCCACTAGCCAAATGATTTCACTTTGATCACTTGTGCAAAAGTTTGAAAATAATGAGGTGGCGTCCAAATGTACATATTCAATGAATGAGCAAAGATAATTGTGGATTTATTTTTTTTATTTTTTTTTGGGGGGGGGGGGGGGGGGGTATAAAAAGTGTTTTCACAAAACACCTGTTCTGTGTGGATGAAGCCTAAATTTGAACATTAAACCAAGAACCAACTTTTGTTCCAAAGATTTTTTAGAATCAAGTTTGTTGAATCATTTCAGCTTTAGTTAACATGTTTGATTTTAAAAGGACCTAAATATAGTTGTTGTTCTAAATGTTCCTCGTAAATAAGTGAAACAGCAAATAAAACACTAACTAGCAGGTATTTAAAAGCCACCAGAAAACATCAGACCTTCAATATGGCCACCAGAAGACGTGCTGCATCAGCAGAAAGTATTCATTGTTATATCATCATCATCATCACTTTTTGTTCCAGTTTCTCACTGCTGTTGTCTAAAGTTCCACAAATCTGAGCCCAAATGAAAGAAAGGAAACACAAAAACATAGCATAGGGTTCACTTCGTCATTGAGCCCGCTGTACTCTGTGTATTTGTGTGTGTGTATCTGTTGTGTTTGCCAAGAAAAGTGTTTTGGCGAAAGCAGTAAAGATGTGTCCATTATATAAGTTTTAGATTAGTATATCATACATACAAATACACATTCTTAAATAGGAGGCTAGTTACAAACACAAAGCACAATATGTACCAATGATAAAGTCCTTTTGCTTATACCGTGACAAAGATACAGGAGTTATTGAAACTGTAGAAAAAGTCAACAAAATTTGTAAATAATGGTCTGGAATCTTAGGTACCATTCAAAGTGCAGACCCAGTGGTCCCTCACTTATTCACGCACACCCTCATTATGAAGGTAATAAATAGAGAGAAGTGGGAATCCTCTGGAAGTCAGCATCTCTGTATTCATGGTGTTTTTTCTCACATCGGCCTCCTGGAAAACAGACAGAAAGACAACACAGAACGTCAGCAACACACCACGACATGGAAAATACATTCCCAACATGTGTTGGATTAGAGTTACTTGCAGCTGTAGCTCAAGGTTGATTTGAAACAGCTGTGAGCACTAAAATTTGTCACCAAGATTCAGAGGTGAACTTGGACAAAAACATTGTTTAAGTTTCCTGATGCATGCCCAATAATCCAGGTAAAAAAAATCTAACAAAGTTAAATATGGTCCTCTGGACATTCAAAAAAAACAAAACAAAGCAAAACAACAAAAAACTATAGAAACGTTTCGTCTTTCATCCGAAAGACTTCCTCAGTCTGAGGTGCTGTATTCAGTTCAGTCTCTTAAATAGCACCTTCTCAGAGTGGATCAACCAGTTTGCTGCTGACAACCAAAACCAGCTGCTCACATGATCAAGAAGGACCATCAGCCTAACGATGGATCATTAACACCCTGATGGCTGTTTACTATCCACAGGGGGTTGAGTGATACTAGCAATAACAGCATTGTAAGAGGGGGACCGTTGAACACGGAGGCCTCCACCCCTGTTTAATGATGGATGAGTTCTTTTCACAAATATGGCCTCCTTTACTCCTCTCTCAAACCATTGTTCTTCTCTATCAAGGTTGTGCACATCTTCATCCTTGAAAGAGTGACCGCTGGCCTGGAGATGAGTGTAGATCGCAGAGTCCTGGCCTGATGTTGTTGCTCTTCTGTGCTGGGCCATCCTTTTGGCCAGTGGCTGTTTAGTTTCCCCGATGTAAGACTGATCACCCTCCTGACACTGAACAGCATTAACAATATTACTCTGTTTGTGCCGGGGGACTGGATCTTTGGGATGAACCAGTCTTTGCCGTAATGTATTTTGGGGTTTAAAAGCCACTGGGACGTTATGTTCAGAAAATAAACGTCTCAGTTTCTCTGATACTCCCGCAACATACGGAATGACCACTGGTCTGGGTCTGGGTTCCTCATTTTCACCTGATGGCTGACTGGAGTCCTGTTTGGGTTTCTTCTCTGCTTTCAGGAAGGCCCAGTTAGGATATCCACATTGCTCTAGAGCCTGTCTTGTGTGGGATTTCTCCTTGTGCCTGGCTCCTGAGTTAGTGTCAAGTCCAAGACTCAACAACAAAATAAGTTTAACTTACTAATAGCCCATCAACACCATCGCAATTCCAATAACAACACATTCAGTGTAAGACAACACTCCAGTAGACAATTACATGCCAGGGAGACAGAAAAGTGGGTGAAGAATTTATCTGACAAACAGCACACCCAGCTGGAGACAGATATTCTTTCCAGGGGACTGAACTTTGCTGTTGCACCAAGTAGAATTCCTCTGGTGGAGATGATCACAGCCACAGAATCAGCCATCCGCAACAACAAAATTAAAGAGGGTGAAGCAGAACAACTCAGAATCAAAGTTTCAGCCTGCCTCAGCAATGCCACACCACCACCATCCAACATCAGTAGAGAGGAGAGGGATGCACTCACCACTCTTAGCAAGGACAAAAATATCATCATTCTCCCAGCAGACAAAGGAAGGTGCACAGTGATTTTGAACCAGAAAGACTATGATGAGAAAGTTATGACACTCCTTAGTGACTTAACCACTTATGAAAATCTGAAAAGGGATCCAGGAAGTGGCTACAAGAAGAAGTTGATAGATTGCTTGAACATTTTGGAGCAGGACAAGGCTATTGACTGTATTCTGTACCACAGACTGTACCCAGGGGAGGCCACACCTAGTCTGTATGGTTTACCTAAAATCCACAAACAAGGTGTACCTTTAAGACCAATTGTTAGCATGATTAACTCTGTCACTTACAATGTTTCCAAATATCTGGCGTCTGTACTCATCCCTTTAGTTGGCAGCTCAGAACATCACGTACAGAACACCATGGATTTTGTGGATAAGGTGAGGGATGTCATCATGGAAACTGATGAAACAATGGTCTCTTTTGATGTCACATCACTCTTTACGTGCATTCCTATTGATGATGCAGTAGAGGTGGTCAGTTTAAGATTAAAATCAGACACCACTCTGAGCAGCAGGACCACACTTTTCACAGAACAACTGTGTCAACTCTTGAAACTGTGCCTGCAGTCAACCAACTTCACATATGGGGAGCAATATTATAGGCAGAAACATGGGTGTGCTATGGGGTCTCCAGTTTCTCCTATTGTTGCCAACCTGTACATGGAGGAGGTAGAAAAGAGAGCCTTGACATCCTTTTCAGGGACACCACCAAGTCATTGCTTCAGGTATGTTGACGACACCTGGGTTAAAATTAAATCTCAGGAAGTCCAACATTTTACTGACCACATCAACTCTGTGAATAAATACATCGTTCACACGAGAAGATGTAAAAAATGGCACGTTGGTTTTATTGGACTGTGAGGTCTCAGTCTCTGATAGAGGACATTTGCAAACTGAGGTGTACCGCAAATCCACCCACACAGACCAGTATTTGCAGTTTGACTCCCATCACACTTTGGAGCAAAAGTTGGGAGTCATCAGGACTCTGTACCACAGAGCAGACAGCATCCCCACTAACTCAGGAGCCAGGCAGAAGGAAAAATCATACAAAAGTCAGGCCCTAGAGCAATGTGGATATCCTAACTGGGCCTTCCTGAAAGCAGAGAAGAAACCCAAACATGATTCCACTCAGCCATCAGGTGAAAAGGAGGAACCCAGACCCAGACCAGTGGTCATTCCGTATGTTGAAGGAGTATCAGAGAAACTGACGTTTATTTTTCTAAACATAACATCCCAGTGGCTTTTAAACCCCAAAATACATTACGACAAAGACTGGTTCATCCCAAAGATCCAGTCCCCCGGCACAAACAGAGTAAAATTGTGTATGTTGTTCAGTGTCAGGAGGGTGATCAGTCTTACATCGGGGAAACTAAACAGCCACTGGCCAAAAGGATGGCCCAGCACAAAAGATCAACATCATCAGGCCAGGCCTCTGCGGTCTACACTCATCTCCAGGCCAGCAGTCACTCTTTCAGGGATGAAGATGTTCACACCCTGGACAGAGAGGAACAATGGTTTGAGAGAGGAGTAAAGGAGGCCATCTTTGTGAAAATAAATTGTCCATCATTAAACAGGGGTTGAGGCCTACGTGTTCAATTGTCCCCCTCTTACAATGCTGTGATTGCTAGTATCACTCAGCCCCTTGTAAATAGTAAACAGCCTTCAGTGTGCTAATGATCCATTGTTAGGCTGATGGTCCTCCTTGATCATGTGAGCAGCTGGTTTTGGTTGTCAGCAGCAAACTGGTTGATCCACTCTGAGAAGGTGCTATTTATAAGACTGAGCTGAATATAGCACCTCAGAATGAGGAAGTCTTTCGGATGAAAGACGAAACATTTCTACAGTTTTTTGTTGTTTTGCTTTGTTTTGTTGGATGTCCTGAGGACCAGATTTAACTTTTTTAAATTCTTTAAGTTTCTGTCCTTACTGACTTTGGTTACAACACTTTGTGAACTGTTCATAAAAACAACGGTTTAACATTTTTGATGATCCATAATCAGGTTAAGTTTTGTCATTTCACCTCTCACATTCAGTGAATCTTTAGTGCTATAGATCAGATCAACTTTGTAACTGCAGCAAAGCCAGATTTTGTGTAAATGTTTGACAGTATTTAGCAGTTAGTTGGTGCCTGAAAGTCTTGAATACAGTGATGTTTTAGTCTGACTTTGTGAATATTAACATAAATTCCTTGTAGTGACTTTCTTAAGATGGTTTATTCCACTTTATCCTATGTCAATTTGCAAAGTATTGCATACAACATTATGCATTTAGCAGAGCATTAGTTCACAGAAGTGGTAGGGATGCACCAATCCACTTTTTTTTTTTTTACTTCCGATCCGATCTCGATACCTAAATCTAAATATCGGCCGATACCGATCCTGTTCCGATATCATGATCATCATAGATTTTATATGAGGCTGTAATAATCTCCTCTCAAGTACAATTTGTACAAATATATGCATGCATGTCCAAAAAGGCAACTTGAGGTAAGTTGTATTAATGTTGGATAAATTTTAAAGTTAGAATTAAATTCTGCTAACACAAAACATGTTTCTTTTTATTCCTAGTTTTAAAGTGGATATTAAAGTGATTAATTTAAGTGATTGTTTAAAGTTATTTTATATTTTTTTAAACAAGGGGCAGATATAAGAATTATTTTTCTTCTTTCTGCACTCTTTTCATTCAGTGTTTTCTTTTTGATGATTTTTTTTAATTTTGTTTCTTTAAAATGAATGAATAAATGAATAAAATAAAATAAAATGTTAAATGGCTTCAAACACCTGGCATAAACCAACAGTCATGTTCCTGTTTTTAGTATTTTACATCACTTTATAATGTAGCTGTTTTTGTTTTTAATATAATTTTCAAATCATAAGTTTTTTATGATTGTCTACTGTTGTGCTGATAAATATCTCCTGGAGAGTAAACTATATCTTGGCTGCAAGTATCAAACTGTGAAATCCTTCGTTTTCTACAACTGGTAGTGGTTGGTCATTAATTATGATCAAGTTTAGCAACTTCTCGGTAAACATTTGAGCTCCGTGGCTTCAGCGATGTCTTCTTATTGTTCAATCCGAAGCAAGCAACCTGATTTGGGGCAGCCGCGCTCAAGTCTGTCCCTCCTCAGAGACGGGCAGACTGAGCGGGGCAAATTGGACGCGGCTGGCCGGGGTCGAGTCGCCTGTTGTGGGTTGAGCAAAGAGCAGTGTCCCGCTGAAGCCACGGAGCTTGAATGTCCATCGTAAAACTTTACTGCGGTTTAATGTGGCACTATGGCTCTGCAGACATTGCACAATGCTGTCTTTCTAGTGTAAAATACTTCCACACAGCGGACATGTTTAGATGAAAAGTTGGTTAGCTGTTAGCCACAGTGCTTCTAACTCAGTCCTCACGTTGTAGCTGGCTGCTAACTAAAAAATGGATTTCCTGAATGTGAGGTGGGTCTTATTACTCTGGGTTCATGAGACACGCCGCAGTTCAGGAAATCCATTCCATAGTTTGAAGCCAACTTGCATCATAGATCGGAAATTTCAGCAGTTGGATCGGAAAAATCTGATATGTAAATTCTGCTGGTATCGGAGGCCGATACCGATACTGGATCGGATCGGCCCCATCCCTAATAAGTGGTCATGTAGCTATCATTCACAGGCAAGAGCATTACACAGCTCTAAAGACTGAGTTCTGAGGTTTGGGCCTGAACTGTGGATCACTAGCACACTGCACTTCACATCAAACCTGCTTTTTGAAACTGCTTTGTGTTTGGATGTGTAGTGAACTAGACCTCCAACATCAATCTGTCTCTGAAAACCTTCAGGGAACAGGAACTGTTATTTCATTGATTTGAATCCAGAAATACAAATTATCTCATCAAGAGACTATTTAATTGCATCCTGAATTAATCAATTGAAAGAACACTCTTCTTTTTTATATTATCATTACTATTTTACAATATCTTGATAATCAAAAGTGTGTTTAGTTCATACCATTTCTAATGTTGAAGTAAACAACTCATTTAAATCAACTGTGAAACAGTATTAATGATTTTTAAACCTCATTAGACTTAGATCATACAAGTTAAATGTCTATTTACAAAGTAAGTGTGCATTTTAATCTTCTGTCTGAATGAGGAGTGGATTTTGATGTCGGTCAAAAGTCAGAAAACAAGTTATGAGAACGAAGTGCCTTGTTTTTAAAACTCTCAGACAGTTAATAAGAAACTGGCACCTGCAAAGTCTGTCATTTCTTCAAAATATTTTCCTGTCTGTACTAACCGTTCTTAAAAACATTTCTGCTGTCTGTTGACTTCTAATAACCCTCTGACATCACTAAAACACCACCCCTGCTGGTTGTATTAACCAATCAGGAAGTACCAAGTGATAGGAAGTGGATACCCTTTAAAAGTCAACACTTCTTGGAACTATTCAGTCTTCCTGTAACTTTAAGTCTTACGAGTCTTCCTGGAACATTCAGTCTAGGATGAGACTCAGTCTTACTGGAAGACCCAGCCTTACGGCGAGTCGTACAGGAACTTTCAGTTCTTACTGAAAGTCTGCTTGGAGTTCTGGCTGGGACTGCAGTCTTGCTGGAGTCTTACAGCTGAACTAAATAGCTGATGAATTGGACCATGTCCCAAGGGTCCCTCCAATTCAGCGGAGTCACAGCATGCCTCGCTGTGAACTCACCCGAGCATTAAATGCTCTCAACTTCTAAGGAAGCTTATTCTGTTGAACGGAGTATTTCGTCACGACTTCTGACGATTCCCAGCCACTCTGACCAGAGACGCTGTAAAGGGAGCGTGAAATGGACCTCTGTACCGGAGCTGATTTATCTTCTGCCAAGGTAAAGAGTCGTCACACCCTGAGTGTACCGAGGGCTGAGCTGGGGTCAGAGGAAGGGTGCCATTTCTGGTCAACACATCTTCCTTCATCCATCTAAATTCTCCTCTTTAAATCTAAATCTATCTTCTCTGTAAACCTCTTTGCCAGTAAGTCAAGCTAGGTGCCTTCAGAGATGAATTATTCTCCATCAGTAATCCTCTGTTGTCTTGTTATTTGAACTTGCTAAGTTTATTAATCAGAAACAGATCAGCAAATCGAGTGTACATGTTTGATGTTAAATTTTGATTCTGTTAAATAAATGACCGCATTTATTCTGATGGGTCAAAGATAAAATGGCGTCTCATGTCACCAATTATACACTCCACTCTCAAGTTATCTTGGTCACATGGCAGAAATTTAACTAAAAAAAGAAAGAATCCATTGTTAATTAAACAATTAATATTCTTTGTGCTTGAACTAGCTTTAAGAATAATTAATTAAGTAGTATGTCCGCAGCGACACTGTCCCTGTCACACTACAGATGGGGAAGCAAGAGACAAGTTACTCAGGTGACAGGAGGGCATTTCCTGCACTGGAGACCCCAGGACAGTAACATGTGGCAGAGCAGATGACCAGGAACCCAGGATTGTGACATAAATAATGTTACTACTTATATTTCCTCTTTAATAGACACATTTATCATCCAGCAGAGGCAATCTGAAGACCTCATTAAATATTCAATCAGTAGCAGTGACATACTGTATCTGCTGAAGCTCCATTCTGAGACATCAAAGTTCATGCAAAAAATCTAACAAACTTAAGTCAGGTCCTTTGGATGGTTTCTTTGTGTTGAAACATTTCGTCTTTCACCCAAAAGACTTGATCAGTCCGAGGAGCCACAACAAACTCAGTCTTATAGATAACACCATCACACAGTGGGTCAACCAGTTTGATGTTGATAAGACGGTTTCTGGAGTCCGCCCTCTCCCCTGCTGACTCGTTTGAGGCAGCCATCCATTCTGAGATGTTTCGTTTATTTTGTTTTTTAAATGTTGGAATAGTAGATTTAGATCACCCCCCGACCACCACCCCCGACAATTTCTACAGCATGATGAACTAGTTTGCATACTTTAGTAAGAGGAAATGTTCCACTTTAATTAAAATCGCTCAAAATTACATAAAGAAATCTTGTCCAACATGACAAATAAACATAACTCACAGGATTTTCTGACATAAGCTGCATCTGCTTTAAATATGATGTTTTTCTTGAGAGCACTAAATGTGGGAAGAGAATTTGAGTAGCCCACTTGGAAAAATCACTGCAAAACAAGGATTGAATATGTGCCCCAAAAAAGACATCTTGATCTTTACACCTCACTTGGCTGTGAGTTGCTGCTATAAGATGTAAATATGTCACAAAATGATTAGGACGGAAAAGAAAGAGACGTTCTGTTGGAATATTATCAGGACATTTCAGCTAACTAACTGAAGAAATAACTGAGGGACTAACTGAGGGACTATGCTCTGGCAGATGATACAGGAGTCTGCCATCGTGCACAAAAAGACTCAAAGACAGTTATTATCCACCTGTCAGATTACTAAACTCTTGATAATAACACTGAACAACTGGCAATAACTTTGCACCAAGCCACATCTGTGACAACCAATATGACTAACATTATCTTGTGACAGCTAATATGTTTATTGGGGGCTTATTACTTTACACCTCGGAAGTGTATCTACATTTCTATCTCTGTTAACTCTGCCCGAACCACAACGTCTACCCCCACAAAAGTTATATCAAAACAACTGGCTCGGCCCCATGATGTGTGTTATTACTTTTATTGGCATTTTGAGTTACCATGGCGATGTAATTTGCGAACAAAGAAACAATGATTCTCCAACTCCAGGAACTAGTTGGTGACTGTCCACTTATTATTCTACACCTGATAAGTGTATCTTTTTCAACTTTAATGCGGCACAAACCGCAATGTGGACCCCCACAAAAGTTATATCAAAGCGACCGGCCCAGCTCCTAGATGTGTGCTATTACTTTAACTGGCAATTGGAGTTACCATGGCGACATATTTTGCTAACAAAAACACCAAAATTTCCCATAAGAAATGAATGGGAGAAAACTTAAAAAAAAAAAACTGAGTAAGGTCGGGAGCCATTTTGGTTCAACATGCAAGGCAGTGCAATACCTTGAAAAAGGCAATGCAGGTAATGTAGCTTATTACCCTGATAGTCCTAAGGTAGCTAATTAGCCTTTATTGCCTTGCAAAGATCTTTGAGATACTGAGCTACAAAACAGAAAGTCACTATTGGATTTGGATTTGAAACTCAGAAAGTAATCATCAGCCGTATCTCTAGAGCTGATGAACATTTGGAGCCATTTTGATCCAAGATGGCTGCCATATCTACCTCAGAAAACATAAAATTGAATATATAGTAACTCAGTCATTCTTTGAGATATTGAGCTGAAATTAAGTACGGTTGTAGCTGAGAGTGAGTTGTAATACATTCATAATGAAAATCAAATATCCAAGATGGCCGCTTTAGCTTAAAGAGAAAAAATATGATAACTTTGCCGTTTTAAGAGATATTGAACTGAAATCTGGCGTATAGGTAGCTGCGAATGATCTCTAATAGATTCTGATTGAAAATCAAAAATCCAAGATGGCCAACAAAACAAAAAAGGAAAAAATATGGAGGAAGGTAGTTAAAAACTGTGAGATCAAAAACATGTTAAAAATATTTAGATGGTATGCATTTGACATGGAATTTCAACCAAATAGACAGGATAAGTGATTTTAAACCTGGATAGAGAAGGGATTGACAACCTATTTTTCTTTTACACATATGAATATATTACAAAGTTTCCAGACCCTACAGAAGGAACATTTATTAGATCGATCAGACTTTTTTAGGTTCTTGCAGCTACAAGCCTACTATAATAAGAATAGTAATGTACTTATGGGTGGCTGTGGCTGAGTGGTTAGAGCAGTCGTCCCCCATTGCAAGAGTTGGGGGTTCGAATCCACCAGCAGTCACATGTCGAAGTGTCCCTGGGCAAGACACTGAACCCTCATTGCCTCTGATGTGTGTCCCATCAATGTATGAATGTGATAAAGCTCTGATTAATCTCTTTAGAATGATTTGTTCAATTAGCTTTGTAGATCTAGTAGAGTGCTGTATGAATGGATAAATGAGGACACAGATTGTAGTGTAAAGCACTTTGAGTATCTCAATAAGATAGAAAGGCACTATATAAGTACAGTCCATTTACCATTTACAGTCCATTACTAGACTTATACTTAAAATTCGAGCGAGTGGTGTCACCGCAGAGGATCATACGAGCTGCCGAGACGTTGAAGCCCTTGAGGCCGGACCCTGAGCCCCGGCCTCGCCTGCTCACAAAGACTGGATTCAAGCCCTGGCAGGTGGGAGGACCGGGATGGAGGGACGGGGGGTGGAAACATTTTTTTTTTTTTTACATTTTATGTATAAAATATATGTTTTTTTTTAATCAGTGAAGATTAAAAATAATAAACGGTGCCGGCTTTATCGTGGAATCCTGTTTTCCCTTTGACTTTATTAAATAATCTGTTAATTAAAGTTAATTCAACTGAAAAATTATAAAAATACAAAATTATTGAATCTCTCAGGAATATTTCCCTCAAACATGTTTAAAGAAGAGATATAGCCTTTGTCAAGTCAAGTCAAGTCACATTTATTTTATATAGCACATTTTAAAAAAGTTATTCAAGTGCTTACCAAAAAAGATCACAAAATCAAATATTAATAACAACATATTACAGCAACATGAATAAAAGCATAAAACAATTAAATATAATGAGAAACAATGAAATACTAAATCAAATCACCCTGCGTTAAATGTCAGGGAGTAAAAGCAAAATGGATGAACACAATCAACAAAGAAATACCAAATGAGATCACACTGTGTTAAATGCCAATGAGTACAGATGTGTTTTGAGGAGAGATTTAAAAAAAGATACTGAGGTGGCCTGTCGAATGTTGATGGGCAGGTTATTCCAGAGTTTAGGGCCCATGACTGAAAACGCCCGATCTCCTCTGAGCTTCAGCCTGGTTTTTGGTACAGCAAAAAGCAGCTGATCTGATGATCTCAAGGCCCGAGAAGGAGTATAAGGATGAAGGAGGTCGGAAAGGTATGAGGGTGCAAGGCCATTAACACACTTAAATGTCAGCAGAAGAATCTTAAAATCAACACTGACACGCACAGGAAGCCAGTGAAGAGAGGACAGAACTGGAGTAATGTGCTCAAACCTGTGAGTTCCTGTTAGTAGCCGAGCTGCAGCATTTTGGACAAGCTGGAGATGTGAGAGAGAGACCTAACTGACCCCAGCATAAAGCGAGTTACAGTAGTCCAGCCGGGTTGCAATAAATGCATGGACTAATTTTTCAAGGTCGGATCTGGACAGGACGGACTTGAGCTTAGCTATCTTTGGTTCAACATTATTCTAACCCACAGATGTACAAATCACAAAACTTTATGGAGTGAGCTAAGGGTTAACTTTACTACTAATTAATTTTTCTTAAAGCTAGTTCAAGCACAAAGAATATTAATTGTTTAATTACAACGGATTATTTTCTTCTGTTATGGATTTCTGTTATGTGACCAAGATAACGGTGAGTGGGGTGTATAATCAGTGACATGAGAAGCCATTTTATCTTTGACCCATCAGAATAAATGCGGTCATTTATTTAACAGAATCAAAATTTAACATCAAAACATGTACACATTGATTTACTGATCTGTTTCTGATTAATAAACTTGGCACGATTTAGTAAACAAGACAACAGAAGATTACTGATTGAGACTGATTAATCTCTGAAGGCATCTAGCTTGATTTTCTGGCGAATAGAAGTTTAAAGAGAAGGAGAATAGAAGTTTACAGATTTAAAGTGGAGGTTTAGATGGATGAGGGAAGATGTGTTGAACCGGAAAATGGCACCCTTCCTCCGAATCCAGCTCAGCCCTCCGGTACACTCAGGGCGTCAACGGCTTGTTACCTGAGCAGAGGATACTTCAACTCTGGATCAGAGGTCCATTGGCACGCTACCTTTTCAGCGTCTCCGGTCAGGGTGGCTGAGAATCTTTAGAAGTAGTTCCATATGCTCCAATCAACAGAATAAGCTTCCTTGGAAGTTGAGAGCACGTACTGCTCGGGTTGAGTGCACAGCGATGCGAGCTGTGACTCCGCTGAAATGGAGGGACCCTTGGCACATGGTCCAATCCATCCGCTACTTAGTTGAGTCTCATCTCTGACTGAAAGTTCCAGCAAGACTGGAAAAGACTAAGACTCGTGAAGACTTCGAAGAAGACTTCGACTGAAGACTAAGACTCCGATTGAGTTCCAGGACTCAAGACTTAGAAGACTAATGAAATAACCGTTCCTGTCCCCTGAAGGTCTTCAGAGACAGATTGTTGTCGGAGGCCTAGTTCACTACAGTCCCCCGTTTGGAAATCATCGCCTGTCCATGGGGATGAATTCCAACATGAACTTACGCTTCCGAATGTCCTTGATCTTGATGTAATCCAGCAAGAGGAAAACAAAAGTCAAGGAAGGTAATCCCACAACGGTTTTGGTAATTCCATAATGTCGTTGGTAATTCCATTGCAGCAACGCTTTAACCCCTTGGAAACAAAGTCTGTAATCCATTGGAAAAAGTCATATAATCCACAACGATAAATCCACAATGATTAGAGGTGTTGATTGATCAGCATGCAGAGGGGTTCCCTCGATTGAACTGCAGAGGCGACCACTGGATGGAGTTTGGAGACCCACGTAGGAGTTGTAGGTCCCTTCAGCGAAGGTTGCTGCTGGTGGTTCCCAGTGGATGCCATTCTGGTTCTATGTGTTCATGCCTTTATGTGGTTTTAGTTGGGCTTATGAGTGGGATTTTACATAAGACCTTAACCTATATGCACCTGGTGTGTAAGCTATCATGGTTTAGATCAGCTACAGGTACCAATTAAAGGGTGGGTCATGCTGAAAAATTATATATAGGGATTTAGGGATTAGCTAGCCCCCCCAAATAGGATTGTTCGAGTAGGTTCGGCTTGAGAATCAGTGAGACCAATGTAGGTTATGGTACTTAAGGTAGCATTAATCTACATTGACTCCTCAAAGAATGAAGTTTAACAAATGAACTGCATGTTGGCATAGTTAAAGTCCTCATAGTCTCTAACTAAAGTACACACAAAATTCATTCTTGCTGGGGGTGTTCAGAAACAATACCAAAAACCAAATAAATGATGTTTCAACATCAATAACAGTAGTGATCAAGCAACCAGAAAAACAAGGTTTCAACATCGACAAAAGTTGTGATTAAGCAACTAGAAAACGACGTTTCAGTGCGTCACTCACTCTGACTGCCAGATTCGATCACGTTATCGCGTCTGAGTTGTTATCTTAACACTTAATCAAGCTTGGACTTATTTAGTTTCTGCTTGGACGACCCTTTTTCCCATGAGGTCTGAGTTTGTGAGATCTTTGTCTCATGTGGAGTTATTGAACGCCTTGTGTATTTTGACCTGGTTTCGATGTACCCATTTAACAATTGGCTCTTTTTGGCCTTTGCTGATTTTGATCTGGTAGACAACTGGAGACAGTTTGTCTGTCATCAGGTGGGGTCCAGTCCACCTGGGCATCAGCTTGCGGGCGAGAGTTCCGGTCCCGGACTCTCCTTTCCCGGTTGTGGGTGCGAACGTGTAGTACCAGACCCTATCTCCCATTTGGAGTTCCTCGTGAGAGGCCTTTTGGTCATAGTACGCCTTTCGTCCTTCAGCAGATTTTTCCAGGTTTCTCTGGGCAAACGCAAAGGTGTTTTTAAGGTGTTCTTCCAAGTCATTCATGTATTGTTGTGTGGTGTAGGCTGTTGCTATGGCGGCATCGCCTGGTTGGTACAACAGGTGTAGAGGGAGAGTCATTTGTCGACCCGTCATCATCTCGAAGGGAGAGATGCCAGTCGATGTGTGTGGAGTGGCCCTTATGGCCATGAGGACCAGAAGGAGTTTCACGTCCCAGTCCTTTTGGTTTGCGGCTACGTATTTCTTCAAAATACTTACCACAGTTCTGTTTGCTCTCTCCACTTGGCCTGAGGCCTGTGGGTGGTAGCCAACATGGAAGTTGACTTTGATGCCTAGCATCTTCCACAGTTCTTTCATCACTTCAGCTGTGAAGTGTGTACCTTGGTCTGAGTTCACCCTGAGGGGAAGTCCAAACCTTGAAAGTACATGATTCATTAGTAACATAGCAGTTGTTTGTGCTATGTCGTTAGGAGCTGGTAGACATTCTACCCATTTGGTAAAAGCGCAAGTTACTGTGAGAAAATATTTATTTCCTCTAGTGCTCTTAGTAAGTGGAAGAAGGAAGTCGAAAGACTTCTTCAGTCTGAGGAGCTGTATTCAGCTCAGTCTTATATAAATAGCTATGAGCTGAATACAGCACCTCAGGCTGAAGAAGTCTTTCAGATTAAAGAAGAAACATTTCTACATTTTTGTTTTTGTTTGTTTGTTTTTGAACGTCCAGAGGACCAGACTTAACTTTCTTAGATTTTAATATAAATGTTTTTGTAGAATCTGGTTCATCAGATTTAATTCAGTTCAGTTTATTTATACAGCGCCAAGTCACAACAGCAGTCGTGTCAGGGCACTGAACAGAAATATTCATATAGAAAATAAGTTAAAAGAAACATTCATATATAAAAATAATAATTTAATATTATTTATCTGAGGAGCAGACTGCTTTGAGTAACTCATGGCAGAACTCTCATTAGCAGGACTTGGATTCTGGACACGCCTACAGAATCAGTCCTAAAGTGCAGGTGCAAATCCAGGCTGAGTAGGGGTGTGCAGGGCTGAGCAGAGTTGGGGCTGATTTGGGGCAGTGCAAAAGGTGCATTTGTTTGAGCTGCACAGCAGGTTTTCTAAAACTCCAAACAATTTACATTGTGCTTGATTTCCTCTCCAGAGTAAATAATATCGTGACTTGGCATACGGACATGTACATTTGTTAGTGATGGTGGAAGGGAAGAAGACCAGAGCTTAGATGAAGTCAAACCACTGTGGATGATGGTGATGAGGCACAGAGGAGGGAAAGGAGCTGGCCAAGAGTGAGCAAATGATGAAGAGGAAAAGTTGCAGACAGGGCAAGATGAAAAAGAATGTCTTGAAGATGTCAAGCAAGCAACAGTATGGGATTGGGAGGTGGAGAGGGCCACAGGAGGAGGAGGAGAGAACAAAAACAAAAGTGAGCAGAAATAAGGAGGAGGAGCAAAGGCTGAAGAAGAGTAGGGATTTGTGAATTAATAAATAATGCATTGCCTGTATCTGGTCTCTTTCCAACCAGACTACCTACTGCCTCATGTGACTATTAACTCTCAGTTGGATCCGAGCTGGTTCAGCTACTGCTCCTCTAACCTCTTCAATTCAAACATGCACATGCATTAAAAGTGTGTGTGAGCTGAGAACATGTGTTTGCCAACTTCACTGTGGGTGTATCAGTGTGGCAAGAGCAAAGAAAATCAACAGCAGATGACTCTTTATTTGAAACATGAGAACTGTCAGAGCCCCTCTGCTGGAGGATTTCAAAAACATTGCTGAGGTTTAAAATGAAATTTTCTCACAATTTCCCTGCAGGAGTCACCTCAGTGTCCTAACTGTGCAGAGATGTAGCTGAAAAAACATGTCTGCAGTAAAGCCAGGATCCCACTGAGCTGCAACTCATAGAGGCTAGTTGTTGACTGGCGTTAGTCAGGGAGTTTCCAAAATGTCTCAATGAAATCCTTCATCTTTGCAGGGGCTCTCAGTCTCTGTACATTTCACAAAGGCTTGCAGTCCTGCTGCTTGCATTTTAAACTGATTGGCTCGATGGTCAGTGCTGAAGCCTTGTAATTGTGAGGCTGCAGGTTTGAGCCCAGGTTGTATCAAAAAGGGCAAACCATGTAAAACCATTGCCAATTTTTATGCTTGCTCACTGTGGCAACCCTTGCAGAAGGAAAAAAGTTATATACTAGTCAAAACAAACTTTGTATCTACACATGCTCATGGCGCTTACATGCTGGTAATCTACTGACAACTGACTTTTAAAACTGAAATACTGAAAACACAAGGAAATGGTGAGAATGAAAAGTACAGATATATGTTGCCTCACTACTCAGCAGGAAACAAGTCAGTATTTTCCATCCATCCATCCATCCATCCATCCATCCATCCATCCATCCATCCATCCATCCATCCATCCATCCATACATACATACATCCATCCATACATACATCCATCCATCCATACATACATACATCCATCCATACATACATACATCCAGCCAGCCAGCCAGCCAGCCAGCCAGCCAGCCAGCAAGCCAGCCAGCCATTATCTTTACCTACTTCTTCCTTTTTGGGTTGTGGGGGTCACTAGTGTCCATGTCAAGTCGTCAAGGCTGTTTATGCACTTAAAGGTCAACTGGAGAATTTTAAAATCTATTCTGACACACACAGGGAGCCAGTGAAGAGAGGACAGAACTGGTCAAATATGATCAAACCTACAAGATCTATGTCCAGCTATCACTGTGCGAGAGGTGGGGGACACCCTGGACAAGTCTCCAGTCCATCACAGGGACACATAAAGACAAACGAGACAAACAAACATTCACTCTCTCACTCACACCTAGGGACAATTTAGAGTTACCAGTTAGACTAACATGCATGTTTTTGGTCTGTGGGAGAAAACTGGAGTACATGGAGAAAACCCACGCAGCACAGATAAAACATATAAACTCCACCCAGAAAGGCCCCTGGCTGGGATTGGAACCGGCGGCCTTCTTGCTGAGAGGTAACAGCTCTATCATCTGAGCCACTGTGCTGCATCAGTATTGTCCTTTTGACCTAATGTACTGCTTAAAGTTTATTAAAAACTGAATCTGACCTAATAATATTTTACAGGTTATTGTTAGCTAGTATCCTAAACACTCAAGTAGCTGCTGCACACTTAATGCTAAATCTCTGTAAATCATGATCTGTAGATCTCAATGATCTCATGATTTCAAAACCAGCATCGTTGTGATGATGATGACAGTTTTGTTAAAGGGCATTTATTTTCTCCTGTCCTTTTGTAGCATCACACTCCTGACTGTTTGATATTTCTGATCTATGTTCTGCATAGACAGAGGTTTTGTATTTACCTGGTGATGACATGTCTGTATGACTGTGTGCCAGATGAAACCTTGTGAGGTCACCAAACTTGTTTGCATTTTGCCACAGAACACAGATGACCAATCAGGCTGCAGTAAGCAGTGTCTAACATCACTGGATGAGAAACGATGGGCTGCACTTCATTCCTACCTTTTCGTCTGACCATTTAACTTTTTGCCCCCCCCCCCCCCCCCACACACACACACACACACACACACACACTGTAATTACTGCATGTAGACATCATTTGTGACTGTGCAGAGAGGAGAATCACACATGTAGCGATCTGTTTGCATATTTAAGTGGAGGTGTCTCATGTGTTCCTTGGTTGCTTGGATCTGTATGAAAGAAAGTTTCCTGGAAACAAGTGTGCACACAGTTTAATAAATTAAAAAATAAATTTTGTTTTTGCACTTTTCACATTTACCCTCACTCCAACTTTCAAAATAAAAGCTGCCCACTCTTTGATACATGAGGCTACATGCTGGGTTCATCTGAGTACAAACAGAACAGATAACCTTCTTATTTTCTCACATTTTAGTGCTCAGCCTCTTTTCTTTTCTGGAACTCTACTTCAAAGCCGACAGTAAATTTGAGAGGAATGCGATATTTTGGCCAGATCTGTGTCAAGCTGCCACATCTTCAGTAAACTCTCCAACGTCTCCACAGACAACGAATAAGAAAAATACAGTCAACACATTTATAGCTGGACTGCTCAGACAACTCAACGGCTCGTTTCAGTTATCAGCATCAAACATGCAGACATTCCTTTCATATAAAACCATTACAAAGAGTTTGAACTGTAAAATGAATAACAAAGCTCACAATCCATAACTCTGATATTTAAAATAAATAATGATAGCCAGTAAACAACTAAACATTCTGTAAACCTGTATTCATTAAGTTACAAAAACATGTCAACCATCAGTAGCACAGGTCACTAAATGACCATAAATCAAATGGTAAATGGACTGTACTTATATAACTCATTTCTATCTAATCAAGATACTCAAAGCTCTTTACAACACAATCTGTGCCTCATTTACCTCCCACACACATTCATACAGCACTCTCATACATCTGTACAAAGATAATCTGTATCAGTAGAGACTTATCAGAGCTTTAGATCACATTCATACACTGATGGGACACACATCAGAGACAATGAGGGTTTCACTGTCTTGCCCAGGGACACTTCAGCATGTGACTGCTGGTGGAATTGAACCCCCACTTCTCATTGAAGGACGGCTGCTCTAACCACTCAGCCACAGTTGCCCCAAATCAATAAGCATTGTATAACTCAGTCGTCCCCAACCTTTAATGCGCCACAGACCGGTTTGATGTCAGACAATATTTTCACAGACCGGGGGATGTTGGGGTGGGGGAGGCATGGTCTGGGGGTCCTCCCCAACAGAATTTTGAATAAAGTAGATGTCATTTACTGTATTCTGGTGTATTTTACAAACATTTAAAACATTTTGTGTAATCCTTCAAAATGCACATAGCTGCACACCTCCACCTGTCTGCTCCAGACCACGTAGCTGAATTGCTTTGTTCTTCACCAGCAATGCAGAACTGATCTGTGCATGCGCCTAGCAGAAACTGAAACTAACCACTTGTGTATGTTGACCTGTATCAAGAGGTCAATATACACAATCATTATTATTATCATTATTGAACATTATTATTGATATTGTTTATCTTATTTCTTTATATATTGTATTGTTTATTAACATTTAGGAACTTTTGTGTGAAATCTTTTTATCTTTTTATCTGTTGCTGCTGTTACACTTGAATTTCCCATCCGTGGGACAATAAAGGCTGTTTCTATTCTATTCTATTCTATTCTATTCTATTCTATTCTATTCTATTCTATTCTATTCTATTCTATTCTATTCTATCTTATTTCAAGATACTCAAAGCGCTTTACACTACAATCTGTGACTCATTTACCCATTCATACAGCTCTATACTAGATCTTTACAAAGCTAATTGAACAAATCATTCTAATGAGACTAATCAGAGCTTTATCACATTCAGACACCAATGGGACACACATCAGAGGCTATGAGGGGTTCAGTGTCTTGCCCAGGGACACTTTGACATAATTTATAATAATAATAATAATAATAATAATAATAATAATAATAATAATAATAATAATGTCATCACTTTATGTTTCCATACAATGGCGAAATTAGTCTCTGCATTTAACCCATCCACCACCAGTTGGTGCAGTGGGCAGCTATTGAAAGCGCCCGGGTGACATTTTGGGGATGAGGTGTGCTGCCCAGAGACACCACGAGGTGTGCAGTGATCGGGGATCGAACTTGTGACTTTCGGGTCCCGGGCCAGCTGCCCTGCCTCTACACAATCTCAGCCCCCATACCAGTGAATACAGGGTGCAGTGGTGGGTACAGTAGTTACAGACAGTTATGAATCTTAGCGCACCATGATAGTCAGCATCCAGCATCCTAGGTGTGTCCAGTTTCACTACTTTTTGTCTGTCTAAACAGATCTCACTTGTAAATGAGTCTTCTAGGCTCACTGTGACTTATCTGTATAAATAAAGGTTGAATGAATCTGCACGGTGCCTGGAGGAGCGTTCATATAGATCGTCACTGTAATCAATGGAGGGAAGGAAGGTCACAGTTACAAGGCGTTTCCTAGCATTAGGAGTTAGACAGGATCTATTTCTGAAAAAGAAACCCTGTTTAACTTTCAGTTTCTTTACTAGGTTTTCCATGTGAAGCTTAAAAGAGTCGACTAAGATACACAAATATTTGTAAGAATCGACAAACTCAATAGGGACACCATTTGAGGATAAAATCAGAGGAAGAACTGCTGGGACTGACTTCCTATTTGTAAAAAAACCATCCCTTTGGTATTAAAGGCATTTAGGATAAGTTTGAGATGGAACAAATCAGACTGGATGATGTCGAAAGCGGATTGCAAAAGCTCGAGAGCCTTAGCAACTGTTTTAGTTCAACAGTAAACAACTGTGTTATCAGCATAGAAATGTGAGGATGCATCAGGGATGATCTGACCTACATTTCCTATTAGATTGTAAAGAGGGTGGGTCCTAAGTCTGAGCCTTGTGGTACACCATTGTTTACTGTTAGATAACTGGAGGAAATACCATCATGTTGAACACATTGCGTCCGATCTGAAAGACAGTTAGAGAACCAACAAATGGTGTGATCTGAGAAACCAATTTCTGAGAGCTTATGACACAAGATGTCATGATCCACAGTGTCAAAAGCTTCAGACAGGTCTAAGACAAGTGCAGCACAATAATCCTTAGCATCCAGTGCTTCAACAACATCATTAAAACTTTCAGTGAAACGGTCGTTGTGTTGTGTTGTTTCCTGAAAGCAGATTGAAGTCAGCCTCCCCCCCATCACAGACATCTACATTTCTAGATGCAGGAAGAGGGCCACCTGCCTCATGAAGGACCCCACTCACACAGCAAACAAACTTTTTGTCCCACTCCCATCAGGCAGTAGGTTGAGGAGCATTAAATGTAGAATCACTAGACTGAGGAACAGTTTCTACCCTGAGGGTGTTAGACTCATGAATATCTAACCAGGATAATCACTGTGGGAACAAAAAAAACAAACAAACATTGTAATTAAATTCAATTCAGTTTATTTATATAGCACCAAGTTACAACAGAAGTTATCTCAGGGCACTGAACAGAAACATCCATATGTAAAAATAATAATTTAGCATTATTTATCTGAGGAGCAGACTGCTTTGAATTTAACTCCATCACAGAACTGTCATCTTCAGCAAGCATGAAGGTGACAGTGGAAAGGAAAAACTCCCTCATGAGGAAGAATGCAATAAGAAGTAATGTCGCTTTAATGGTGATATGTGACTTATCTGTGCTCCTGATTTTCTCATGCTGCTGATCTCATACTGCTGTATTCATTCATACCTATCTGTTCACCCCAGACTCATGTTCGGGCTGCTGTTTAATACACCGGATTGTTTTACATTATTAGTGTTTACCATATATCTTAGATCTTTTAGCATATTGTTTGGCGTTCATTTAGCGTATATCATAGCATGTATCTTAGATACTTATTGTCACGCTCAGCGGCCCCCGCTGCCCCCCCATCTGTTCAAGCCTCTGCTCCTCATACCACAACACATATTTTAAGATCATTCACATTCTTTCCTGCTTTAGTTTTGAGTTCCCCATTCATCTCCTGTCACCCTGTGCCACGCCCCCTCCACCATCTACCGCAATCTACATTCACAAGCAACACCTGTTCAGTCCACTATTTAAGCTCCCCGTTTCCCCTCAGTCGGCGCCAGATAATTATAGGTTCTTCTCGTAGATATCCAGCATTCTTTCTCAGTATCACAGTTCTTGACAATAGCTTTGCCCATGAACTCTCGTTTTCGCCTTTGCCCCCAGACTGGATTCCTCGCCTATAATCTGACCATATTGACGACTGCTTTTCCTCCTTGACCACGATTTTTGGATTTCCCTTTCTGTTCTTTTGCCTGGCTGCATTCCTCTCTGGTTTTGACCCTTGCCTGCCCCTAGATAAATTTCTGTTGCCTAAAGCCCTCAGCGTCACATCTCGCCAATCCAGCCTCACTACTTGTTAGTGCTCACGCTGCGCGCTGCTGCTCTGTGTGCCCATGTGCATGCTACCGGCTCCTGAGATTCGGACCGGTACCAGGGCCCACCTGGCCCACATCTCAGACTGGTTCCAGAAACAGAAGGTTGGTGGCTTTATTCTTGTTTACTCCGTTCAGTCTAGTCCGCTTAAAGCCACTAATCTGTCTGTCTCCCCCAGAGTGGTCCGGTACCAGTACCAGAACCTCCTGCCAGATGCCGCCGGTTTAAAATAAACATTTTTAAACTTTTTTCTGAGTCTGTGCTTGTCCGATCAATCCCAATTCGTGAAAGAATTATCTGGACAAAATATGGATCCAGCAGAGACTCAGAGGTGGCGTTCTGGGACATTGGAGGATCAATTTAAAGGCACCTGCCTGGTAATAAAGCCGGGCGGTTTCCCTCAGGCTAAGCCTGTCCTCTTGGGTGAAGCGGAGAAAAGAGGAGCCCAGCGTTGGGCTCTCCGCCTCATGAACAGGCCCAAGTTCCCATTCCCCTTTTGGGATCAGGAGGACGAGTTGGACGAATATGAGGATTTGTGGTTTCCTCCCTGCCAGGTCCCTCGCCCTCAGAAGAGTCGTAGGCACAAGATGCGCCGGTCCTCCCGACGTCCCATCCCTCCGCCCTCAGAGCCCTTGTCCCAAACGTTTCCAGCTGTCCCACAGAGTCCTAGACCAGCTGCAGTGGCCCCACAGAGTCCTAGACCAGCTGAAGTGGCCCCACAGAGTCCCAGACCAGCTGCCGTGGTCCCACAGAGTCCCAGACCAGCTGTCGTGGTCCCACAGAGCCTCAGACCAACTGCTGTGGTCCCACAGAGTCCCAGACCAGCTGCCGTGGTTCCACAGAGTCTCAAGCCCACTGGAGCGGGTCCACAGAGTCCCAAGGCTGCCCCAGCAGGTCCACAGAGTCCCAGGGCTGCCCCAGCAGGCCCACAGTGTCCCAAGGCTGCCCCAGCAGCTCCCCAGGCCTCCATGTCGCCTGAAGCAGCTCCCCAGGCCTCCCCGTCAACTGCAGCAGCTCCTCAGGCCTCCACGTCGCCTGCGGCGGTTTGGGTCTCCTCTTTGTTTGCTGCAGAAGTCCAGACCCTCTCTTCAGCTGCTGCAATCTCCAAAACCCCCATGACAGCATTGGCTTGGCCCCTGGCCCCAGCGGCCGCATTACCCCAGATTGCACAGGCGGCAGCGCTAGCCAACATGTTTGCAGCAGTCCTGGCCCCTGTGCTTGCTGTGATTTGGGCTCCCTCTGCACCGCCTCCAGCTGAGTTCCAGGCCTCCAAGTTGGCTGCAACTCCCCAGCAGGCCTCCATGTCCGTCCCTCAGGCTTCCATGTCTGTCCCTCAGGCCTCCATGTCTGTCCCATTGGCCTCCATGTCTGTCCCTCGGACCCCATTGCCTTGTCCACTGTCCTCCATGTTGGCTGCATCACCCCTCAATCTCTCCAAGTTTCCAGAGGGGACAGGGCTCTCAAAGTCTACAGAGGGGCCAGTCCTCTCCACTACCATAGAAGATTCACCTCCTACCGCAGAAGATTCACCTCCTACCGCAGAAAGTTCACCTCCCACAGCAGAGTCTCCACAGCGCTCCATGTCGACTACAGAAGCTCCTCAGCCCTCCATGTCCGCTGCAACGACCTCCAGGACCCCCATGTCGGCCAAGACTGCTTCCAGGATTTCCATGTCGGTTGTAACAGACGCCAAGACCCCCATGTCAGCCAAAGCAGCCTCTAGGAACCCCATGTCGGCCGAGACGGCTTCCAGGACTCCCATGATAGATGCAGGAGCTTCCAGGATCCCCATGTTGGCTACAACGGCCTCCAGGACCCCCATGTTGGCCGAAGCAGCCTCTAGGACACCCATGTTGGCCGAGACTGATTCCAGGATCCCCATGTCAGCTGCAATGGCCTCCAGGACCCCCATGTCGGCCAAAACAGCCTCCAGGACCCCCATGTCGGCCAAGACTGCCTCCAGGACTCCCATGTTGGCTGCAATGGCCCCCAGGACCCCCATGTCAGCTACAGCCTCCAAGACATCCATGTGGGCTGCAGCTCTGATCCTCCTGCCTGGTGCAGCACTGGTCCTGGTTTTGCCGTTGATCTGATCCCAGCAAGTCTTACACGGTCATCTGACCTGGACTTTTCCACTTTTTGGACAGTGGCCAGGCCATCCACCAGAGTTTTGGGGCAACTCTGGAGGTCCCTTAGGACCTCCAACCTGCCTTTTTGACCCACCTCCAGTGCCTCCTCCACCCGCCCAGTCCTTGTTAGTTCTTTTTCTTTAGTGGCCCATCAGGATGCCGGACCTTAAAGGGGGGACTATGTAATACTCAGCGGCCCCCGCTGCCCCCCCCCCATCTGTTCAAGCCTCTGCTCCTCATACCACAGCACCTGTTTTAAGATCATTCACGTTTTTTCCTGCTTTAGTTTTGAGTTCCCCTCTCATTCATTCAGCTCCTGTAACCCTGCACCACGCCCCCTCCGCCATCTAGCGCAATCTATGTTCACGAGCAACACCTGTTCAGTCCACTATTTAAGCTCCAAATTTCCCCTCAGCCGGAGCCAGATAATTATAGGTTCTTCCCGTAGATATACAGCATTCCCTCTCAGTATCACAGTTCTCAACGATAGCTTTGTCCACGACCTCTTGTTCTCGCCTTTGCCCCCGGACTGGATTCCTCGCCTATAACCTGACCATAAAATCTGACCATATAATCTGACCATAACTTTGTAGTGATCTAGTAGAGTGCTGTATGAATGGGAAAATGAGGACACAGATTGTAGTGTAAAGTGCTTTGAGTGTCTTGAAATAAGATAGAAAGGCACTATATAAGTACAGTCCATTTACCATATTGACGACATGGAACACTGTTTTTGTTCCATGTGAGGGGAAGGACTGGTTAGAAAGAGCATTAACGCTGCTAACAGAATCCTTACATCCACATGGTGAACAAGTGGACAGCATGAACTCAACAGAGTTATTGGACGAGCTGAAGGATGTTGCAGAAAGTGTGACCTCTGCAACCATAACAAAGTCAAGCTATGACCAACTAGCTAAATTGGCACTCTTTCTGAAGGCTAAATTTTATGTTGAGGCCAACAAGGCTGAAGCCCTTGATAAAAGGTTAATGCACGAGACAGAGGTCCACGTGGCAGCACGTGTGGAGTACCTAAAACTCGAGGCACAGTCTAAATTTGATAAGGAGACCTGAGAAAATGAATTACAACGTGAGAGAGAGCTCTCACAAGCTCAGCTGTCGTTACAAGCAGACTCATATGAGGTGAAGCTGAGTGAAAGAGAGATTAAGTACCAAGCACTGTGTTCAGACAATGATACGCTACAACGAGAGGTGCAGCTCACATCAAAAGCTCTGGATGAGTGCAGATTGGAAAAGGCGGCGTTAGTCCAACAAGGCGTGCGTTTACAAAGTGAATGTCATACATCACATGAACGCTTAAAAGCCTGTGAGGCGAAACTAGCCGCAGCAACAAATGAGATTTCTGACGTGGGGCAAGGTTGTCTGGAACTCAAAGACGAAAAGGTCAGAGTCTAGGACACCCACCACCACCTCAGAAGGATTTTGCTGTACCTCCTACACTTAATCCCCTTCCGTCACCTCCAAGTGAGTCTAGCGACTCACGTGCTATTTTGGTTCCTACGACACCAATCATACAGCCGCTGCTAGCGATTTCGGATTTGTACAAAATTGTAAAATATGTCCAACGCTTTGAGCCGTTGGGTTCAACCGACACTAAGGCCTATCTGAACGACCTTGACTTCCAATTAAGAAGCTTTCCCAATGCTACAGTTGAGGATAAAGTAGGTTTGATCAGGCTCACTTCAACCAGGACGGTGTTTTCCTTAATAGAGCGTCAACCTGATGCCACAAGAAAGGATTACCGCCTGTTATGTGCTGCTCTTATGAAAGAGTATTCCCCTTGCGCGGGACCTGGCGGTTATCCAACCGCCGACAAGGTCATGCAAGGCAAGAATGAGCACCCAAGAGCATATTATTCCAGGATTTTGCAGGCTTATTTTGGTTACAGGAACGACACCAGCATGGAGGAGGAGGAAACGTTTAAGTTCGTTTTCAGCAAAAATCTCCACCCTGACATAAGAATGTCAGTGCAAATGATGGCTAATTTCAAAGAAAAATCCATCAGTGAGATAAAAAGTTGTGCTATGAATGTCTTTGAAGCCCGTTCACAGGCCAAAACACCCATTGAGGTGTTCCCAGGTGAGAGGATTCCTGCCCAGTCATTAGAATTGGAAGGGACGAGAGCTTCGACTCCCCCTCCCAAAAAAAGGCGAGAGGAAACGAGGTTTCCCAGTGGCCAAATTACAACAGGTGAGTGCCCCATGATCCAGATGAGATCCTAAATGGTTTCCCAAGAAACCAGAGGATGAACGAACGTACCAGAAGGGGGGCGAACGCCCTAAGGGTAAAAAGGATGGCACCAAAAGTGGCCCATACAAACATGGATCCCACTGGGAACCCCAGAGGGGGGACCTGCTTCCCCACCACGTCAGACTGAACAGCCTGAGACGAAAAAGAAACAGCAGCAGGTCCGAAAAGAGAGCCGCAGGCCTCTGAGCTCGGACGAGACAGAGAGTGTGCGTCGGTTCTTGGAATTGTTGGAAGGTGTTGCCACGGACAAACAACCTAACGTGTTGTTTGGCAACATTGTTGCTGATAAGTCAGAGCACACAGACAACACCGTTACTGCTGTCACAGACAGTCCCCATGACGCTGTTGTTGTAAACTCTGACACGCCCTCATCTGAAAAAGGTGGGGTACAATCACACGTCACCGACAGTGACCCGTCACAAACTGGAACCTCAGAAACAGCAACTGCTGTGCTAATGGTTCAGTCGAAACAGGGTGACACAAACAACAACGTTGCCGCTTTCACGGACAGCCACCAGGACCTTGTTGTTACAAACAATGAGAGCCCCTCAACACACGGTGAGCGGGTGATCTCATACATCAATGACGGAAGCCCGTCAAAAGCTGAACTCCCAGGAGCAGCAACAACTGCACCAACGGTTCGGATAAACCAGGATTATGCAGGTAAAGGTAAACGTAAGAAGAAACATCGGCCAAAACCTACAAGATTCCTGTGTAACCTGATCAGAAAGGGGGTCGCTAAAAAAGCTTACCTGTCAATCACACTTGAAGGGGTCGTCACACATGAAGCCCTACTGGATGGTGGAGCCGACATAACTATTATGTCAGCCAAACTGTTCGAGGAGCTCAGGACTGCCACTAATGGTGTTCACGGGGACATACCTTTCATAGAATGTGCTATAGGGCTGCAGGGCCTCGCAGAGATGAGGACAACCCTAACAGCTATAGCTATGGTTCACATGCAGGTTGGCGAGATGACACTATACCACCCGGTATAGCCCTTGTCACACTACATAGATATACAGTGTTTATGGCGATGGAGTCAAGGCTGCTGGATGTACCAATCTGTCGGGGCATGAGGAAACTTTTAGACTGACTAGATGCACTGATGAGGTGCAGTCTATGCTCAGCACTACCTCTTTAAGATCAGTATATGGCTGAGCTGGGACTGCTTTAGACTAGTTTGCAATCATCATTCATGAGGTTGTCTTCAAAATGTATAATAGAGTATTAGGCATTATTTTTATTAATGATTGTCTACATTAAAGTGTAAATTTTACTGACAGAAAAAAAAACCATTTTAATTTTAATCTGTTCACATTAATTTATGGTTTCTTATTCCAGCTGCAACAGACCTAGTTCAACCCTCCACAGCAAAAGACTGAAACCACCTATACTAGGTACTGACTTCTAAATATCTAAAAAAGTTAAATCTGGTCCTCTGGACATTCAAAAAAACAAAACAAAGCAAATCAACAAAAAAATGTAGAAACGTTTCGTCTCTCATCCAAGAGACTTCCTCAGTCTGAGGAGCTGAATTCAGCTCAGTCTCTTAAATAGCACCGTCTCAGAGTGGATCAACCAGTTTTGCTGCTGACAACCAAAACCAGCTGATCACATGCTCAAGAAGGACCATCAGCCTAACAATGGATCATTAGCACACTGATGGCTGTTTACTGTTCACAGAGGGCTGAGTGATACTAGCAATCACAGCATTGTAAGAGGGGGACAGTTGAACCCGGACGCCTCCACCCCTGTTTAACGATGGACGATTTCTTTTCACAAAGATGGCCTCCTTTACTCCTCTCTCAAACCATCATTCCTCTCTGTCCAGGATGTGAACATCTTCATCCTTGAAAGAGTGACCGCTGGCTTGGAGATGAGTGTAGACTGAAGAGTCCTGGCCTGATGATGTTGATCTTCTGTGCTGGGCCATCCTTTTGGCCAGTGGCTGTTTTGTTTCCCCGATGTAAGACTGATCACTTCTGATGACTTCTAAATACTCTTAACATTTCTGGGAGTGTAGGCTGCAGCTTATGTTTTACTGAAAAAGAATCATGCAATCAATTTTCATAAGCTTCAGATGTTCAGAGACTATGGGTTAACACTCAGTTATCATTTCTTCTACTTGTGCAATCCATCCATCCATCCATTTTCTTTACCCGCTGTCAATAAACCAGGTGTCTGTAGTGATGATGCATGAACAGACGACCAGCTTTAATACAAAAATGAAGCCTGATCGAAGTTCTCCTCAGCAGCTGAGTACAGAAGGACTGAACTCCTGCTTTAAATCCAGCTAAAAATGATAATGTGTAACCAAAAGTGTTTTACTGTTTTGATAATATGTAACCAAAGCTGTTTTACTGTTTTACTAATAATCAACAAATAATCAGTTAATGGAAGTATTAATCTTTAAGAAATTGTATAATCTTTTGTATGATTGTGTGGATTACTTTTACTTATGAAATGGTAAAGTAAAGAGGCCTCATGTAACAGTGAAACATGTCTGAACATGCCCACCAAAGGACAAGTCTGGGCTTGCCTCGAACAATAGAGGAGAACAAGAAGTCATAGAGTTCAAAAAACAGCTCATCTCATGATGACGCATCTTTGAGCAAAACAAGTTCTGGAAAGTACCAGAAAACTGGTCTAAACCGGTTGAGGTGCAAAACAGCAGAGAAGTTACTAGAAAAGAAATGATGTAATTTTCCAAAACCCCTCCTTAAGAGGAGGAGAGAAAAAGAAGTCTTTAAATACAGACTGACCGGATTGAACTTGGTCAATGCAGAGTCGAAGCTGGACTGAAGAGCCAAGCAGAGGGAATTACAGGCAAGGCAGCTCGGCGGATCAGAGGGAGCCCATAAAGGAGTTGGATTTTATCAGTTTTGGGGACGATGTTGGAAGTTAACTCTTTTCTTCACCGACATGGGATTGGATTTAAGCTTTCTTTCGTCAATACTTAAACTGGATGAGCTTCCAACTTCTATTAATTGCTTGACCTGGGCCCGTCCAAAAACTCTGATTCTCTAATTTGGAATAGTTGTACTTGCCTTCAAGGTTGGCCTGTATCTCTCTCCTAGAGAACCGGAAATTTGCCCTTACCCCCACAGTGACACACTAAGAGTCACCCCAAAATCATGGTAAGCGGACGACCTCATTCTTACTCTGCTCTAATTAAATTGTTTCAACAAATTGGAAGAACAGCATACAGAATAAATTTGGGAGTACTGAATTGGTTACTGGTGCGATTTGCTCGAAGGTGTTTCTGGTTCATGAGGGAGTTGAGGGAGAACATATTTTGGCTTGAGTTGTGAAAGGTCTATGTGAAGGCAGTATCTGTAAACCCTCAAGGGCTCTTGAGGTTTAGAGTTCCACAGATAGTAGTCACCGCCTTGTATAGGGAAGAAAGTGTATCCTATGTACTCATGAAAATTTAATCATTATAAAATTGTGCCTGTTGCTGTACCCCTGCGCAAATTATTGATTAAAAGCAAAGCAAAACGTACAAATCTGGACTATTATTTCATTCTTATCAACTAAGTACATGGTAATGCTTGGTTCACTTAAACAACATCAATAAAGGAGGTTTTGACAGGTTTATTAGCTACAGAATAACAAACACCCTTGTGCCCATTTCCAGGGCCCTAAAAATTACCAGAACAGTTAACAATTGCAACGCTAAAGTGAGAGGTGAGCGGCCACAACGCGAGTTTCTCTGGACCAGAAGATCCATTCCCTGCTGCTTGGAGGTTCGAGGTAACAGAGTGAGATTAGGGTGTGACTCACGGATTTAAGGTCATTAATATTCTGGATGAATCACCTCGCCGCAGCCTTAATGAGGCTACTTTAGACAGCTACAGGTAATACCACGGCGCTGAAGTAAGCTTCCGGACCCCTTGGAGGAGAGGCTGCAAGCAAAGGTGCTTATCACTACCTCCAGTGGTTACCTTTGCCTATCGGAAAGCAGACATGGCACCCCAGATGGGACCAGAACGGTCCCAGAAGTGAGGACGCGCTACAAAGGACTGATGGGCATCAATAGAGCAGCTCTAGAGAGTAAGGAGCTGTCAGTGACTGGGAGACCCCCCAGTCAGTACCCCCAATAGATCACTAGAGGCTAGTGAGGAGGGGTAGAAGGCTTACGAGGGTTACTGACCATAATCCAGAATCGTAGGTAAGCAGCTAGTCTGTCCTAGTCCAAAACGTTAGGATAAAGTCTGGAGACTTTGAGGACCGACAAACTTGACCCGACAAGAAAAGACATAACGATGGCCTCAGGAGAGGCATCTACGAGTGTAGAGCCAGACAAACCCGAGCCGGCTCAGGTGAGCCAAGAAGAACAGAAGCCAGTAGAAGGAAAGACAGATGGCCAAAAGATAATGGTACAAAGTACAGGAGGAAAACCAGTAGGAGTAACCAAGGTGGAAGTCATCCTATATGGAAAAGGGTATCATACCTGGAATCCAGCAGTGAGGGGAATACTAAGAGAAAGTAATCCCCAGCTAGATGGAAAAGTTCTGGAGGAAGGACTGGAAAAATTTATAAGAGAAAAAGGAAGGTTTTGCTGTACGAAAACCCGGAAGGGAGTCCAAACAGTGGTGGTAAAAGACCCAGGCGAAGCAAAATCAAAAAAAGAAGTAAAAAAATGGTTACAATGGTGGGTGCAACAGATAGAGACACGAAAAGAGACGACAATAGTGACAGTAATTAGCCCCTCAATCGAGTATGACCCCATAGTAAAGATGATATCCAAAGTGACAGGATTAGACGGGTACATTACAAACCCTCTATGCAGGGCAACAGCAAAATACAAAGAGTGTGAAGAAGAATTGGCAAGAATGAGGGAATCTAGAAAAGAGAAAAAAATCAGAGATGGATCCTGAAAGTGAGCACAGCTCCGTTGTACAAACCCCCGAAGCATCGGAGAATGAAGAAGACCAAAGCGAACCAGAGGACGTGGTCTTAAAGAATATACCCCCCCTCAATATTAAAAGGGAAGGAGAAAACCCAGGAGGCACGAGGCTAAAGCAAGGAGTTTACCCTCCAGCCTCTCATCACCCCCCCACGTTCGTGAGCTCCACTCCAAACTTGAGTGCGTACAGAGAAACTCCCAAATACCATTCTGATACAGACGAGGAAACCAGAGCAGAGCAACTGAGATTATTAGCAAGTATGATCAAAAAAGAAAACGAACCTGAAGAAAGTAATAATGAGGGCACAGGGTGTAAAGACTATCTTAAACAGGTTGACAAGAACTTAGACCTGCTCGCCCAAAGCATAGTGGACAGGATGGGGAGGCTCGAAACCACTGAAACCGGGTGGGCAGAAAGGGGGTTACGAGGAATGCGAGAGCAGAGACAGACAGAACCACTAAAAAACCGGCCGATTAAACAAGAGAATCCTAAACAGAACCCCTCAGGAGAAACCCCAAAAATTATGGGAAAAAGAAGGCTAAAGAAAAACACTTAAAACCAGAACCTGAGTCAGATTACAGTCAAGAGGAAGGGGAAAAAGAAAATTCACAAAAGAAACAAAAAATTAAGCAAACAGCAGGGCTCAAACAGGTTCTAGAACCACTCCCGAAAGAGACTCAATGTGTGAAGTTTCAAAATGGTACCCGAGTATACCAAGTGATAGGGACACCATGGTCTATAGAGGCAGATGCGTTACTGGTGTTTACAAATCATAAGTACAAAATCCATAACTCAACCTACAGAAAAGCTTTAAAGAAAGTAGCCGGTAGGGAGTACCAAGTTGAAATAAAACAACTCACCGGTGGACCACATAGCGAAGAGCCAAAAACAAGAATGACCAGTGGAGCTGATGCTCCGTACTATGCGATAATACACATCCCAATTCGAAGCTATAAAGAAGCAACCGATGAGACCAGGTATCTCAAGGAAATGTTAGAAGCTCTGCAGAAAGGAGTGTTCCGAGCCATAGAGTTCGGCTTCAGACGCATAGTGATAGGAATAGATGGGCTCCGGTCCCACCATTTGCAGTGGGAAACAGCTGAGAGAATAGCGGTCAATTCAATGACGTACCTGGCCAAAGACATGCCAGCGGAAGCCCACTTAAAAGAAATGATTATAGTGACCCCCACTCATCTAGATGAAGATCGGAAATCCAGGGTTGTGGCCGCAATGACAAAACAAGAAGAAAGACCAATCAGAGAACCCCTAAAGTTAGGGAAAGAAGACACAGAAAAATCATCGACACCGGGATCATCACCGGGAGCCAAGAAAAGTGAAGACCCATTAAGGATCAGTCCTCAGGGGTTGAAAATGTCCCTGACCTCACCCTCAGAAAATGACCTGATAAATTCAACCACGAGACGACGCAGAAGCGGAGCAGACTCACGAGAAGGACAGCCAAAAAGAGAAACATTCACAAAAATACAACCCTTAAACATAGAGAGTGAGGAGGATAACGACGAGAGCTCTCAGGGAGAACCAGACGTAGACCCGAGTCAGGAAGACACCGATGACGAAGGTAGTGCTAGTCTAGAATCAATAGCAGGCCAATACGACGGTCCAGTTAAGCCATTAAGAATAGGACAAAGAAAAGGACAAAAGAAGGGAGTAGAAATACTGGACGTACATAGAGTATCAGAAAGGTTAGCCAGGGACTTGAGTTGGGGCCCGGTGCAGGCGAGTGATGGGCGTCGAACTTACATCCCTGAAGCTGGCCAAAATCACTATGACATTCCACCAGTATGGGCAGACAGGTCAGAAGAGACAGTGGAACTGACTGTTAAAGCTACTTTGGGAGAGTGGGCCAACATTTTGATGATGCCCTCGTACCCCACCTTAGCAGCCCACAAACCCTTAACCAGTAAGTTTAGGACCGCATACTTAGGGATTGTACATGATGTGATGCTGAGAAGAATGAAAAAGACGGCCTACAAGTATGCCCAAGAAACAGAGAAGAAATTGCGAGATGAAATATCGGCCGATGAGGAAGATGATACATACCTGGCCGAGACAAGCCCACCGTATCAAATGCCTGAATCAACCCATGAGCCCAGGCAGGCTAGACAAAACCAAGCCCCAGGCCCAGAAACTGACAGTTATCGTGAGTACAAAAAGCTGAAAACCTTAGTGAGAGAAAAACAACCCCAGGAGACCACCGAGGAATACATCAAAAATGTGTGGCCCATGGTAGTTAGCTCCACTGAGTGTGATGCAGCAAAAAAGTTGTGGCTAGGTAATGTCACCACAAACCCAATGAGTAAAGGGGAATCAGCTCAAAGCCAGTATGAGAAACTAGTCCTAGAAGACATGGACGACGAAGACTCTCACATTCAGCGGGCGAGAATGCGCATGGATCAAGGCCAACGCCTCACCCCAGTTTGGTATCAACTTAAACAAGTAATTCCCCATAAAAGGTATGTTAAAGCCTTAAGGATCGTATCCAAGGGAAGAAGGGGAGAGCTCACCTTTGCCAGAATGCCTCATGAAACTAATGACGCCCAGATAGACCAGGCAGTAAAATCATATGGCCTAGAACAGCTGTTCTGGGAAGAAAAGAAGAAAAGTGAGAGCAGGCAAAGCCAAAAACCACCAAAGCCCACACAAAAGGCCCCTCAACAGCCACAATACAGAGAACAGTTCCCGAGACAGCAAGGGACACAATACAGGGAAAGACCACCGAGGCAGTCAGAACCTCAATATAGGGACCAACAACCAAAACGATTTTCAGCTCCAGCTTCAAACTCCACACCACAGAAAGGAGGTAAATACCTACCCCCAGAAGAATATGCAAAACTGACCCCAGAAGAAAAACGAGCCCTCCATGAATCCCGTGAGAAAGGGAGTGGAGGGCCAGCTAAATAATGGCAGATAGGTTGCGGGTCACTCTGGAAGATGCCTATTGGGAGGGGGACGAAATCTACACTAAAGTAGAGGGAGAACCTTACCTAATAGATTCCGGAGCTGAGGTGTCTATGACCCGCAAAAACCTAAAAACAGTAGGACACCTGACAGTTCAGTTAGCAAACGGAAAAATTGAAACAATGCCTTACGGGTTATGGCAAGGAATTGTGTGGATAAAAGGGCCTTATAACCTTATGACAATTACAGATCTGAAAGAACTAAAGAAACCAAAAAAGAATCGAAGAGCCTTAAATAGAAGGTTAGAGAAGTTAAAATCTAGGCTAGTAAAAATAGGGTTCACACACAAACAAGGTGAGTCCGAAGACTGGTATAAACCTGTAAATATCCCTGAAGTGACAAAACAAAAAATAGATGAGAGTGACTTCTCCCCGGCTGGGAAAGAGAAGTTAAAACAAATACTAGAGAAAGCCTCAATAGCCAGATTTAAAAATGATTGCGGGGATCTAGGCCCAAAGTTTGTGCATATAATCGAAGGAGGAGTTCACCCACCTGTGAGACAATATCCTCTAAATCCCGGAGCAGTTGAAGAAATGAACAAAATTGTGAAAGAATTAGGAGCGTTAGGAATTATTAGGGAAGAAACAAACCCCATAACTAACAGCCCGATCCAAGCAGTTAAGAAACCCGAATCAGCAGGAGGAGGGTGGCGACCAGTGATTAATTTCAAAGCCCTTAACAGACGAACAGTAGCCAACAGAGCGAGTCTAATCAACCCGCAGGGCACCCTAAAAACTCTACAAGTGAAAAAGTACAAATCTTGCATCGATTTAGCAAATGGATTTTTCTCTCTTAGGCTGGCAAAACAATCACAGGGAAAGACAGCT
>NC_056502.1:48081662-48084619 GCF_014905685.2 Nematolebias whitei
AATAAACACTGCTGGTGGAGGTAGAAGTCCTGGAGCGAGCCCAATCTTCTTATTCAGATGAGATGAGTTCCACCTGATAGAGTTGGACAGGGTGATTTCACCATAGCAAGCAGGATTGTCGTGTAGATGAACAGATGTTCAGATATATTCATCAATTAACACGGATTCCTCATTTTTCTGGACTGAATAAAACGTGCATTGAATTTTAAGAAAATGCAAACGTGAGACGTCATTTATCTTTGACCCATCAAAATGAATGCGGTCATTTATTTACAGAATCAAAGTTTAACATCAAACATTTACAGTAATTTGGCAAATTATGAAAATAACAACAAAAGCAATCAATCAGGAAAAATCATACGGCCATGATTTTTCCGTTGCTTCACCACAGACATTTATGAAAACTGTACAATTATGATCTTTTTATCCACACGGCGGTGGATGAGCACTTTACACAGACATTTCTAAAATATCTGGAAGAATTTCTACTTGAGAGAAGAGTTTAAAGATGGGAAGGAAGTTAAAGGGAGTAAGGATGGTGTTTGAGGGAGAGTGTTGAACAGAACGGCACTCTCCGGGCTTTCTTCAGCTTCTTCCTTACAGTACACTTAGGTGGTGAAATCGACTCTTTTACCTGGAGATGTCTCAGGCGAGATTCCGTTTAACGCACCCTTTCAGCGTCTCCGTAGGATGCTGTTACTCGTCCGGAGTAATGGCGAGGCTCTGTCTGACACAAGCTCACCTCAGTGGAAAATGTTATAATCCCATGAAACTCGGAAGACCTCTGTGGTCATGTCAGGGTCTTCCCGGCTCCCACAGCTACTGCACAGCGCTAGGACATATCAGAACTGTCCTCGCCGCCGAACTTCTCCAACCAACAGAACCGAACAGAACTCGACAGAACTGTGTAGACCAGGAAGTACCGACATTTTAAAGAGCTCTTTTCCCGGTTCATTCGGGAGTCTTCCCATTGGTCAGAACCGACCAGACGGGGGTGTGTTTTGTGACGTAAGAGGTTAGAAGACAGCAAGAATTGTTATGGAACAGATCAGAAATGTTCTCACAGACAGAGAGAGTTTTGTTTTGGCGAGTTTGAAAAACAGGTGCCAAAACCCCCCTGTTGACGTCTGAGAGGATATAAACAAGACAGTTGTTCCAACACATGTCTGCTTCGATTCCTGACCCTGGAAAACGCACACTTGCTCATTCAAAAGACAGAAATCAGAAAATGCATAATTACTCTGTAACAGCTTTAACATGAGTTCTAACTTTGCATGAGAATTAAAAATCATTACACAGTTAATAAAATTGATTAGTTCACTGCAACATCTAAAATGGTTTGAACTAAGACACTTTGATTATCAACATTTGTAAAATAGTAATGATAATAGAACAGAGAGTGTTCTTCCACTTGAATTTTCAAGAAAGAAAGTCTCAGGATGGGTGAACCTGTATTTCTGGATTCAAATCAATGAAATGACAGTTCCTGTCCCACAAGGTTCTTAAGGTCAAGAGTTTTGACCTTAGGCTTAGTTTTGACATCAGGTTAGGTTCACTACAGTCGCACAGAGGTAGTTTGGGGAGATCCAGAGGCAATATCCAGGAGTAGAGCAGAGAGTCGGTACCGAGGAGGCAGAGGTCCAATATTGATTCCAAGAGGGTAATCCAAGAGATGTAGTAATTTATCCAGAAGAGTAGGTCAGAGCCGTGATGAGAGGAGTGAGACAGTAACAGGCAAGGAGCAGGCAATTCAACAATCCAAAAAGACAGGCGTTGGGTCAAGATCAGGCAAACCAAAAGAGCTGTGACATGAATACTGGACATCAATAACCACAAGGCATCTGGCAGAGTGTGGCTGTGAGCATGAGCTGTGAGCATAGTGCTTGGAACAGGTGGACAGAATGAGCCTGATTGTGTAGAGGTGCAGAAGGGTGTGGCTTGAGAGCAAGGCTTGAGATCAGAGCATGATAGAGGAAAGCAGAGCATGACTTGGCAGAAATGTGACACTTAGTGTTTATGCTTGGTTAAATAAAGATGAAATGTGAAAAATTTAATGGAACAATAAGATATTTAGTATAAGGTGGAGCCCGAGATGGTGTAGGGGCAGGGCAGCCAACTCGGGACCCAAAGGTCTTTGGTTCAATTGGTCATTGCACATCTCGTGGTGTCTCTGAGCAGGACACCTAATCCCAAATTGCTCCCTGGGCGCTCACATAGCTGCCCACTGCTCCACTTGAGTGTGTCCCAGGTGCGATGGGTTAAATGCAGAGAGCCAGTTTCGTCTTTGTATGGGAACATACAATGATGACAACACACAGCACTTTATTATTTGTTTATTTGTTACTATAGCTAAATTGTTGAGAACTAAGGAGGTGGTGGCGGATTTCAGAAGGGACAAGGATCCTCTTCATCCCCTACACATTGGAGGAACAGCTGCAGAGGTGGTCTCCTGCTACAAGTACCTGGGGTGCATATATCCAGTGACCTCACCTGGAGAGCCAACACTTCCTGTCTGGTCAATAAGGCCCACCAGTGCCTCTACTTCCTCAGGAAGATGCGGAGAGCTAGACATGGGAGCTCTGTCCTGAGGAGCTTCTATCGTTGTGTGGTGGAGAGTGTTCTCTACACCTGCATCACCATCTGGCATGGCAGCTGCACTGATGCTGCAAGTATGGCACTGCATAGGGTGGTTAAGGCTGCACAGAAGACTGTGGGGAGCAGCCTTCCCACCACCTTGGACATCTACAATTCACAATGCAGGGGGAGGGTGCTCCACATCATGAAGGACTCCACTCATCCTGCACACAGTCTGTTCCAGCCCCTCCCCTCAAGCAGGTGGCTGGGGAGCATTCAGAGCAAGACCACCAGGCTCAGAAACAGTTTCTTTCCAGCAGCTGTCAGACTACTGAACTCGAGCTGAGCTTAATGCAGCTTCAGTTTACAATTTTTAAAAGTCA
>NC_056502.1:48084719-48089751 GCF_014905685.2 Nematolebias whitei
TGCCAAATTTGGTGCAAATCTGTCATTCAAGTTGAAAGTTATAACGTTTGGAAATTTATGGCGTGAAGCTCAACTTTGAGGCCTGGCCACGCCCCTTTAACAAAACGAAACCGAAAGCTTTTGATAACTTTTACTCTCCAATGTCTTAAGGGCCTAATAACCAAGTTTTAAGTCAATCCTTCAAAATCCCTAGGAGGAGTTCGTTAAAATTCGCCGTTAAAAACGCCCAAAAATTAACCTTTGACCCAAAATGGCCGACTTCCTGTTGGTTTTGGACCGGAGCGCCAAGAGACTTTTTCATAGGTCCTGAGAAGATACACATGTTCACCGAGTGTCAGATTTATCGGTCGAAAAATGGCTCGGGGCTGAGGTTTTAAAATATTCTAGGGGGCGCTAGAGAGGCTATTGCGCAATCATCATGGTTTCCTGTTCAAGGGGCGGGCAATGATCGATCATAGTGATTTTCATGAACCTCGGATCAAATCTGTGGAATTCAGAGCCAAACGTATTGTAACGGCGTCACTTCTGACTTCGCCACGCCGCCACGCCCACATCCTCCAGGGGAAACGCTTTGCGCTTCAAAGCAAGTCAGACCAACTTGTTATCTGCCTTCTAACACAGGATCATCCTGATTGGGTCAAGAGTGTCAGGGAGGGAGCATTCCAAGCAAAAAAAGTCACTTCCTGTTCTGAGGGGGCGGGGCTTTGATGGCGTCAAATTTTGACCTCAGGGTATCGTCGGGCATGGGACAGAGATGAGTCATGCCAAATTTGGTACGATTCTGTTTTTCAGCGTGAAAGTTGTAGCGTTTGGAAATTTTTGGAGTGAAGCATAATTTTGAGGTCCGGCCCCGCCCCCTCAACATGCGTCGGTTTGCACCGTTTTGATAACTTTTGGTCCCCCATGCCTACTGAGCAAAATGGCGAAGGTTTGAAAACGATTGAGCAAAATCCCTAGGAGGAGTTCGTTCAAATTCGCCGTGTACGAAAAGTGAAAAACGGCCAAAATTGACCCTTTGACCCAAAATGGCCGACTTCCTGTTGGGTTTAAGGCATACCTCCAAGAGACTTTTTTTCATGATTCGGTGGGTTCTACATATGTACAAAATTTCAGCTCTCTAGGACTTACCAGTTGTCATATCTCACGTTAGGGGGCGCTGTAGAGCAGTTTGGCCACGCCCACTTTTGGTTCCATTATCATACTACTATTTCTCGCGGGGGACAATTTTGGGTAAAGTTTGGCTAGGTTTCAAATATGCTAACCCCTCCAAATAAGCGCTTAAACATTGAAAAGAATAAGAAGAATAATAATAAGAAACGACACAATTACAATAGGCCTTCGCAGCGCTTTGCTGCTCGGGCCTAATAATAAGAAACGACACAATTACAATAGGCCTTCGCAGCGCTTAGCTGCTCGGGCCTAATAATGATACTTGTAACATCATTAGAAAGTATTTTATACACTACAAGATATATTTGATGGCCACCCAGGTGTTGATGACACCTCTTTTTTTCATGATTTTTTTTCTCAGCACTGCCTGATCACTTGGATTGCTCACTTATACTTGGTGGTGACCTCAACTTTGGTCTAAATGAAGAATTAGACAGATGTAGTAGAGCAGGAACTCAGCGCAGTTGGCAGTCCATAAATATAGTTAAACAGTACATGAGTGATTACGGACTTTGCGATGCATGGCGATCTCTTCACCCGAACCGTAGGAAGTATACTTTCTTGTCACCTGTCCATCACTCTTACTCTCGTCTGGATTATTTTTTAGTCAGCAGCTCATTGTTGATGGACATCTCGGACACTGAGATGCACCCTATAGCTGTCAGTGATCATGGTCATGTCTCTTTAACTCTAGCAAACAGAAAAGAAATCCCAAAAAGTATAAACTGGAAATTTAAAATGTCATTGCTTGAGGATGAAGATTTTATTCAATATTTTACAGAAGAGTGGACTTCATATCTGGAGTATAATGACTTGCCTGGAACATCAGCATCTGTTCTCTGGGAGGCAGGTAAAGCAGTGATGAGAGGTCAAACCATCTCATTCTCATCACATAAGAAGAAAAAAGAAAATAAACATATTCAGAAATTAGAAGAAACCATTAAATTGTTAGAAGCCTCCCAAGATGAAGACATGCTGGACGAAATGTGTAAAGCAAAATTAAAATTAAATGAACTTATTAACAAAAAAACTCTATTCTTAATACAAAGACTCAGAAGAGAAAACTTTGAGCAGAACAATAAGTCAGGTAGCTTTCTAGCAAAACATCTAAAAATAAATAAGGAAAAAACAACTATTTGTGGTGTTAAAGACTTGACTGGGAATACAGTTTATGATCCTGAAAGAATAAACAGCATTTTAAGAGATTTTTTATAAAGCTTTATACTCACCCCAGATAAACCCATCAGATAATGAAATTGATCAATTCCTGGATAAAAGAACACTTCCTAAATTATCAGATAATCAATCAATGGAGCTGGACTCACCACTGACACCAGTGGAACTCCAGGAAGCCCTCAAAAGCATGTCCAATAAAAAGGCTCCAGGTCCATATACAGGTCCTTCTCAAAAAATTAGCATATTGTGATAAAGGTCATTATTTTCCATAATGTAATGATAAAAATGAAACTTTCATATATTTCAGATTCATTGCACACCAACTGAAATATTTCAGGTCTTTAATTGTTTTAATACTGATGATTATGGCATACAGCTCATGAAAACCCAAAATGCTTGTCCCAAAAAATTAGCATATTTCATCCCACCAATGAAAGACAAGTGTTTTTAATACAAAAAACGCCAACCTTTAAATAATCATGTTCAGTTATGCACTCAATACTTGGTCGGGAATCCTTTTGCATGAATGACTGCTTCAGTGCGGGGTGGCATGGAGGCAATCAGCCTGTGGCACTGCTGAGGTGTTATGGAGGCCCAGGATGCTTCGATAGCGGCCTTAAGCTCATTCAGAGTGTTGGGTCTTGTGTCTCTCAACTTTCTCTTCACAATATCCCACAGGTTCTCTATGGGGTTCAGGTCAGAAGAGTTGGCAGGCCAACTGAGCACAGTAATACCATGGTCAGTAAACCATTTACCAGTGGTTTTGGCACTGTGAGCAGGTGCCAGGTCATGCTGAAAAATGAAATCTTCATCTCCATAAAGCTTTTCAGCAGATGGAAGCATGAAGTGCTCCAAAATCTCCTGATAGCTAGCTGCATTGACCCTGCGCTTGATAAAACACAGTGGACCAACACCAGCAGATGACATGACACCCCAGTGACTGTGGAAACTTGACAATGGACCTCAAGCAATGTGAATTCTGTGTCTCGTCTCTTCCTCCAGACTCTGAGACCTTGAGTTCCAAAGGAAATGCAAAATTTACTGTAATCAGAGAACATAACTTTGGACCACTCAGCAGCAGTCCCAGGCGAGATGCTTCTGATGCAGTCTCTTGTTCAAGAGTGGCTTGACCTGGGGAATGCGGTACCTGTAGCCCATTTCCTGCACAAGCCTGTACATGGTGGCTTTGGATGTTTCTACTCCAGACTCAGTCCACTGCTTCCGCAGGTCCCCCAAGGTCTGGAATCGGCCCTTCTCCACAATCCTCCTCAGGGTCCGGTCACCTCTTCTCGTTGTGCAGCGTTTTCTGCCACACTTTTCCCTTCCCACAGACTTCCCACTGAGGTGCCTTGATACAGGACTCTGGGAACAGCCTATTCGTTCAGCAATTTCTTTCTGTGTCTTACCCTCTTTCTTGAGGGTGTCAATGATGGCCTTCTGGACAGCAGTCAGGTCGGCAGTCTTACCCATGATTGCGGTTTTGAGTAATGAACAAGGCTGGGAGTTTTTAAAAGCCTCAGGAATCTTTTGCAGGTGTTTAGAGTTACGTCGTTGATTCAGATGGTTAGGATAATAGCTTGTTTAGAGAACCTTTTCATGATATGCTAATTTTTTGGGACAGGCATTTTGGGTTTTCATGAGCTTTATACCATAATCATCAGTATTAAAACAATTAAAGACCTGACATATTTCAGTTGGTGTGCAATGAATCTGAAATATATGAAAGTTTCATTTTTATCATTACATTATGGAAAATAATGACCTTTATCACAATATGCTAATTTTTTGAGAAGGACCTGTAAATTTCCAGCAGAGTTCTACAAAGAATTCTGGAATATCCTGGCACCACTATTTCACAGAATGCTACAGGAAACTGAGAAAAATAACAGACTTCCAGAAAATATAAACTCAGCCAACATTAGTCTCCTGTTAAAACCAGGCAAAGACCCTGTATTACCTACCAGTTATCGTCCCATATCTCTTATCAATGTTGATCTTAAAATAATTTGTAAAGCCCTCTCAAAAAGATTGGAAAAGATAATTCCTCTCATAATACATCCTGACCAAACTGGTTTTATAAAAGGGAGGCATTCATCCACAAATTCACACAGATTATTGAATTTAATTGCTTATTCTTACAGTAAAAATATTGAAACAGCAATATTCTCTCTAGATGCAGAACAAGCTTTTGTTAGAGTTAACTGGAAATTTTTATTTGCAGCCTTGCATAAATTTGGTTTTGGAAATTATTTCATAAACTGGTTAAAAAATATTATACAGTTCCCCATCAGCATGCATTAGGACAAATAACCAAATATCTGCTAGCTTTCTTCTGCAAAGGAGCACCAGGCAGGGATGTCCACTCTCCCCCTCACTGTTTGCTATTTTCATCAAACCGCTAGCCGCAGCAATCAGGCAAACTACAGATATTAAAGGCATAAAATGCAATAACAGAGCACAAAATCAGTCTATATGCTGATGATGTGTTGCTCTTCCTCCAGCATTCACAAACCTCCCTCTCTCAGGTTATTGGATTGATAAACTCATTTTCAAGAGTTTCAGATTACTCTATAAACTGTCATGAACCAGAGGCCGGATCGCAAACAACAACAACAACCACTGAGAGGGTTAAAAGATTTATTGTGAAATAAAGTAAAACTCTGGAGTAGGTCCGGTTCTGGGCTGG
>NC_056502.1:48089851-48091535 GCF_014905685.2 Nematolebias whitei
TCCTGAAAGGAGGCGTGTCTCATGAACCCAGAGTAATAAGACCCGCCTCACATTCAGGAAATCCATTTCATAGTTTGCAGCCAGCTACAACGTGAGGACTGAGTTAGCAGCACTGTGGCTAACAGCTAACCAACTTTTCATCTAAACATGTCCGCTGTGTGGAAGTATTTTACACTAGAAACACCACAAAACAAGACAGCATCGTGCAATGTCTGCAGAGCCATAGCACCGCATTAAACCATTGTAAACAGTTGTAGAAAATGAAGGATTTCACAGCTTGATACTTGCAGCCAAGATATAGTTTACCCTCCAGGAGATATTTATCAGTACAACAGTAGACAATCATAAAAAAAAAAACATGATTTGAAAATTACAAGAAAATTATATATATTAAAAAAAAAAACTAAACAAAAACAGCTACATTATAAAGTGATGTAAATAACTAAAAACAGGAACATGTCTGTGTTGGTTTATGCCATGAACTTAGCAGATGTTTAAAGCCATTTAGCATTTTATTTTATTTTATTTATTTATTCATTCATTTAAAAGAAACAAAACCAACTCTTCAAAAAGAAAACATTGAATGAAAACAGTGCAGAAGGAAAAAAAAATCTTATATATGCCCCGTATTTAAAAAAAATAACTGTACAATCACCTAAATTAATCACTTTACTATCCACTTTAAAGCTAGGAATAAAAATAAACATGTTTTGTGTTAGCAGAATTTAATTCTAACTTTAAACTTTGTTTTAGAAATTGTTAGGCTTCTTGATCTGGGACCTAAGTTCAAATTTTGTAACATAAACATGCACATGTGAGCTGGTATGACAATAAAAAAATCCTTCAATCCTTTGTAGGTTAAACGTAAGATTTTGAATTCTATTCTGAATTTGACAGGGAGCCACTGGAGAGAAGCTGAAACTGGAGAAATATGATATTTCTTTCTGACTCTCATCATAACAATGGCTGCAGAATTTTGCATCAAAAGAAGGCTTTAGAGAGTTTTGGACACTCAGAGGATAGGAAATACAACAAGTGATGCATGAACCAGTTTTTCTGCATCAGTTTAAGACAAAATGTTTCAAATGATGGCAGCACGGTGGCGCAACTGGTAGAGCTGCTGCCTCTCAGCGAGCAGGTCCCTGGTTCAAACCCCGGTCCAGGGGCCTTTCTGGGTGGAGTTTGCATGTTCTCTCCGTGCATGCGTGGGTTTTCTCCAGGTACTCCGGTTTCCTCCCACAGACCAAATACATGCATGTTAGGCTGATTGGTAATTCTAAATTGTTCCTAGGTGTGAGTGAGAGAGTGAATGGTTGTTTGTCTCGTTTGTCTCTATGTGTCCCTGTGATGGACTTGCGACCCGTCCAGGGTGTACCCCGCCCCTCGCACAGTGATTGCTGGACATGGGCACCAGCGACCCCTGTGACCCAAAATGGAATAAGCGGTATCTGCTTTCCGATAGGCAAAGGTAACCACTGGAGGTAGTGATAAGCACCTTTGCTTGCAGCCTCTCCTCCAAGGGGTCCGGAAGCTTACTTCAGCGCCGTGGTATTACCTGTAGCTGTCTAAAGTAGCCTCATTAAGGCTGCGGCGAGGTGATTCATCCAGAATATTAACGACCTTAAATCCGTGAGTCGCACCCTAATCTCACTCTGTTACCTCGAACCTCCAAGCAGCAGGGAAT
>NC_056502.1:48091635-48100037 GCF_014905685.2 Nematolebias whitei
ACAAAAAAAACGAAGTCCAGATGACATGATTCAACCTTTTTTGTTGTTATATACCTGGATGACTGAGAAAACAAACTTTGTGTTTATTTAATAAAGTCTTTAAACCATTCCTGTTGTCAGGTGTCTTGCTCGAATCCAAATACACAAATCCTAACAGGATAATCTGGCCAAAGAAATGGATTCGACACCGCCGAAGGAATGGCGTGCTGGTGTAGAGGGGGCCATACTTAAGCTTGAAAATAACATGCAGGAGATAATGAACATGCTTCGCAGTTTTTCTCCTCAGCCCTCTCCATAGGCTACCACACACCTAACGCCTGCTGAGTCTATGCCTGCCTGCCAAGTTCCACGCATTAGTGAACTCAGATTACCTCCCCCTGAGACATTCAAAGGAGATCCGAATCAGTGCCGTCCATTCATCACACAATGTGAGATCCATTTCCAGCTACAACCCTCAGCATTTCCCTCTGAAAGATCCAAAGTGGCCTACATCGTCTCTCTTCTGTCCGGTAAGGCTAAACTATGGGGAACAGCTGAGTGGCAACGGGATGCCAGACACTGTTATTCATTTTCTGAGTTTACGCAAGAGCTTTGCCAGGTGTTTGACCCTATATTACCTGATAGAGAGGCTGCCTGTATGCTATGTTCTTTAAAGCAAGGGGAGAAGAGGGTCACTGAGTATATTATTGATTTTAACACAGTTGCTGCTGACAGTCAGTGGAATGAAGAAGCACTAACAGATGCATTTTTTCAAGGACTTTCTGATTAAATAAAAGATGAACTAGTCTCAAAGGACTACCCCAACTCTCTAAAAACACTGGAGGATCTGGCAACCCGCATAGACCTTCGACTCCTGGAGAGGAAGCGTGAGAAGGGAGGCAGACCAGAGAGAGCAACCCGTCAGTGGGGTGAGTCAAAGTTCCTGGCATTAAAGAACTCACCTGCATCTACACAGAAAGAAGAACCCATGCAGATCGGCAGGAGCTTTCTCACCCAGGAGGAGAGGGAGCGAAGACGGAGATTTAATCTAAGCTACTATTGTGGGAACGAAGGACATGCTGTAAACAAGTGCTCACGAAAAGAGCAGACGCAGTAGGAGAGAGGGGAGTCCTACTGAGTCATTTTAAGGACCACATCATCTCCTCACCACTCCTACTACCTGCCAAGCTCCAGGTACCAAATAAAGAAATCTCTACATCTGTGTTTATTGATTCTGGGGCCGATACTGAATTTATGGATCAGGACTTTGCTAAATCCTTGGGTATTAAGATGGTTCAATCTACTAAACCCCACAGAGTATTAGCACTTGATGGACACTCACTTCACAGAACTAGCCTAGAGTCTGAACCAGTTACTTTACTACTTGGTGGTAATCATCATCCATCCATCCATCCATCCATCCATTATCTTTACCCGTTTATTCCATTTTGAGTCACGGGGGTCGCTGGTGCCCATGTCCAGCAATCACTGTGCGAGGGGCGGGGTACACCCTGGACGGGTCGCAAGTCCATCACAGGGCCACATAGAGACAAATGAGACAAACAACCATTCACTCTCTCATTCACACCTAGGGACAATTTAGAGTTACCAATCAGCCTAACATGCATGTTTTTGGTCTGTGGGAGGAAACCGGAGTACCCGGAGAAAACCCACGCATGCACGGAGAGAACATGCAAACTCCACTCAGAAGGCCCCTGGACCGGGGTTTGAACCAGGGACCTGTTCGCTGAGAGGCAGCAGCTCTACCAGTTGCGCCACCGTGCTGCCCGGTAATCATCATGAGAAAATAAAATTTATCATCATCAAATCACCCCAGCTTCCTATTATTCTTGGGGTTACCTGGCTAGGTAAACACAATCCCCGCATGAAGTGGAGGGAAAGGGAGATTTTTGGTTGGTCTGAAGAATGCTTATCTTCATGTTTATTTGTAGCAGTCTCCCCGGCCCTATGTCCTGATAAAATCCAGGAGACTTATCCTGATCTGTCCAGAGTCCCTAAAGAGTACCATGACCTTAAAGAGGTGTTTAATAAAATTAGAGCCACATCTTTGCCTCCTCACAGGCCATATTTTTACATATAATTCTAGAATTGTGCCGCTCAAGGTGGCTGCATGTTGGAGCAGCTCTGTTACTTTCATTCTGACATTTTGCTTTTGGAAACTTTAATTCCTCTTTTTCTGGATGTAAATCACATTTTTTGGATGACTGTTGTGCAGCTGGAAGGATTTTAACTGAAACTTTTTTAGTTTTGGACATTTGTTATGATGCGTAACCATGGCAACAAGGCGTTTTTCTACAACCAACAGCAGCTAATTAACATCTCAAAGCTCAAATATCTCAACTACAGCCCCAAATCTCAAATGAGTTGAAAGGATGTTCTGTGGACGCATTCTCATCTACCTGCCAGCTGTGCTCGAGTGCCTGACCTGACCACTGAGATCCTGGAACTAGCAGGAAACATGGCTCATGACAGCAGAAGGACAGAATCGTCCCTCAGCACCTACAGTTGGCTGTACGCAGTGACTAGGAGCTTGGCAGACTGCTGGGAGGAGTGGCCATCGCTCTGGGAGGAGTTCTGCCTGGCATTCAGGCGGTCCTACAGCCCAGAGGAACCGAGAGGCCAGCCGAATCTGGGTGGACGGATCGGACGGCATCTGCAGCCAGTTTCTTAGGATCCACTGTGGGATGGACCTTTACAAGAGATCCTTCCTGCCTACAGCCATCATCATCTATAACATCTCTTAATGAAATTAGGATAACGAGTTACAACAACAAATAATTTCCCTCTGGGATTAATAAAGTATTTTTGAATTGAATTGAATTGAATATGACTGCGCCAATGATCTTATTCCTGGTACCACCCCTCCTAGGGGTAGTCTTTACTCCCTGTCAGCACCTGAGAGACAGATATGCACAAATACATCAGCCAATCTCTACAAGCAGGCATTATCAGGCCTTCAGCATCCCCTGTGGGTGCTGGCTTTTACTTTGTGGGTAAAAAAGATGGTTCTTTGAGACCTTGCATAGATTACAGAGGTTTGAACAAAATTACCATTAAAAACAAATACCCACTCCCACTCATGACCTCAGCCTTTGACCTCATCCTGGGTTCCACCATTTTTACCAAATTAGACCTTAGAAATGCATATCATCTTGTTCGTATCAGAGAAGGGGATGAGTGGAAAACGGCTTTCAACACCCCTAATGGACACTACAAATATTTGGTCATGCCTTTTGGTTTAGTCAATGCGCCCGCCGTTTTTCAGGCCCTGGTTAATGATGTACTTAGAGACATGGTTAATCAATTTGTTTTTGTATACCTAGATGACATCTTGATATTTTCCAAGGACGTCCACTCTCACAGAAAGCACGTGAGGTCTGTCTTGCTAAGGCTATTACAGAATAACCTATTCATCAAAGCTGAGAAATGCAAATTCCACCAGACATCCACCTCATTCTTGGGCTTTATTATTTCACTTAACCAGATGTCCATGGACAGTAACAAAGTGTCCGCAGTCATAAATTGGCCAAGGCTGAAAGACAAGAAACAACTTCAGAAGTTCTTGGGTTTTGCTAATTTTTATAGAAAGTTCATTAAGAATTACAGTTTGATCTCAGCTCCTCTCCATGTCTTGACTTCTTCAAAAACTATGTTCCAATGGAACGAACAGGCTGATACGACCTTCTCCAAACTCAAGAACTTGTTTGCATCTGCCCCTATTCTTCATTCCCCTGACAGCGATCGTCAGTTCATTGTCGAGGTGGACGCCTCTAACACTGGTATTGGGGCAGTGCTCAGCCAACACAGTAAGGATGGCAAAATACATCCATGTGCATATTTCTCCAAAAGCCTGACCATAGCAGAACGCAATTATGATGTGGCTGAGCAAGAGCTATTGACTGTAAAATTAGCTCTAGAAAAGTGGAGACATTGGTTGGAAGGGGCCAAAGAAGCCTTCCAGGTCTGGACCGACCACAAAAATCTTGAATACCTTAAGATGGCTAAAAGACTCGACCCCAGACAAGCCAGGTGGGCCTTGCTCTTCTCCAGGTTTAACTTTGTTTTATCTTACATACCTGGTCCCAAGAACACTAAACCTGATGCACTATCTAGAATCCATGAAGACACTGGAGAACCTAAGGACAAGAACCAGGTTGAATTGTCTATCACCCAAGTGGAGAAAGACATCGGACACGCCCACCAGAGCCAACCACCACCTACCGACTGTCCCAAGAATCGGGTCTTTGTCCCAGAAACTCAGGTACACAAAGTTCTTCAACTCTGTCATAAATCATGACTGTTCTGCCACCCAGGCATTAACAAGACCTTGGCACTGGTGCGAGCTCAATTTTGGTAGAAGGACTTGACTAAGTATGTTAAAGAATCTGTCTCTTCATATCATCAATGCAACCAAGCGAAGACCTCTAGACGAACCCCTGCTGGCCTGTTGTGTCCTTTGCATATCCCATCATGACCGTGGTCCCACATAGCCATGGACTTCATTACTGGCCTACCTCAGTCTTCAGGTAACTCTGTGATCCTCACCATTGTGGACCGGTTTTCTAAAATGGTCTATCTTGTCCCCCTTAAAAAACTCCCCTCTGCCAAGGAACTGAGTGAGGTGCTGATCCGGGAGGTTTTCCACTTACACGGTCTGCTTGAGAATATTGTATCTGACCGGGGGCCTCAGTTCATATCTCGCTTCTGGAAGGAGTTCTGCAGCCTCCTGGGGGTTTCAATAAGTCTATCATCTGGTTTCCATCCTCAGACAGATGGTCAAAGCGAGAGAGCCTATCAGGAGGTCGAGACTAAGCTTCGCATCCTTTGCAAAGAGGATCCCACAAAATGGGCTTCTAACCTCCCATGGGTAGAGCATGCCCTAAATTCTCTACCATCTTCTGCCCCTGGTCTATCTCCTTTCTACACAGTGTATGGTTTTCAACCTTCAGTGATCACCATCCAAAAAAGGGAAGCTGAAGTTTTTTCAGCTCATCAAGCTGTACTTAGGTGCCAAAGAGTGTGGAGAAAGGCCAAGAGACATCTCTCTAACATATCTACCAATCGTCGCCGCTCTCCTAACCCTCCCTACCAGGTGGGCCAAAAGGTTTGGCTGTCCACTAAGGATCTTCCACTCTGTGTGGAGAGTCATAAAGTGGCACCTCGTTTTGTGGGACCCTTCCCCATATCCAAGATCATCAACCCTGTGGCTGTAAGATTACAGCTTCCCCGGACACTCCAGATTTACCCCACGTTTCACGTATCTCGTATCAAACCCCCTACTGCTCTCCCACTTTGAAATTGATAATTGACTAGAATAAAACTTTAAAATAAACTTTATAATTGATTAGAATATTCAGTTAAGCCAATCCCAACAAACATAGCAGAATCCAACCAATACTAAAAGCACAAACACATTCTGAAAATAGGGAGATACTTCACTTCACCACTCGCTCCCCACGAGATCGGATGCTTCTCTCCCTCCCTCTCCACTTTGCTTTGCTGCTCTGTCTGTCTGTGAAATTGCTGTGAGACTCTCTTGCATTTCTTCCGAACCATAATTATGGACTTGTTTGACCAGTTGGTCCCTCATCTCAATTTACAACATTTCTTCAAAGAGAAGACAGGCTTTGGCCGAGCCGATTTACCCTGTTGGCACATACACAGCTGGATATCTCATCGACTGGAAAACTTGATGATGTGTCTATCTCTGCTGCCATCTGTGGATTTTAAGGACGCATACTTAATTGGATTTTCGATAACTGGTTCCTGCTTTTTGGATTCAGCTGGTGCTGGTTTTATTTACAATCAAGGAAGTCGTCAGCAACAAATTTGGACCCGATCACGCTGCTTGCCTTTATGATGGCTTGGTTCATGTTCTAGAGTTCCCGGACTCAAATGCTTTGGGCTGAATGGATCAATCTTGGAGATTTTCACTCAGACACGTTTCCATCGGTGTTGGCCATGTTAATTTGGACATTTGGGAACCAAGTGGACCAACACAGACTCAAGGTTGATGTCATTAAGTTCTGCCTGTCACCAAAACAACTGTGTGTTTATCTAAATTTTGGTCGCCTTGGTTGTCCTTGAAGGCCATCTTATCTAAAGTCGCCTGGAGAAAATGTGATCTGACGCTCACCACCCCCTCCCTAAGGAATTTCCAAATGATAACCAGATGAAACCCCGCTGAAAAAAATTTTATGTCATCATTTCAGGACTCTGGATTCTTATAGAGGTTATCCTTGGCCATTTCTCGACATACCTCGAGAATGTTTATGGATCTCACCGGAGGACACCGGAGAAAGATGGCCGCGCTCAGAGCAGTTGCAGCTTCACAGGCTCCCGGTACCATCCCAGTTTTTAGAAGTTTTGATATTGACTCTGTGCCTGACTCCGCGCGATTTATGCGTGTGAACTATAGCCGAACCGAACTGATGAGAATAGGAGCGGATTTGCCACGAAATATAGCAGAAATCAGCAACAAACTCAAAGCTACGCTCGGCAGAATGCAGATCTTAAAGTCATCTACCTGGAAGCTGCAGCAGAGGCGTTCCAGCGGGCAGAAGAGGAAGCGCTGCTCCCGGCTTAAGAGGAGAGGATGCCGGGCGGGGGTTATGGTGAGGCTACGAGCTAACGCTAAAGCCGGTAAACTCCTGCTTACATGCCCCCGCTGAGACGCTCCAGACCGGTACAAAAGAATGTTAAATGTTGGAGCCAGGACAGTGGACCCATACTGAGAGATTGTTTTGATCGAACAGACTGGCAGGTTTTCAGAGAAGCTGCTGAAAATGGAGGTTCGCTTGATCTTGACCAATACACATCCTCAGTACTGGGTTACATTAGTACATGTACTGACACAGTCTCCACTATCAGAAATGTTAAAAGCTACCCAAACAAAAAACCTTGGCTGAATGCAGAGGTGCGTACCCTGCTGGAAGACAGGAACACTGCCTTCAGGTCTGGAAACTCAGAGGAGCTGAGTAGGACAAGAAAAGAGCTGGTTGCTGGTATTAAGAGGGCCAAGGCCGCATATGCAAAGAGGATCGAGGGTCAATTCATCTCACAAGACCCTCGGAGCATGTGGAGGGGCATTAAGTGCATAACAGATTATAAAGGAAGGAGCGAACAATGTCCCAAAGACCCATCTCTGCCTGATGCCCTCAACAAGTTCTATGCACGCTTTGAAGACCCGAACAGACCACCCAGCACCAGACTCACCTCGCCACCGGATGAAGAGCATCTCAGCGTGACCTCAGCAGAAGTAAGGAGTGCCTTCAGGAGGATTAATCCGCACAAAGCAACTGGCCCAGACAACATCCCCGGAAAAGTGTTGAAGGAATGTGCTGATCAGCTCTGTGAGGTGCTGGCAGGCATCTTTAACACCTCACTTACCCTGGAGACAGTTCCCACCTGCCTGAAGACTGCCACCATCATCCCAGTCCCAAAAAGCTCTACAGTGACTGGTCTGAATGACTATCGGCCAGTGGCCCTCACCCCGATAGTCGCTAAATGCTTCGAAAAACTGGTCATGACTCACATCAAAACAACCATCAACATCAACGAGGACCCTCATCAGTACGCATACCGTGAGAACCGATCAACAGAGGATGCAATCTCCTCTGTGGTCCACACTGCACTCAACCACCTGGAGCAAAAAAACTCTTACGTCCGTATGCTCTTTGTGGACTTCACATCCGCCTTCAACACCATGATCCCCCAAACCCTGATGGACAAACTATCCACACTAGGACTAAGCCCCTCCATCTGCAACTGGGTACTAGACTTTTTAACAAACAGACCACAGTTAGTGAGGATCCACAACCTCTCCTCCTCCACCATAATCCTCAGCACTGGCTCTCCTCAGGGATGTGTGTTGAGCCCCCTTCTGTTTACTCTGCTCACATATGATTGTGCAGCTACCCATCCAGGCTGTCACATTGTAAAGTTTGCAGATGATACAGCGGTGGTGGGATGCATCACAAACAATGATGAGTCCAGCTACAGGCAAGAGGTGGAACACCTGGAGAGCTGGTGCAGAGATAATAACCTTCACATCAATGTGAAGAAGACAAAGGAGATGATTGTGGACTTCAGAAGGAACAAAAACACCTACACCCCCCTGAACATAAGAGGATCTGCGGTGGAAGTGGTCTCCAGCTACAAGTACTTGGGTGTACACATGAATGACAACCTCAGCTGGAGCAACAACACCACCAGCCTGATCAAGAAAGCTCATCAGAGACTCTACTTCCTCAGACGGCTGAGGCGAGCTGGTCTGGGAAGCTCAGTCCTCACCTCCTTCTACAGGTGTGCAGTGGAGAGCATCCTGTGCTCAAGCATCAATGTGTGGCATGGAGGCTGCACAGCTGCAGAAAGAAAAGCTTTGCAGAGAGTGGTGAAGGCTG
>NC_056502.1:48100137-48102488 GCF_014905685.2 Nematolebias whitei
GTCCTCTGGACATTCAAAAAAACAAAAAACAAAACAAAGCAAAAAAATCTAGAAACGTTTCGTCTCTCATCCAAGAGACTTCCTCAGTCTGAGGTGCTGTTTTCAGCTCAGTCTCTTAAATAGCACCGTCTCAGAGTGGATCAACCAGTTTGCTGCTGACAACCAAAACCAGCTGATCACATGCTCAAGAAGGACCATCAGCCTAACAATGGATCATTAGCACACTGATGGCTGTTTACTACTCACAGAGGGCTGAGTGATACTAGCAATCACAGCATTGTAAGAGGGGGACAGTTGAACCCGGAGGCCTCCACCCCTGTTTAATGATGGACGATTTCTTTTCAATCTGGTCCAGAGGACCAGATTGAACTTTTTTGGATTTTTCTACCTGGATTATTGAGCATGCATCAGGATACCTAGAGAGATTGTTCTGATGTGGAGGTACAGGCTATCTCAAGACTGATGTAATCCAACAAAAGGTATTTATACTGTTTAATACTGAGTATTTTTATTTTTCCAATTCATGAGTATAGTTTTTTTGCTATACATAAAGCAGTAAAAATTATGTGAATTGACTTTGTCTCCAAGGTGACATCATCTAAGTGGCCCAATAAGCAAACTGACGGAGAGAGTGGGATATTACATCAAAGACACTTTGATAAGTCTTCACATATCCGGCACCAAAACATCTGAATAGGTGGACAGAACCAAAATGTGTGGATGTAATTGTCAGGAATATTGTCTGTGCACTGTGAGCAAACATTAGATGATGCGAAACCCATCCTCAACATCTGTTGACCTGTCTAGTGTACTCTATGAAGGATTTTGTATTGTATTAATTGTAAATTGGGGGTTTTAATCATCTTAAAAGTTCTTAGACAGATCTGAGACCAGAAGTTTTGGTCAAAGTTGACTGACAAGTCTGTCTTCCATTTTACAATGGGAAGGGATATTGAATCATCTATTTTACTGAGTGTCCGATAAACCTTAGATATTAATTTGGGAGGGTTAAGATTTAGGAATTCTAACACACTTGTTGGTATTTCAATTCTACTGTTATTAAGGTTAAATTTATCCATCCATCCATCCATTTTCTTTACCCGCTTATTCCATTTATGGGTCACGGGGGTCGCTGGTGCCCATGTCCAGCAATCACTGTGCGAGGGGCGGGGTACACCCTGGACGGGTCGCAAGTCCATCACAGGGCCACATAGAGACAAACAACCATTCTCTCTCTCACTCACACCTAGGGACAATTTAGAGTTACCAATCAGCCTAACATGCATGTTTTTGGACTGTGGGAGGAAACCGGAGTACCCGGAGAAAACCCACGCATGCACGGAGAGAACATGCAAACTCCACCCAGAAAGGCCTCTGGACCGGGGTTTGAACCAAGGACCTGCTCGCTGAGAGGCAGCAGCTCTACCAGTTGCGCCACCGTGCTGCCTGGTTAAATTTATTTTTTGTTATATATTAATTTGTTGATATTCTAAAAATGTATTCTTATCAATCCCATATTGTGTGATTAATCTGTTACTGTTATTGTTAAATGGGATATAGTCTACTTCCTCATATATATGTTCCAAATATTCGATGCCTTTACACCTCCAACCTGGGAAGTTTATCATATTATTCTGTTGTAGGATGTCAGGGTTGTTCCAGATGGGTGTACGTCTTCATGGAATTAGTGAAGACTTTGTCATTTTAAGAAACTCCCACCAAGCTTTCAGAGAGGAGCTGATATTGATGCTTTTAAAGCATTCCTGTCGTTTTATGTTTGAGCTAATGAATGGAAGGTCCGAGATCATTATATTATTGCAAAGTCCAGGGATCTAAACCAGTCAGATGATGGTTTATTTGGGATCATTCAGAATAGATAGTTTATTCTAGGCAAAACCATAATTTTTATGAAGCAATCCTTCCCATGAGAAATAAGGGTAGAGATTTCCATCTAGCAAGATCATTCTCAATTTTCTTTAAAAGTGGGATGTGGTTTAGTTTAGTTAATCTGCCAATCTAGGAGAAACTTTGATACCCAAGTACTTAATATTCCCTGACTGCAGTTGTGTAGTAAGTGAATTGTTGAAATAGCAATTAATTGGTAGAACTGTGGATTTTATACAGTTTATTGTCATAGCTCTGCTCTCTGTCAGCTCCTCTGTCATGCTGCACACTCAGTAATCACTCAACTCTAATCACTCAACTCATGTCACCTGTCACCGCTCATTATCCCACAGCTCCACCACCTGGTCCAGTCAGTACTTAAGTTCACTCATTCCTCTCAGTCTGGGCCAGATTCTCTATCCTGTCTCATCAGCAGTAGACTTTCCAGCATTCCATTGATTGACTCA
>NC_056502.1:48102588-48120133 GCF_014905685.2 Nematolebias whitei
GGCTGTTAGACTCATGAATCTCTAACTAGAATAATCACTGTGAAAAACCATATCATGTTGCTGCTGATCTGTTTCATGTTGCTGCTGATCTGTTTCATGTTGCTGCTGATCTGTTTCAATGTTGATGTGTTCATGCGTGCACATCTGCTCACAGACTCATGTTCATGTTTGTGCTGATGTTCAATGTTTTATGTTATGAGTGCTTAGTGTATATTTAGTTGATGTTTTTCTTAGTTCATATCTTAGATGTCATTACTGTTTTTCTTAGACATTTTATTGTTGGATGTAACTGGGACCCTGCGTACATAATTTCGCTCCACCACATGTACCACATGAGGTGCGAATGACAATAAAGAAACTCTGACTCTGACTCTGACATTGACTGATTACAGTGACCTTGAGAGCATCTGTAGGTGTTGTTGACCTGTCTCGTCTCTTCCTTCTTCCTGCTCTGCTCTGCAGAATGTCTATGTAAATATGTGCTTGTTTGTGCAAAGTGTTTTTTCAATATTACGGGGGTTTTCTCAGCCATGAAAAAAGTCTGATAGGAATTTTTTTCGCCTCCAATTCCTACGTGTCCAGTTAACCACTGTTTTTTGTCTGTCCAAACAGGTCTCACTTGTAAATGAGTCTATGAGGCTCAATGTGATTTATCTGTTTAAATAAAGGTTGAATGAATGAAAAAAATACTGAGCCACTTCTCTACCACTATGAATTTCTGTTAGATGTACATTAAACTTGTGCCAACACAAAGCTGTCTGCTCATTACTGAAGTGAATTCAAACATGTGCTTTACTTAAAGTGAAGGCTATGAAACCTCTGATCAAACCTTCTGTTTACAGAGTTCATTGAACAGTAAATAATTTATAGAGGTACTATATTAATGACATGCTCTTTTCTGTGTAGATTCCTTCATGTATCCCATGTGCTCTTCTGCTAACTTTTAAAACTAGCAAACAAGAAACTCAAATTAGACTTTAATGAGACACTAGTACTTTTTTCCTCCTCTCCGTACTCCGGTGAAGGCAGATGTGTTTTCCCGGCGCTCCGTTACACCCCCCCCCCCCTTCCTGCATACCTTCCTAATTCGAAGGATCAGCTGGTCTCTCAACAAAATTGATCAGCTTCTCCGGACAGGAGTCAGGGCATAAGGAGGACCCTCTTACCTCGACGGAAACAAATTGGATTCATGATAACAAATGTTTTTTTTTTTTGCTGTTTGGCTGGTGAATTCTGGATTGTCTACAAATTTGTGCGGATGGGTCCAAGCTTGGCAGCACTCAGACTGAATTAAATTCAGTTGCGTCAGAGAGCTGGAGCAGCTGTTATCAGGACTGTGAACTCTCTAGCAGCATACATGAAGGTGGGAATAATCTTGGAGAAGCTGTGAGCTTGGCTTTTAAGGAATCAATTTGGCTGTTTGGAGTTTCCATCAGAGGAATATACCAGCGAGATTTTAAAGGGCAGAAACAGCAATTCACAAGTTCCGCCTGACTCAGAACTGTGGCTTTGACGGCAGACTTATCTCAACTCTTCCTGGCATGTTTTGATAAAACAAAGATGCTTTGTCTGTCTCCTCACCCCTCCCTTCCCCAAGGCCGAGGACATGTGACGGAACCTCAGCCAAGCTGATGATGAATATTACCTCTTATCTGGACAATGGCTGAGAGGGTGGACTCTGGACTATGCTACGACTTTTCCTTAAAAATTTAATGTCTTCACCGGCCTATATGTACATGTATAACGTCTATTTATGTTGTTCAGGTGTATTAAAGTTAAAATGTCTTTAAAACCCACAGCTGAATTTACACAAACTTGGTGGCAAACATGCTTAAAATGTGTGGAATGAAAGGAAATCTAGGTGAAATGCTGCTTTTTTTGTACACTAGTGTACACTTTTTTTATGCACGCGCACACACACATACACACATCAGTGTGTCTCTCCCCCCCCCCCCCCCCCCACATTATGGATGCTTCTGATATCCTTGCTGAACAGAAATATTCATATATAAAATAAGTTAATAGAAACATTCATATTTAAAAATAATAATTTAACATTATTTATCTGAGGAGCAGACTGCTTTGAGTTTAACTCATCGCAGAACTCTCTTAATGGTGAACTAAAGTTCATTAAAAGTTCATTAGTAGGATTTTGGATTCTGGACACACCTCCAGAACCGGTCCTGAAATGAGGTGGAAATCATGCTGATCTGAGCAGGGCTGAACAGAGCTGGGGCTGAGTAGGAGTGGTGCAGAAGGGGCATCTGTGTGACTTCTTAGGTTGTTTTCACACCTGATAGTCCAGTAGACTCGGTTCGGTTGGGGACCAATATTCATGACATTTTGTTTACATTTGAGCTGTTGCGTTTGCATTCACACTGCACTGTGCAGTCGAGCCAACCTGTTCGAACCAATCTGTTCCCCCACTCGCCTGTGGTGGTGCTGCACCAAGAACTACTGAAAGAAATGACACAAAAACCTCTGAAGAAGACACTTCTTCTTCTTCTGGAAATAAAAACAAAAACGGAGTGGCGTCAAATTTTAGCGGTTTTAGGAGTCCTATTTTGTCATTTTTCAACAATGGACTCCGCATGAGTGGAAGATGAGGCAGAAGACCATGGAGAATGTTGTTTTTCACACAAGGCGGCTGACAGCTCCATATGAGATAAGAGAAATGCGTGTTTGTTTGCCCTGCGCTGTAGTCCTCTTCCTGGTTGCGAAGCGGTGCCCAGTGTGCTAACATTCACACTGTACATGAACTGCGCTCGAGTTTTCTTCTACCGGACCGAGACCTAAGTTTTAGCCCGGGCCAGAGTTCGCCTTTTTGTTCCATGACAGAGTTCGATGGTGAGTTCACACCTCCCCAAATGAACAGGACTTCCTAGGCAAAAGGGCTAGAGTTCCGGACAAGAGGGCTGTTGTGAATGCACCCTTAATGGACCATGGTGGTGAGGGGGGGGGTTGAAGCCAACCCACCCCTAATCTACCATTGTGCATGGAGAGAAATAATAACAGAGCTCAAACAGTGTACATGTGAAAAGGTTTGCCAGCTTCGCTGCTCAATAATATGAGGGAGTGATAACATTTGGTCTGTGCGACCATCCAGAGGCAGAAGTAAACAACAAACAGATGTATTACTGAGAGAATATTAAGGATGACGTACAGCATTTTGCATTTACATTTATAATTAGTTAACCTCAAATAGAATCACCAAACTGAGTCACTTCATGTTATAAAAAAATTATACGGAGACATTCGTCAAAAATTTCAGCTGAGCGTTCAGGTCCACGTCAGCTCAACTGCTCTGTGCCTCCTTTAGTTCCATGATACCATACCATACCACTTTATTTATAAAGCACTTAAAACAGCAACAAGGCCAACCAAAGTGCTGTACAGACAAAACAACAGGTAACACACAAAGCAAAATACAAATACTTCCTTTTTAAAAGCATATGTATAAGTTATGTATGTATAGTTGTATATGTATAAGTAGGATGGGACCAGTTTATGAACAGCCAGAGGCAGCATAAAAATGGACTGGTCTTTGTGGCCAACTCGTGGAACTGTTTTGTGAAAGTGTCTTAATTTGTAGCAACACTGTGACCTATGTATCTGACCAAGACTTATGAGATGAGATCTCACTCAAAATGCAGCGGTGCCTGGATCAATGCTCCCCTGTTCAGCTTCCTGTGTGTGGATCTGTGGATGAGGTGTAATGAGGACTTTCTAAGTTGTCACAAATACTTCTAATTGAAATGCCTTCATCCTCAAACTCACCAACTTGCCCACTTAGTTGGGTTTGCCAGGTTTCTACTCAATAAATCCTCTATATTTGTCTTGTCTCTGGTCTGGTTTACTGCTCTCCCCTCTCCCCCAGTTGGGGTTTATGTAAGGTGATGCAACACAGAGAGGAGGGAGGTGACTTGAAACGGAGAGCAAATAACAAAAGGCTTTGGGAGTGCATTAGTCATGTGAGACAATGGGCTGAAAACAGGAAAAGCAGGGGATTATTTGAACTGTAAAGCTTGGAGTCATGAGATGCTGCTGCCTACCTGGGGGAGGGGATTCACTTCTAATGTGTCCAGGCTTTTTAAAGAAGTTGGGCCCCTGCTGGGCCTCACCACAGAGACCACCGTCACTCTCCATGGTTAATTTACAAAACTCGGCCCCATCGTGTGGCTTGGACGAGCAGACACTTCTTTGTGGGTCCATCACCACATGGGAAACATTAACCCATGGTAGAAACGATTTGTTTCATCTGTTCACATAAAGCAAAAATCAGGGTAGAATCCCATTTAAGATGGTCACCACAGCTAAGTGACAATAGCAGACGAAAAATGTTTATAGCTTAGCTAGTTTTACAGCAGCTGAGCTGAAATTCAGGTGTGGTAGTGTAGTAGCTGAGACTAATTCCAAACAAATGTACTACAAGTAGTAAAACGTGTTCTAACAGAATACAGAATACTTTAATAGATTGTGTATTTTGTATTTAAAACCTTGCCATTAACTATTGGATTTAACTCTTCTCTGTCGGTTAGCAAAATATTTGAGACGTTGAAAATAACTCCACTTATAGAAACTCAGTTGAAAACAAATGCAGGTAGGTTTGTTCGAGCAGTTATGAAGAGCAATACGCGTGTTTATGAAGTGAAAATGATGTACGTATGTATATATGTATGTATACTATCATATCTACACCTCTAGATGCAGGAAGAGGGCCATCTGCATCATGAAGGACCCCACTCACCCAGCACACACCTTTTGCCCCACTCCCCTCAGGAAGGAGGTTGAGGAGCATTAAGTGTAGAACCACTAGACTGAGGAACAGCTTCTACCCTGAGGCTGTTAGACTCATGAATCTCTAACCAGAATAATCACAGTGAAAAATCACATCATGTTGCTGCTGATCTGTTTCATGTTGCTGTATTCATTCGAACTCATCTGCTCACACAGACTCATGTTTGTGCTGCTGTTTGGCATATTGTTTTTATGCTATTAGTGCTTAGCATATTTTCAGTTGATGTTTTTCTTAGTTCATATCTTAGATCTTATTACTGTTTTTGTTTTTTTTTACATTTTATTGTTGGATGTAACTGGGACCCTGAGTACATGATCTCGTTCCACCATATGTACTATGTGTGGTGCAAATGACAAATAACGAAACTCTCTCTAATATGTGTGTGTGTGTGTGTGTGTATGTGTGTGTGTATACAGATAGAAAGATTTGATTGTGTGCTTAATGTAAAAAGCAAACAACTTGGATTTTCATTTCATCTTAAAGATGGTGTTGTTCAAGATGGGAAAGCTGGTTTATGCAGGAAAGGGGTTTGGATCAGAGAGGAAACCTGTCTTCATGAAAGGTTTTGGGTTCTGTTTCAGGCCTGAGTGCAGGAACCTGCTGGTCTGTACTGTGAGTTTTCCGAGCTATTGTCTTTCTAAGATTCAGGGTGTGTTTGCTTTCCCTCATAAAACAATGTTGACAGTAAAGCGATCCAGCTACCTGACTCCACAAGGACTCCACCCACGTCAGCTGTTAGAAATAAAGTCAAATACGTGTCGGTTAACTCACATAATGAGCTTCATGCTGAATGTATCATGATGTATCAATTGGAATAAAGTTTGAAACCAATCCTGTAAAAGAAATACTATGTTTAAGACTTTTTAGACTGCTACTTCTAAATCAAAAAGAGATTAACTAAATTAATTAATTAATTAAAAATAGATGTAACTGGGACCCTGTGTACACAGTTTCGTTCCACCACATGTACCGCATGCAATGCGAATGACAATAAAGAACCTTGACCTTAATTTTATTGGGGACTTTGCAGTTTTTCCAAATTTCCATTGATCGGGGAGCAAAGAAGTTCAACTGACTAGTATCAAGCAGCCCATGTGATCAGAACCCTCATCGTTTTCTTTACAGTTATCAGGTATAAATGAAATCTATTTCAGGCAATGCTGATTTGTGAGAATCAATCAAAACTTTAGAAAATGATCTCAGATTGTGGGACAAGGGTGAAAATAGTGCGGTTCCACATAATGTAGGACATCTGGTAACCCTATGTGAAAATAATCTGATGATCTAAAACATTTGTTGTTCTGAGCTGTTTCTGACTGCATTCTTTTAGAAAACAGCTGGAATAAAACATGTGGAAACTTGGCAAAATCACTAGGTTTTGTTTGCACTTTGGAGAGACGAAGAAAAGCCAAACATGAAGTAAAAGTCAAGCATCTTCACTTCCATTTTAATCTTAGTGTTTTTTATTTATTTTTTTTTGCCAGTTCTTGAGTAAATGTGGGCTGCTTCTGTCAACTATTAAAACCAAAAAATACTAAAAGGTTCACTGGCAGCACCAAAAAGACCTTTTCACAGTACTCATCAACTGTTTGATACAAGTCTAAAAAAGTAAAATCTGGTCCTTTGGACATTCAAAAAACAAAACAAAATTAAAGCTGCAAGCAGCATTGAAGGCCCTCGCAGCAAAGCGCCGCTCCGGCCTTATGGCGACCATAGGAGGTCCAGTGACTCCGTCCGGTCGCCATCACGAACACTCTCGCTCCCGTCCCATGCTCGTTCATCGGGGTGCACATTCACCGAACCTTGGACATCACCCTCGACCACGGGCGCTCCAGCAACGCCTTCCAGTTGCCATCGCTAACGTCGCTCATGCGTCATATGTTAAACCACAATATCAATGTGTTTAGACGTGCTCACCGATTATCCACAAAATATCTGGTTCCGATCGGATGTTGTATCACTGAGATATAACTGTTGGAATAATCTAGGGGGCGCACTGGAGTCAAACATTAAACAACAATGCCAATGTGTCTAGAGGTGCTCACTAATGACGCACCAAAAATTTGGTGCAGATCGGATGATATATCACTAAGATATAACTTTTCAAATAATCTAGGGGGCGCTCAGGAGTCAAATGTTCAACAACAATACTAATGTGTTTAGAATGGTTCACTGATCACGCACAATAAATCTGGTACAGATTGGATGATATAAAACCGAGATATTACTGTTGGAATAATGTAGGGGGCGCAAAGGAGTCAAATGTTAAAGAACAATACCAATGTGTCTAGAAGTGCAAACTGATCATCCACAATAAATCTGGTACATATTGGATGATATTTCCCTGAGATATAACAGTTGGAATAATCTAGGGGGTGCACTGGAGTCAAAAGTAAAACAACCATTTCAATGTGTCTATAAGTGCTCACTAATGATGCACCAAAAATCTGGTGCAGATCAGATTAATTCATTCAACCTTTATTTAAACAGATAAATCACATTGAGCCTCGAAGACTCATTTACAAGTGAGACCTATTTGGACAAACAAAAACTGTGGTTAACTGGACACATGTAGGAGTTGGAGGCAAAAAAAAATCCTATCAGACTTTTTTTTTCCTGCCTGAGGAAAAAAAACCTCTACTATTAAAAAAAAACACCTCGCACAAACAAGCACATAGTGACATAGACATTCTGCAGAGGGGGGGAGCCGAGCCATGTTCTTAGATGCTCTCTCTCGAGGTCACTGTAAGAGTTCTGATAAGGATGGAAAATCAGTCAATGTCCTCTGGTGAGATCCATAAACATTCTTGAGGTATGTCAAGGAATGGCCAAGAATAATGTCTATGAGAATCCAAGAGTCCTGAAATGACACAAAGTTTATTCAGCTGGTTCCATCTGGTTATCAGTTGGAAATTCCTCAGGGAGGGGGTGGTGAGCATCAGATCACATGTACTCCAGGCGAAGATGATGTATCACTGAGATATAACAGTTTGAATAATGTAGGGGGTGCACTGGAGTCAAAAGTAAAACAACAATACCAATGTGGCTAGAAGTGCTAAATAATGACGCACAAAAAAAATCTGGTGCAGATTGTATGATGTATCACTGAGATATAACTGTTGGAATAATCTAGGGGGTGCACTTGAGTCATATGTTAAACAACAATATCAATGTGTCTAGAAGTGGTCACTGATCATGCACAAAAAATCTGGTGCAGATCGGATGATGCATCACTGAGATAACTGTTGGAATAATCTAGGTGGCACACTTGAGTCAAATGTTGAAGAACAATACCAATGTGTCTATAAGTGATCACTGATCACGCACAAAAAATGTGGTACATTTTGGATGATATTTCACCGAGATATAATTGTTAGAATAATCTAGGGGGCGCACGAGAGTCAAAAGTTAAACAACAATACCAATGTGTCTAGAAGTGTTCACTAATGATTCACCAAAAATCTGGTCCAGATCAGATGATGTCTCGCTGAGATATAACAATTTGAATAATGTAGGGGCGCATTTGAGTCAAAAGCAAAACAACAATACCAATGTGTGTACAATTGCTCACTAATGATGTACCAAAAATCTGGTCCAGATCAGATGATGTATCACTGAGATATAACAGTTTGAATAATGTAGGAGGGGTGTTCTGTATGTGGTGTTCTGGGCTGCCAAATAAAGGAATGAGTACAGTCTCCAGATATTTGGAAGCATTGTAAGTGACAGAGTTAATCATGCTGACAATTGGTCTTAAAGGTACACCTTGTTTGTGAATTTTAGGTTGACTGTACAGACAAGGTGTGGCCTCCCCTGGGTACAGTCTGTGGTACAGAATACGGTCAATAGCCTTGTACTGCTCCAAAATTTTCAGGCAATCTATCAACTTCTTCTTGTAGCCACTTCCTGGATCTCTTTTCAGTGGCTCATAAGTGGTTAAGTCACTAAGGGGTGTCATAACTTTCTCATGATAGTCTTTCTTTTTCAAAATCACTGTGCACCAGAAAGACTATCATGAGAAAGTTATGACACTCCTTAGTGACTTAACCACTTATGAGCCACTGAAAAGAGACCCAGGAAGTGGTTAAGTCACTAAGGAGTGTCATAACTTTCTCATGATAGTCTTTCTGGTTCACAGTGATTTTGAACCAGAAAGACTATCATGCGAAAGTTATGACACTCCTTAGTGACTTAACCACTTCCTGGAACATTATTATATATATATATTTTTTGTTACATTAAAATGAGAATCCTCACAAATATTTAAAATCTCCTTCCAAATCTGTTTTCCATTTGTCACAACAGTTTCAGACTAGTGAGATACCGGCTAATAGAAACAATAGTTTTTCTTAATTGTTTACACACAAATCCTGGTACTTGAGACTCAATGACCACAACATAACTCATTCAACCTTTATTTTAACAGGTTAGTCCCACTGAGCCACCAGGACTCATTTACAAGGCAGACCTGAATTGCATTTCATTTCATTTTCAACTCATGCACCAACTCCCTGAACCAATTTTATGCTAAACTGCAAGCACAAATCCTGCTTTACAGTGGTATTTAAGTAAAACTCTATCTTAAATCAAATAAAAGAACATTTAATTTCTAGGTTACCATTTCAAGATTTAAGTGTGACATAAGTGAAATATTTGATCTTTTCAGCTCCAGAGATTAAAACATAAAATATTTTATTGTGTACTCCTGCATTCAACTTCAGTTTTTCTCATTCTGTTGTATTTCCTGTCCATTGTCAACGAGAAACACCAATATTTAAATGACCAATTAAAGCTCCAACACAATTTGGCTTGATATCAGGTTTTTCATAGGCTCACGATGAAGACGTCAACACTCCTACAGCTTGTCTACTCTCACAATAAACCTGCCATAAAAATGACAGCAGAAGAAACAAAACAACAGGCATGCTTTTCGATTTTTTTTATCTTGCTGTATCTTCTTTAAGAGTGGCCATTCAGAGCTTCATTTTAGCTCATGATGGTTCAATAAATCCTGTCAAACTGTGATATAAAACAGAAATATAGAAACTAATGCAGCAGCTGAGGGGCTGATGGTTGATGACTGGGGTTCAAACCAACCTGCTCTAATGAAAAGTTTACCTTGAAGGTCTGGACATTGGCTTCAATTCTGTTTCGAGGCCCACATCCCAATTCATTTTTACCATTTCCAAAGAAAAAAAAACAGAAAAACAAACATCATCAAATATTTATTATGAGTTGAAGATGTTACAAATTCTAATATAGAATGATTAATATTTAATAAGGCTTGCATGATTGCATGAAAATGCTTTCTAAGGATTTGCACCGTTAATTAGTTCAGGGAAGTATCTGATGAAATAATGAAAAAATAACAAGAACCCGCCTGCCGTCACCTCAGGGAACATATTTATAATTGTATAAAACACAGAAAATATTTTCTTTGTTTAAAAGTGTTTAAAAGTGCCAGAGAAATTACCTTAAGTTTTCTAATGACCTAACTTTTTTCAGTCAGGTCATCTGGACAGTTTCTTTTTTTTTGTGCTGAAATGTTTCACCTTAAATCCAAAAGGCTTCATCAGTTAAGGAACACACAACAAAACTGATTCTTCCCCCAACAGCTTATTCTAAAGTGGAACAAACCAGTTCTGCTCGTGATTGGATGGTCTTTTTGGTACGCCCCCTCCTCCATTGCTGGCCCTCTTTCTTGTTGACAGTCTTGTACCATACCATACCACTTTATTTATAAAGCACTTAAAACAGCAACAAGGCCAACCAAAGTGCTGTACAGACAAAACAACAGGTAACACACAAAGCAAAATACAAAATGAGGTAAATCAGAATATAGACAAAAAACGATGCAGATAATGACGACAAACCAGTGTGGAGCATACAAGATCAAAACACAGATCATCTTGTGTTGAGATCTATTGAATAGTAGTGAGTTTTTAAACAGGACTTGAAAACCGAGAGGGAGGGGGCCTGTCTGACAAGCAGAGGTCACTCGTTCCAGAGTCTTGGTCCTGCTACAGACAAGGCCCTGTCACCTCTGCGCTTAAGACGAGTTCCTGGAACTGTGAGGAGCAACTGGTCCGCTGACCTCAGGGAACATGGTGGGACACACGGTTGTAGCAGATCAGAGAGATAGGGGGGTGCGAAATTGTTCAGTGATTTGTAGACATACATGAGTATTTTGAACTGGATTCGAAAGTGAACCGGTAACCAGTGCAGGGAGGCCAAAACTGGTGTAATGTGCTCTCTTTTGCCTGTACTGGTTAAAAATCGGGCTGCTGCATTCCGGACCAGTTGTAGTCGTGCAAATGGAGGTCTGACTGATACCAAACAGGAGCGAATTGCAGCAATCAAGCCTAGATGTAATGAATGCATGTATTACTGTCTCCAGGTTTTTTTTGGACAATATGGGCTTCAGTTTAGACAGCCGCCTCAATTGGAAGAAACATGATTTAACAATCATGTTTACATGACTGTTAAGTTTCAGGGAAGGGTCCATTATCACGCCCAGATTAGTGACTCTTTGTTTTTCTGACAGGGTTAGAGCGGAAAGGTCGATGCAGTGGTTTGTGATCGTGTCGTTGGGAGGGAACAACATGACTTCAGACTTCTTTTCATTGAAACTTAAGAAATTTAAAGCCATCCAGTCCCTGATGTCAGCTAGGCAGTTGAGCAGCGGTTGAATAGGGCCTGTACCATTGTGTCTTAGGGGGAAGTAAATTTGACAGTCATCAGCATAGAAGTGGAAGGGCATGTTGTGTTTCCGGAAAATAGCGCCAAGCGGCAGCAGGTATAAAGAGAATAGGAGGAGACCCAGGATGGACCCCTGCAGAACCCCCCATTTAAGCTCTGCCTCTGCGGAACTAAAATCCTTGATGGAGAGACAAAAGGATCTGTCAGTGAGGTAAGATCTGAACCAATTGAGGGCTAATCCTGTGACGCCCACCCACTGCTGCAACCTAGCAATGAGGATCTCATGGTCGATGGTGTCAAAGGCGGCTGTGAGGTCCAACAGGACAAGCAGCACAGAATCACCGGTATCTGTGAATCTGAAGATGTCGTTAAAGACCTTCAGCAGGGCAGTTTCAGTGCTGTGGAGAGGTTTAAAGCCAGATAGGAAAAGCTCTAAGATGGCGTGATCCTCCAGGAAACACTTCAACTGGGACTCGACTATTTTCTCCAGTACTTTAGAAACAAATGGGAGTTTGGAGACAGGCCGGAAGTTGGAAACGACTGAGGGGTCAAGGTTTGTTTTTTTTCAGGAGAGGCTGGACAGCAGCATGTTTAAAGGATTTTGGCACCACGCCAGTGGATAAACTACTGTTTACTACGGCAAGAATGGACGGACCTAGAGTTAGAAAAACCTCCTTTAGTAGTCGAGGGGGGACCACATCAAAGGGGGAACCAGAAAGTTTCAAGCTGCACATGACCTGCTCTAGAGAAGATAGAGTAATGGCTTCAAAATGGTCAAATGGAGCTACAGATTGAGGTGGGATGGATGGGTCATGAGTTGGAGGGGAAATGAGAGCCCTGGTGGTCGTAATTTTTTCCACAAAGAAATGTAGGAAGTTGTCGCACAGCTTAGTCGAGGCTTCCAGAGGTGATGGTTCAGTGAGGTGGAGAACAGAGTTTAGGGTGGAGAAGAGGACACGTGGGTTGTGAGAGTTTGAGGTAATGATATCAGAGAAGAATTTTGATTTTGCAGCTTTTACTGTTTTCTGATAACAGCGCCAGCTTTCTTTAAGTATCTGGAAAGAGACCTGCAGCCTGTCTTTCCTCCACTTTCGCTCCGCCCTTCTACATTGCTGCCTAGCGGCCTTGGTGACATCACTCAGCCAAGGTTCTGCTCTGAGTTTTGATTTTTTTGGTTTTAACAGGTGCAACATGATCCAGAGTCTTTAAGCAGACAGAGTTGAACTGGGATGTCAGCTCCTCAGTGGTGGTGAGAAACACTGGGGGCTGAATGATCATTTCAGAGTTATAAACATCTGTGAAACGTGTGGCAGTGAAGTGGTTAATGGTCCGGGTGCGACGTGCAGAAATGCACGACTTAGGAGTTAGATGGGGGAGGGTGAACTCAAACTGGACTGGCATGTGGTCTGAAAAAACATTATCACCAATAACAAGATTATTAACAGTCACATCATGAGTTAAAACAAGGTCCAGTGTATGTCCACGCTCTTGGGTGGGACCATTTACATGCTGAGTTAAATTAAATGAGTCCAATAAATCTAAAAAGTCCTTAACCAAGGTCTTCTCAGGACAGCACACGTGCAAATTAAAGTCACCAATAATGAAAACATGCTCATATTTTGGTGTGATTTCAGCCAAGGAATCAGAAAACTCATTTATGAAGTCCTTAGACCGAGGTGGACGGTAGACAAGTGCAAATAATGTCGGAGGTGAATGTCCGAGTTCAAAGACGCTCAGCTCAAAGCTGGCGCGGGAAACTGGGATGGGCAGTTGTTTACAGTCAAAAGTTGATTTGAATATTGTTAATAATCCATCACCGCGCCGGCCTGATGGCCGCGGGGCGTTAAAACACAGACTGTTCGGTGGCAGTAATTCCGTCAAGGCGCTGGACTCACCCGGAGACTTCCAAGTCTCTGTGATGCAGAAAAAGTCCAGATCGTGCTGTTGAAAGTAGTCCCTGAGGATAAAAGTTTTGTTGGTAATAGATCTTGCGTTGACCAAACACATCCGGATATTGTCCAAAGTGGAGTTAGCAGCGGTGGAGTTAGCAGCGGTGGAGTTAGCAGCGGTGGAGTTAGCGCGCGCTGGCAGGGGGGGAGGGGGGGGGGTGTCCAGAGGTACGCTGATAATGGTCCAGATAAGCGACATCAGTGCCAGAAAAACAAAGATCCAAAAGTTGTTGTCTGTCATACACCAGCAGAGAGTTGATGTCATTGATGAGGAATACAAAAATAATCCGAACACCATCAGCAGAGGTGGATTGCTGGCCATGTACACGGGCGCCAACTTACCGGAAGATTGTCAAACTGGTTGAAAACAGCAAAGTCCATGCTCAATAATCCAGGTATAAAATCCAACATTTTTCAGTCAGGTCATCTGGACAGTTTCTTTTTTTGTGCTGAAACGTTTCGCCTTCAATCCGGAAGGCTTCATCAGTCAAGGAAACACACAACAAAACTGATTCTTCCCCCAACATCTTATTCTAAAATGGAACAAACCAGTTCTGCTCATGATTAGATGGTCTCTTTGGTAAGCCCCTCCTCCATTGCCGGCCCGGGGGGTTCTGAGGGTCCTACCTCAGAGAATTTTGTATAAAGTAGATGCCATTTCCTGCATTCTGGTGTATTTTACAAAGATTTATTACAGTAGATTAACATGAAACAAAAGATGTAAACTCATTATTGAAATGACTGCAAAGTGTTTGTTCGTCTGTCTCTCCTTAGTCCTCTCAACCAGCCGGTCAAAGCAGATGGCCGCTTGTCCTGAGCCTGGTTCTGCTGGAGAAAGATAATGGACGGATGGATGGATGAATTGAATTAATGCAAACCTGCTGCAGCTCTTCAGGTAAGGAGCGTTCACTTCAGGACAAATTGAATTTGCTGATTTATCAATTGCTTAATTGTCAGTTATAGACATCAACATTAAAATAAACAACCATTTGAAATATGTCAGTCTGTGTGTAACAAATGAATATACAAGTTTCACTTTTTGGATGGAATTACTGAAAAAAGTTCAAGACAAAACTAGCTCTGATGTGATATTAGGAAGCTTTGTTTAAAATTATAGTTTTATTTAGTTAATAGTTTTACAGTCACTCTTTGTCTGGCGGGTTGAAAAATATGCAGTGCAATCCTTCAAATGCGCAGACATGGCCATGTGCCTCCTCCTGTCCTCCTCTCTGCTCCAAACCATGCAGCTAAATTACTCCACCTGAACGGGCAACGTAGAACCAATCTGCGCATGTGTGTAACAGAAATTGAAACTAACCACCTGTGTATGTTGACCTGCGTCAAGAGTATGTCATTGACAGATGTGGTGGAGAGAATCCGGTGATTTTTCAAATTATTATTATTATTTTTTTCTGTGGGCCAGTATAAATTGACCCACGGCCCGGTACCGGTCTGCGGCCCGGTGGTTGGGGACCACTGGTCTAGAATGTCCAGAGCATTCAAACAAATGAGAGTGTAAGTTCGGATTGACGATTTAATCAACCAATCAGATTAGGACTTCTAAAGTCCCAAGTTTTTGGTTTGTTAGCTGTTCAGACTAGCAACTAGTTCAGATCTTGCAGTTGTGTCTGCTCACTGATGTTTGAGCTTCGAGAGACAATTTGGTGGTTCAGTTTTCTTCACTGATACTATTTTCACAGGTAAAATACAAATATTTTTAGCTTTTTGTCTGAACACAGGCATATGGATGACTGTCACCCTTTAATATACATACATCTATTTTCTTTACCTGCTTTTTCCTGTTCAGATAGGGGAAGCTGATACCAGAACTGCTGGAGATAGGCAGGTACTTACTGGGCTGTATTTGGCATTGATACCAAAAATACACAAGCTGAGTATTTGACATATTATTAGGGCTGAGTACTGAACCGAGGTTCTTTTATGGCACTGACCGAACTGCACCGGTCGGTGTATGTATTGAAACGCCACTCTTCTTTCGGTGTCAAGTTTCGGTATTGGCTGTAACGTGTCACGTGGTTTCAGCATGCAGGCAGGCAGGCAAAACACCAGACATATGACAAACAGACTACACCCAGATTACATCCAGAGCTGTATAGAGCTGCCGTACCTAATCTATGTATAATTATGTCTATGGTGCTGGTGACACCCACAGACGGGTTCACGTGTTTAGCGCGTGTTGTCGAAGCCGTTCGACAACACGCGCTACAGAAAGTTGCTCCGTGTTTTTCTGCGAGGAGAGAAGAGTTCATTAGCCTCCCCCCTCCTCCTCCTCTCAGCATTAAAATCAGCCTGTGGGTAGAGCCTGAACGTCCTGATTCATTATCTCCACGACCGGACTCTTCATCAAAGAACAACGAGGACGGCTCTGCGTGCTTCAGCTGGTGAGTTTACGTTTGTTAGCGTAACTGCAGCTTAACACGTACATCGCAATGAAATAAACTATGATCCATGTAATGCTAACTTTAAAATATTAGTGTGTAAATTTATTTTATCTACGTAGCTAGCTAAACTCAGAAGCTAACTAAAGATTGACAGTAACATAAATCTTAGCTTGTAAAAATGTGCTCATCCATCGTCAGTTGCTTAAACAGTTCACCTAATGTTCACTGTTTATGTTCATGTTCTCCTCACAGGAGGTTCTGACCCAGATGTGAGGAGGACAAAAGAAAAGCGAGGTGGGGGCCACAGGACAATCAGACTTTGTTGTTAAAAGTTTGATGCTTTTTCTACAGTGGAGCTGCATGTTGGAGGTAAATTAAACTGTAAAGGATTTTGTTGACCAGTTAAACCTTTATCTCTCAGCCTAGATAATGTTTTTTGAGCAATAATAACACAACCATGTTATTGTTGATGTTTTGTTCTCATGTCAGTTAGGGAGATGATCAGAGCCCTAAACCCCAGAGAACCACAGAGAAGATTCAGGCAGAGACAAAGAGGTGCAGATGTCTGCATCATCCCTACCTCAGTGAATCCAGTGACCTGCTGGTGGGATGTGAGGGACAATATGTCAAACTGACAACCAGGTATCTATCTGTGCAACAATCATCATCTACAGCCTCAGAGTGAACATGTTCTACTGCTGGAGACACCATCAGCCAAGAGCATCTTGTTTGTGTCCAGAGAAAACAGACATGTTGATGTTTCTGAAGACAAACTGTTCAGTGAAAAGGTCCTCAGTGTGTGGCAGTGAACATTAGACACTGAAGTGTCATTGGTTTGTAACTGGTCTTTTGACCTGGAAATTATTTGTTTGTTTTTATGTAAGAAAACTGCTTGGAATAGAAAAATCCCAAAGTTAAAAAATAAAACTCACAATTTTTACTGTAATGTGCAATGTAATTTTATTCTTGTTAGAATTAATAGTAATTACAAAATTGGTACCGAAAAAAGAACCGTCCAGGAACCGACACCGAAGTGAAGGTACCGACACCGGTACCGATACCGATTTTTTTTAGAAAGGTACCCAGCCTTTCTAAATTGGTCATTGGTGGTGTAGGGCGGCGGTTGGGGGCGTGGCTTCGCCTCATCGGGGCACTGGCTGGTCTGCCTGTGTGGCATTTGCGGTGGGGGTGCTGTGTGTGTGGGGGGGTGCATAGGTGGCGTGCTGGGGCGTCTCCGGGCCTATGGTGCGGAGCTCTTGATGCGAGAGCCGGCCCTCCTCAGCTGCAGCTCCCTGCTGCTCTGCCCCTTGAGCTGGGGCCGGCCTGTGGTCGCTGTCAGGTGGATGGTGCATGCGGTCGGCCCGGCGGGGGTTCTGTCGGGCTGTCTGTGTGTGCCTGTTGGTTGCTCAGGTTGGGTTTTTGGTGGTCCCCCCTCTCTTGGATCAATTTGGGCCCCACGTTTGGTGTGGGGCCCACTCCCCCCGGTCGTGCCCCCCTTTGGCGGGGGACCCCCTTGCCGCCGGTGCATTGGTGGCTCTCGGTGTCTGGGCTGGGTGGTGGGGTGCACGTCGGTCCGCCCTGGTTGCTGCCTGGTGGGGCCTGGGTGCCCTGGCTCTGTCGGGGCTCTGCTGGGGGGTGGTATGGCCTCGGGGCTTGGGGCTCGGTGTCCATGGCCGGATCTACTTGGGGGGGGCATG
>NC_056502.1:48120233-48123219 GCF_014905685.2 Nematolebias whitei
GGGGGTGCGGTTCTCCCTGTTGGGAGACTCCTGTGGCTCCGGGCCTGTGGGCCGCTGTGTGTCTGTGGCTCCGGTCCTCCCTATGTTGCCATTGTGTCCTGGGGGGGCGGGTCTGTGGGCCCCCGCGTCCACTATTGGGCATTCTTTTGGAGAAATCTGGTGGTGGCAGGCGTGCTTGCGCGGGTGTTTGGATTCAGGTGCTTTGACAAATGCACGCTAGGTTGGGTAGTGGTGGAAGCTAGATGATTCCTTGTGCCATGTCGAATGTTTCATGGTGATATTGTGGGTGGCATTGTGCTGTGCATGTTGTTTTGTCGTGGTGGTCTCTCGTCTTATCTATTTCTCTTTTATTATTTATTTATTCTTCTTTCTTCTCTTTCTTTCAAAAAAAAATAAATAAATAAAAATGAGTGATGATGATAAGTTCATTGAAACACTTCACAATGTTTCTACACTTAAACTGAGCTCAAAAAAAAAAAAAAAAAAAAAGAAAGGTACCCAGCCCTACATATTATATCCATTCAAACTGTTTTTTCTTTCAGCTGCTTCTTCTTCAGGGGTCGCCACAGCGAACTAAGTCGCACGGAGACTTGGCGATTGTTTTTACACCGGATGTCCTTCCTGACTCAACCACAGACCACCGAGCTACCACAGCCCTCTGTGTGGAGCAGAGAGCTGCTATCTAGGGTGCCCAGGGGAGCAGATGGTGGGGGTTAAGGGCCTTGCTCAAGGGCCCAGAGTGGGGCAAATGAGGGTGGAGGCAGGTGTGGGTGCTTCACCTACCCCACCCACATTTTTGATGTTGTCTATACCGGAAGTTGAACCGGCGATCTTCCAATCACAGGCCCACCTTCTCTAACCTCTGCGCCACGACTCCCATTATATCCATTCAAACTTTTTATTTTTATTTTTACGAGGAGTCTTGATTTACAGTATAATAAATAAAATTACTCCACAGCTTATTGTGTGATTAAACAACGAGGTATTCTTTACATTCATAAGCCTTTGAGCACAAACCCATTACTAAATCAGAGCATCTGGGTGGAGGGGCTATGAGCGCTGATTTATTGAGACATAAACGGCTGCATTTAGTAAGGAAATCAACTTGAACACACTATTCTATTTTTGTACATTCTCCTCTCCCTTCGTAATGGGATTAAAGGCAAACAGAGACAGAAAGGGCATGGCATCAAATTTAGGTATTAGTAATGGGGAAGAAAATAGATCTAAATGCCTCCATCTGCATGTATTCACGTGTGTTTCTGTGCTTTACAGTGCTGCAGGTTTGTACCATGTGTCTCTACGATGACACAATGTCTGACATATTTTGTTTCATTTAATAACACCTGAACACCTGAGGATGTCATTTGTCTGCTTGTTCTCTCAACTTCGTTTTTCTACATCTTTCTTTTTCTCACTAAAGATCTTCAGATTCTCATAAACTTTCAAAACACTTTCATGGTCCTCAGTGGCTAGATGCTAATTATTGGTGTTTCTTGTGACATTGAATGTTTATTTTTAAATAAATTAAAAGAAATATGGTTGGATTTTAAAGATCCATCCACACAGAATCCTTAAAAGGTTTTTTTTTTTTTTTTTTCAAATTTGTTTCCACTGGAAAATTACCATTTAGTAGCCCCTAAAACATTTTTTAAACAGAATCCCTAAGGGAAAAAATACTGGAAATCCATTGCTGCATTTTTATGTGGCTAGCCTAAATGCAAGCAACGAGGACAGAGCAACAAAGCAAGCCGAAGTTTCTGTTCTGCCTGAAGTAAACAGAACCACTCAAACTATGCTTGTAGTTTGTATACGTCAAGTGTATAGTTAACGATGTTGCGATCACAGGCCTTTGATTGGCACAAAAAGTTCAAAGAACAATGCAAGAATGTGGACGATGACTCCAGAAGTGGAAGTCCTTCAGTGAGTGAAACTGGTCAATGTTGAGCATTTAGAACAGGGCGTGAGTGGCCATCACTGGCTAAATGACTGTCTGGCCACAGGTGAACTGAGTATGAACAGCAACAATGTGTCACAGTCTGTCCCTTAGCTGTCTGGTATTTCTGTCTTCCCCTTTTTTGCTTATTGTGTTTATGTCATTCTGCTCTTTATAATTTTTTTTTATTTGATTCTTGTGTTTCTGATTTTGTTTTCTGTCACTTTCCACTCACTCCTCAGTCTGCCTCCCCAGTCCTCAGTCTTTATCATTCACACCTGTCTCTCATCAGCCACCAGCCCAGGTGCTCTCATTACTCACTCTACCTCTGTCTTATAAAAAGCATTTCTTTCCTCCACTCATTGTCCGGTGATTGTTCTGTTATGCACAGATGACTAAGTCCTCCTCCGGCCGGTTATCCATCACCATCTGAATCTGAACCCATCCTGTTTTGCCTGCCTGATCGTTTTTGTAAATTTTGCTGCCACGCCAACCTTTTGTTTTGTTGTTTAAAATAAATTATTTTTATTTTAAACTCCTGCCTCGCTCATCTGCCTGCAAATGGGTCTTAAACTCAAGGATTGTGTCGCAATGTTTGGAAAATTTTCATTGAAGATTTGGGAATGGGGAAGATCATCACAAAGATAGTGCTGAAGCTGCTGAAGGTGTACAGGAGTGATGTGTGCACATATGTCAGAGTCAGAGTCAGAGTTTCTTTATTGTCATTCGCACCTCAATGTGGTACATGTGGTGGAGCGAAATTATGTACACAGGGTCCCAGTTACATCCAACAATAAAATGTATAAGAAAAACAGTAATAACATCTAAGATATGAACTAAGAAAAACATCAACTAAATATACACTAAGCACTCATAACATAAAACATTGAACATCAGCACAAACATGAACATGAGTCTGTGAGCAGATGTGCACGCATGAACACATCAACATTAAAACAGATCAGCAGCAACATGAAACAGATCAGCAGCAACATGATATGTTTTTTTCACAGTGATTATTCTAGTTAGAGATTCATGAGTCTAACAGCC
>NC_056502.1:48123619-48141169 GCF_014905685.2 Nematolebias whitei
TTTTTCACAGTGATTATTCTAGTTAGAGATTCATGAGTCTAACAGCCTCAGGGTAGAAGCTGTTCCTCAGTCTAGTGGTTCTACACTTAATGCTCCTTAACCTCCTTCCTGAGGGGAGTGGGGCAAAAAGTGTGTGTGCTGGGTGAGTGTGGTCCTTCATGATGCAGGTGGCCCTCTTCCTGCATCTGGAGGTGTAGATGTCTGTGATGGTGGGGAGGCTGATTCCAACAGATTTCTGTGCAGCCTTCACCACTCTCTGCAAAGCTTTTCTTTCTGCAGCTGTGCAGTTTCCATGCCACACACTGATGCTCGAGCACAGGATGTCCAGGCCATCTTAAAACAACTTGAAACAGATCAGACTTGTAAGGAAGAGTAATCACCGGTAATGAGTCATGGATCTTTGAGTATGACCCAGAGCCTTCAGGTCTGTCACATGGAGGTCTCTAGAACGTTAGAAGTCTGGAGTTGCTGCAACCAAAGAAAGCTAGACAGCTGAGCCCAAAGTCAAACTCTTGTTGACTACATTATTCTATATAAGTGGTATATAGTTCAAGTAAAGTCTTTGCTACAAGGCCAGATGATCAACCAGCATGTCTAAAAACAAATCCTGCGGCATTTGTTTAATGCAATGCTCAAGAAGCGGTGAGAATTACTCATGGCTGCTTTACAACACATCAGCTCACAATGCCCTGAATATTCAGCAGTTCCTTCCTAAGTAGAGCATTGCTGCACTGGAGCAACATCTCTACCGACCTGAGCTGGCTCTGTGTGATCTTTTTCTCAAGCTCAAGGGGATCCTCACCATTTCAGAATATGGAAGGACTGTGACAATCGAGTTGCAGAGATTCCTGGGAGAACATTTCCAGGAGTACATGGAAGCATTGGGAGAGGGATGGAAAAGTGTGTTAGTTTTTTGGGGAACAATTTTGAAAGGAAAAATGTAGTTTGTAGTTTTGACTGGACATAACTTTTTATGACTCCAGCCCTGTTTTTATTTTGACACACTTTGTATTAGGGATGCACTGATCCACTTTATTTTTTCTTCCAATCCGATCCCGATACCTAAATCTGGATATTGGCCGATACCAATCCAGTTCCAATATCATCATCAATATTGATTTTATATGAGTCTGTAATAATCTCCTCTCAAGTACAATTTGTACAAATATATGCATGCATGTCTAAAAAGGCAACTTGAGGTAAGTTTTATTAATGATGGATAAGTTTTAAAGTTAGAATTAAATTCTGCTAACACAAAACATGTTTCTTTTTATTCCTAGCTTTAAAGTGGATATTAAAGTGATTAATTTAAGTGATTGTTTAAAGTTATATTGTATTTTTTAACATAAGGGGCAGATATAAGAATTTTTTCTTCTTTTTGCACTCTTTTCTATCTATCAATGTTTTCTTTTTGATTAATTTGTTTTGTTAATTTTGTTTCTTTTAAATGAATGGATAAATTAATAAAATAAAATAAAATGTCAAATGGCTTTAAACATCTTATTCTGCTCTCCTTGTGTTTGTCCAACACAATTTAGCAGTAAGACTAACTCTAGTCAAATTAATATGAGTCAGGATGTAGCTTCCTTAGCTCCACTTTATTTTGATGAACCACATACTGAACCACATACATGATTTAACATGGAGCTAAGGATGCTACCTCCTGACTCATATTAATTTGATTAGAGTTAGGCTTACTTTGGCCTAAATTGTGTTGAACATACACAAGGAGAGCAGAATAGTAAAAAGACGGTGGTGTCGATGACTTAAACAGAAAACAGATGGCAGTGGATGAACTTCCTCACATGTTGCTGACTGAGAAATAAACAAGATGGCTAACTTCCTGTTACATGTCCAGACTGACCTTCAAAATAAAATAATTTATCCAATAGACAAACCAGATCAGCATTAAGCACTTATAACAAATTAAAGGGCAGAACACATCTGCTAAGTTCATGGCATAAACCAACAGACATGTTCCTGTTTTTAGTATTTGACATTCCTTTATAATGTAGCCTACGTGTGGGTGGATGGGTTCTGACTGTCGTTTGTGCTTATGCACCAAACGGCAGTTCAGATTATCCACCCTTTTTGGAGTCCTTGGTGGGGGTACTGGAAAGTACACCTCCTGGGGACTCCTTTGTTCTGCTGGGGGACTTTAATTCTCACGTGGGCAATGACAGTGAGACCTGGAGGGGTGTGGTTGGGAGGAACGGCCCTCCTGATTTGAACTCGAGTGGTGTTCTGTTGTTGGACTTCTGTGCTCATCATGGATTGTCCATACCAAACACCATGTTCAAGTTGTCCATATGTGCTCTTGGCACCAGGACACACTAGGCTGCAGTTTGATGATCGACTTTGTCGTCGTCTCATCTGATCTGCGGCCACGTCTTGGACAATCGGGTGAAGAGAGGGGTGGAGCTGTCCACTGATTACTACCTGGCGGTGAGTTGGCTCCGATGGTGGGGGAGGAAGTCGGTCAGACCTTGCAGGCCCAAACGTATTGTGAGGGTTTGCTGGGAACGTCTGCCAGAGTCTCCTGTGAGACGGAGCTTTAACTCCACCTCCGGGAGAACTTTGAACATGTTGCGGGGGAGGTAGGGGACATTGAGTCCGAGTGGGCCATGTTCCGTGCCTCTATTGTCGAGGCAACTTACGAGAGCTGCGGCCGCAAGGTTGTCAGTGCCTGTCGCGGTGGCAACCCTCAAACCCGGTGGTGGACACCAGCGGTGAGGTTTTGCTGTCAGACTGAAAGAGTCCTATCTGACCTTTTTGGCCTGTGGGACCCCAGAAGCAGCTGATGGGTACCGGCAGTCCAAGCAACATGTGACTCGGGTGGTCACTGAGGTAAAAACTTGGGCATGGGAGGAGTTCGGAGAGGCCATGGAGAATGACTTCCGCACGGCTTTGAGGCGATTCTGGTCCATCATCTGGTGTCTCAGGGAGGAAAGCGATACTCCACCAACACTGTTTATAGTGAGGGTGGTGTGCTGCTGACCTCAACTCGGGATGTTGTGGGTCAATGGGCGGAATACTTTGAAAACCTTGTTCAAGAATGAGGGAAAAATGGAGCGTGAGATCGATAGGTGGATAGGTGCAGCATCTGCAGTGAAGCGGGCGCTTTACAGGACTGTCGTGGTGAAGAGAGAATTGAGTCAAAAGGCGAAGCTCTCAATTTACCGATCGATCTACGTTCCTACCCTCATCTATGGTCATGAGCTTTGGGTTGTGACCGAAAGAACGGTATCTCGGATACAAGCGGCCAAAATGAGTTTTCTCCACAGGGTGTCTGGGCTCTCCCTTAGAGATAGGGTGAGAAGCTTGCTCATCTGGGAGGGACTCAGAGTAGAGCCACTGTTTCTCCATGTTGAGAGGAGCCAGTTGAGGTGGCTGGGACATCTGGTTAGGATGCCTCCTGGACGCCTCCCTGGTGAAGTGTTTTGGACACGTCCCACCGGGAGGAGACCCAGAGGAAGACCAGGACACGCTGGAGGGACTATGTTTCTCAGCTGGCCTGGGAACGCCTCGAGATTCCTCCGGAGGAGCTGGCCCAAGTGGCTGGGGAGAGGGAAGTCTGGGCCTCCCTACTTAAGCTGCTACCCCCACTACCCGACCCCGGATAAGCGGAAGAAAATGGATGGATGTATTATAATGTAGCAGTTTTTGTTTCATTTTTTTATTTTTTAATATATATAATTTTCTTGTAATTTTCAAATCATATGTATTTTTTTATGATCGTCTACTTTTGTACTGATAAATATCTCTGGTGGGTAAACTATATCTTGGCTGCAAGTATCAAGCTGCGAAATCCTTCGTTTTCTACAACTGATAGCGGTTGGTCATTAATTACAATGAAGTTTAGCAACTTCTCGGTAAACATTCGAGTTCCATGGCTTCAGCAGTGTCTTCTTTTTGTTCAGTCCGAAGCAGGCAGCCTGATTTCGGTCAGCCGCGCTCAGTCTGTCCCTCCTCAGAGACTGGCAGATTGGATGCAGCTGGCCGGGGTCGAGTTGCCTGTTTTGGTTTGAGGAAGAGTAGCACTCCGCTGAAGCCATGGAGCTTGAATGTCCAACATAAATCTAACTTTACCACAGTTTAATGTGCTGCTATGGCTCTGCAGATATTGCACGTTGCCGTCTTGCTTTGTGGTGTTTCTAGTGTAAAATACTTCCACACAGCGGACATGTTTTGATGAAAAGTTGATTATCCATTAGCCACAGTGCTGCTAACTCAGTCCTCACGTTGTACCTGGCTGCAATCTATGAAATGGATTTCCTGAATGTGAGGCAGGTCTTGTTACTCTGGGTTCACGAGACATGCCTCTGTTCAGGAAATCCATTCCATAGTTTGAAGCCAACATGCATCATGGATCGGAAATCTCTGCAGGTTGGATCGGAAAAATCCGATACGTAAATTATGCTGGTATCAGAGGCCGATACCAATACCGGATCGGATTGGCCCCATCCCTACTTTGTATGTGTTGTAAATCCCTCTCAAGTAACGAACAATGTCCATGTTCAATAATCCAGGTATACAATACAACAATTTTCAGTCAGGTCATCTCAGGTACTACGGCAGCAAACTTTATGTCATAGTCTGGTAAGAAGACTTAATTATAGACATTTTGTGTTGGCTAATGTTGGTTTGCTGTAGTGGCCATCTTGAATTGTGATAACTTCAAAAATGCTCAGTTTTAGATGCACCTTAACTGATTACCGTACTTCCTGAAATTTTCTTTAAGACCCATAAGTACGTAGTGCACAAAGGATTTTGTTAACAAACAGACTGGGTTGAATTCAAGAAGTTACAGCTTTAAAGAAAAATCTTGCACAACCTGTTAGTGCTTATAGTATTGTGCTTGGAATAATTCTTAGTTACTACCACATACAATTTTAGCTTAATATTGTATTTGTAAATACTACTGCATAATAGCCAATATTTGGGTTTAATATGGTGGCTTTATTGCCCACCTTTGCCCTTTGGTGACAGGCAATGAAAATAAACACAATGTCCACTACAATGCACCCTTGAGACATTTCTATAAATCTGCCAGTTGGGTAAATTATATGTGATTTAGTTATATGTTTCATCTGTCTTTCTGAAGAAACAAAAAAGACTTCTTACATGAGAGTCCATTTAAAATCATTGTTTCTCTGTGCAGTTAACAGGCAAAAATACACAACAGAATATATTCATACAGTTAGCAATCTATTCCATTATTTCCCAACAGAAAACAAGATCAGCAGTGGAGTTTCCTTAGATACACACTCTCTCCTCATTAGATCTGCCCAGAATGGGCTGGGGATGGTCATTAAAACACCATGTGTAATTAGGCAGTCCAACCCATCCTCCCCACCAGCTGTACGCTCTATAATCCATATTCAGATGATCCAGACAGAGAAACAGCTTGGTGGAAACCAAAGCATAGCAGGCAGAGTTCAGCACTCATCAGCCTTCAGAAAACACTAACAAGGAAATGGAACTGTGTTGGCTACTGAGAGCCACGTTGCTTTCTTTTTCACAGAAATGATGACAAATGCAGTTGTTACAAACAAGTGAAAGGTCCAGATTGTTGCTACTTTTCAGATTTTACATGATGAAAACAAAAGAGAAACACTACGGTAATTTACTGGAGTGGGTACTGGACTGAAATTTGTAAATTGGACAAAAATCCTTTATCCTTCCTGCCTATAGCCATCAGTATCTATAACATCTCTTAATGAATTGAGGATAACGAGTTACAACAACAAATAATTTCCCTTTGGATTAATAAATTATTTTTGAATTGGATTGAATTGAAAAATGATGAAAAGGCCAAGAGAACTCCCACTGTACAGTTAATTAGTGTGATGTTTCAGCCACTGCTCTTCTTCAGACTCTAAACACTAACATGCCATTTTTAACCAGCCATAACTAAATCACTTGACAAACACATGTTCAGAATTACATACATAAAACACATCAGTATTTTAAATGCACAATACTTGTAGTTTGGTGTTGGGCTTGCTTATATATTGTGTTTATTTAAGTTTGACCTTGTACAATCTAAAAAATGATTAAATGCATATAAAATACTACATTTTAACAGTTATTTTTAGCATCTAATTTACAATGGCTTTAGCTTTCCCTGCTTCTATAAATGTGTCTTAGCACACTTCCGTTCCCACCCTGAAAACCCTTTCAGAATCCCTGAATCCTCCCCTCCCCTGCTCATCTAGGACATTTCTGAAGTCTCTGTGTGTTTGTTTTGGAAGTGAGGGAAAGAGCAGTTAGCGAGTGAACATTCAGTTCAATTCAGTTTATATAGCGCTAATTCACAGCAAAGTTGTCTTAGGCCACTTTACAGAAACATTCATATAAAGAAAAAACAATTAGTAAAGTTCTCTATCTAAAAAAGCAGCAGACTCGTTGAATCTTCACTTCGTCACAGTCTTCCATCCTGAGCAAGCACAATAGCAACAGTGGAAAGGAAAACCTCCCTTTTACATTCAGAAATGAAAAATGAAGATAATGTTTTTGAATTTAAAATACTGCTAATGGTGCAGGATCTTTCATCTGTGAGTAGCTTGGATTTAAACCAGATTTTGATTAGGAATTAATTTGAACAGATAAAGTTATTGCTGAAATTGGCTACTGTAATTTACAGACTATAGAACAAATCCGAATATAAGCCCTGCACAATAAAAAAGAAAGAAAAAAAAACAGTGTTGTACATATAGCCTATAATACCTGTGTATAAGACACGGGTGTTCACGTTGTGACATGAGGCATTTACACAAAAAGATATTTTAAATTTTAATTAAATACTGTAGTGTGGCAGCACACAGCTACTGAAGAGATCTGCACCAGGGACCTGCTCGCTGAGAGGCAGCAGCTCTACCAGTTGCGCCACCGTGCTGCCCATGCATGTTAGTCTGATTGGTAATTCTAAATTGTCCCTAGGTGTGAGTGAGAGAGTGAATGATTGTTTGTCTCGTTTGTCTCTATGTGGCCCTGTGATGGACTTGCGACCCGTCCAGGGTGTACCCCGCCCCTCGCACAGTGATTGCTGGACATGGGCACCAGCGCCCCCGTGACCCAAAATGGAAGAAGCGGGTAAAAGATAATGGATGGATAGATGGATTTTGTGATTGGAAACTGGTTTTTGCTCTGGTCTTATAAAGGTACCTGAATAGTGAGAAGTAGCTGGGCAGGAGCCACTCTCGATCTGTGCTGCTGTTAAACCCCATCTTCATTTAGCTCTTACGTTAGACTGATTAAAAATCACTCCTGCTGGAAGATGACGTGAGGACAGAATGAAGGTCAGAGGATAAATATCCGAGTCACATTCCTCCACTACATTCATTAAATCAACCTTTATTTAGACAGGTTAATCCCATTGAGCCCCGTGGACTCATTTACAAGAGAGACTTGATTTTAACAAAGAGTGATGACAAAAGTGGACAACAACGACAACAATAGACAGTCACAAAAGAGGCATACAAATTAATTTTTTCTTTTTATTTTACAAATCAAAACAAAATAGTCATCAAAAGGACAGTCAAAAGGAAAAGTATTGAAAAAAAAACCCACCTAGATTATAAAGCGGTGTAGAAAACTGTAGTGTGTACAAAACTAAAAACAAGAACATGTCTACATTGTTTTTTTTGCATTAGGTGTTAATTAAATAGATGATGAAATAACAGCAGAATGCCTGTCTCTGTTTGTCTATCCATCTGTCCGTCCATTCATTAACATCATAACAAATCTTCAAAATCTTGTTATGTATGTTTTGCGTCATATCACCAAGCCTGTTGTGGCACAGTGGCACCGTTGGTAGAGCTGTCGCCTCCTCCCAGCTAGAAGGCTGCTGGATCAAATCTTGTCCAGAGCCTGTCTGGTGGAGTTGGCATGTTCTATTCATGTATGTGTGGGTTTTCTCCAGGTACTCCGGTTTCCTCCCACAGATCAAAAACATGCATGTTAGACTGATTGGAAACTCTAAATTGTCTCTAGGTGTGAGTGACAGAGTGAATGGTTGTTTGTCTCTATATGTGTCCCTATGATGGACTGGAGGCCTGTTCCGGTGTACTCCACTTCTCACACAGTGACTGCTGGATATGGACACAAGTTGACCCCAGTGACCCAGAAAGAAAGAAGTGGGTAAAGATGATGGATGGATGGATGGATCACCAAGCCTGATTTTTGTGACGATTGAGCATACTTATATGTACAGTATAATTATTTTTCAATCAGTGTATTTTTATGTGCAAGTTAAATAATGATGTGTTTTTTTTTTGTTTTTTTTTTCATGTGACGCAGTTGTGGCTACATAAAGATTGTAAGTTTAGCGCTTGCTTGATTTTGCATGAAACACAGGAAACACAGCATCTTCTGCAGAACTCCAACTTGCTGCTGCATGGCCTCCGGTTCAAAATTCTGTGTGATGAAGATTTAGTTCAGCATCTCCCCCTCTGGAAAACGCTATTGTCAAGGGTATTAATTAGCCTATTTTGTGTAAGTATAACGATCTGCATAGTTTAGTTAATTTACAGGGCATGCATAAGAATGATGGAGGAGGATTGCAGAGGAGGATATCTGCTTGGAAAATTTGTTTCATATTTACATAATTATTTAGGCGCTCCTGTTGATGCCAAGGCTGAAATTGTGGGTCTAATTTATTCAAAAAGTGTGTGTTTGCTTAGGGATTGTGCAGGGGGACTCAGCTGCTTAATCAAGCATATGTTTAATTCATTTTCCTCTGGCAACAAGGCTGTTGGGCTGAAACTTTCTAAATGTAAGATTTTTACTGTCTTCCTGTGAGCTGGATGGTATTAAGCTCTAAAGGATTGGTCTAAATCAATAGTGCCTAACCTAAACAACATGCTGCCACCCTCTCCACCAACACACCCTCACTGAGACCCTACAACTACGTCTGAGGATGCACACACAAACATTTAGATGTTTTGGGCTTCCAAAGAAAAATAAACTTGAATTACTCCTTCTTTAAGAGGAGCCACTTAGTTTCAAGCCTGCAGCACACATTCAAGCACCACACCCATCATGCACATCTATCCATCCATCCGTTCGTCCATCGTCTTCCTCTTGTTCCGAAGTCATGTCTCAGGGGCAGCAGCTTGAGCAGGGAGGTCCAGACATCTCTTTCCACAGCCACCTCTTCCAGCTCTTCTAGGAGGACTCCAAAGTGTTCCCAGGCCAACAGAGAAACATAGTCTCTCCGGTGTGTCCTGGATCTTCCCGGGGTCTCCTCCCAGTCAGACATACCTGAAGCACCTCTCTAGGGAGGTGCCCAGGGAGCATCCTTACCAGATGTTTGAACCACCACAACTGGCTCCTCTTGATGTGGAGGAGCAGCGGTTCTACTCCGAGTCTCTCCCAGATAGCTGAACTTCACACCCGATCTCTAAGGGAGAGTCTAGCTACCCTGCAGAGGAAACTCATTTCAACCTCCTGTATCCACAATCTCATTCTTTCAGGGTGTTCACACCAGCCCTGTTATCCTGAACTCTAGTCCGTTTGCCTAGGAAGTCCGGTTCGTTTGGGGAGGTATGAACATGCCATTGAACTCTGTCACAGAACAAAAAGGCAAACTCTGGCCAATCTAACAACCTAGGTCTCAGTCCGGTAGAAGAAAACTCTATTGCAGTTTGAGTACAGTGTGAATTCAAGCAAACCGGGCACTGCGCCGCAAGCAGGAAGTGGAGTACAGCGCAGGGCAAACAAACATGCATTTCTCTTATCTCACCTAGGCTCATGAACTCTGGGTAGCGACTGAGGTTGTTTTCACACCTGATTTTCAGAGAAGCTGCTGAAAATGGAGGTTCGCTTGATCTTGACCAATACACATCCTCAGTTCTGGGTTACATTAGTACATGTACTGACACCGTCTCCACTATCAGAAATGTTAAAAGCTACCCAAACAGAAAACCTGGGATGAATGCAGAGGTGCGTACCCTGCTGGAAGCCAGGAACACTGCCTTCAGGTCTGGAAGCTCAGAGGAGCTGAGTAGGACAAGAAAAGAGCTGGTTGCTGGTATTAAGAGGGCCAAGGCCACATATGCAAAGAGGATCGAGGGTCAATTCATCTCACAAGACCCTCGGAGCATGTGGAGGGGCATTAAGTGCATAACAGATTATAAAGGAAGGAGTGAACAATGCCCCAAAGACCCATCTCTGCCTGATGCCCTCAACAAGTTCTATGCACGCTTTGAAGACCCTAACAGACCACCCAGCACCAGACTCACCTCACCACTGGACGAAGAGCATGTCAGCGTGACCTCAGCAGAAGTAAGGAGTACCTTCAGGAGGATTAATCCGCACAAAGCAACTGGCCCAGACAACATCCCCGGAAAAGTGTTGAAGGAATGTGCTGATCAGCTCTGTGAGGTGCTGGCAGGCATCTTTAACACCTCACTTACCCTGGAGACAGTTCCCACCTGCCTGAAGACTGCCACCATCATCCCAGTCCCAAAAAGCTCTACAGTGACTGGTCTGAATGACTATCGGCCAGTGGCCCTCACCCCGATAGTCGCTAAATGCTTTGAAAAACTGGTCATGACTCGCATCAAAACAACCATCAACATCAACGAGGACCCTCATCAGTATGCATACCGTGAGAACCGATCAACAGAGGATGCAATCTCCTCTGTGGTCCACACTGCGCTCAACCACCTGGAGCAGAAAAATTCTTACGTCCGTATGCTCTTTGTGGACTTCACATCCGCCTTCAACACCATGATCCCCCAAACCCTGATGGACAAACTATCCACACTAGGACTAAGCCCCTCCATCTGCAACTGGGTACTAGACTTTTTAACAAACAGACCACAGTTAGTGAGGATCCACAACCTCTCCTCCTCCACCATAACCCTCAGCACTGGCTCTCCTCAGGGATGTGTGTTGAGCCCCCTCCTGTTTACTCTGCTCACGTATGATTGTGCAGCTACCCATCCAGGCTGTCACATTGTAAAGTTTGCAGATGATACAGCGGTGGTGGGATGCATCACAAACAATGATGAGTCCAGCTACAGGCAAGAGGTGGAACACCTGGAGAGCTGGTGCAGAGAGAATAACCTTCACATCAATGTGAAGAAGACAAAGGAGATGATTGTGGACTTCAGAAGGAACAAAAACACCTACACCCCCCTGAACATAAGAGGATCTGCAGTGGAAGTGGTCTCCAGCTACAAGTACTTGGGTGTACACATGAATGACAACCTCAGCTGGAGCAACAACACCACAAGCCTGATCAAGAAAGCTCATCAGAGACTCTACTTCCTCAGACGGCTGAGGCGAGCTGGTCTGGGAAGCTCAGTCCTCACCTCCTTCTACAGGTGTGCAGTGGAGAGCATCCTGTGCTCAAGCATCAATGTGTGGCATGGAGGCTGCACAGCTGCAGAAAGAAAAGCTTTGCAGAGAGTGGTGAAGGCTGCACAGAAATCTGTCGGAATCAGCCTCCCCACCATCACAGACATCTACACCTCCAGATGCAGGAAGAGGGCCACCTGCATCATGAAGGACCACACTCACCCAGCACACACACTTTTTGCCCCACTCCCCTCAGGAAGGAGGTTAAGGAGCATTAAGTGTAGAACCTCTAGACTGAGGAACAGCTTCTACCCTGAGGCTGTTAGACTCATGAATCTCTAACTAGAATAATCACTGTGAAAAAAACATATCATGTTGCTGCTGATCTGTTTCATGTTGCTGCTGATCTGTTTTAATGTTGATGTGTTCATGCATGCACATCTGCTCACAGACTCATGTTCATGTTTGTGCTGATGTTCAATGTTTTATGTTATGAGTGCTTAGTGTATATTTAGTTGATGTTTTTCTTAGTTCATATCTTAGATGTTATTACTGTTTTTCTTATACATTTTATTGTTGGATGCAACTGGGACCCTGTGTACATAATTTCGCTCCACCACATGTACCACATGAGGTGCGAATGACAATAAAGAAACTCTGACTCTGACTCTGACTCTGATAGTCCGGTAGACTCAGTTCAGTTGGGGACCAATACTCATAACATTTTGTTTACATTTGAGCTGTTGCGTTTGCATTCACACTGCACTGTGCAGTTGAGCCAACCTGTTCAAACCAACCTGTTCCCCCGCTCACCTGTGGTGGTGCTGCACCAAGAACTACTGAAATAAACGACACAAAAAACCTCTGAAGAAGACGCTTCTTCTGGAAATAAAAACAAAAATAAATTGGCATCAAATTTTAGCAGTTTTAGGAGTTCTGTTTTGTCATTTTTCAACAATGGACTCAGCATGAGTGGAAGATGAGGCAGAAGATCATGGAGAATGTTGTTTTTTCACACAAGGCAAGCTGGCAGCTCCATATAAGGGTAGGAACGTAGGCGACCGGTAAACAGAGAGCTTTGCTTTACAGCTCCTTCTTCACCACACCGGACCAGCACAAAGTCTGCAATACTGCAGATGCTGCACCAATCCGTCTGTCAATCTCACACTCGCACAATCATCCCACACATATGAGCAGAAATTAAAAATAAATAAATAAACAAGTGGAGTAATTTCTATGACAAACCACCAAAGATACCATTGCCAAATAAAAACAGTGCTGCACTGCAGATTAACTGTAAACTGGGAGCTGATGGGGGAAAGCTTGTTAAGGCTCCTGTGAGTTTGTTCAAGTGTCCCATCTACAAATGCATGAGAAAACTGGTGTTTAAACAGGGAGGCTAGGATTATAAGGGCAGTCAAACATTGGACTTCCTTCATAAGTTGAATTTTTTTTTTACTGTTCAATGCTGATTAAAGACAGTACCCTAACATGAAGCTTGGTACAAAAAAGTACTTGGAGATAAACTTTTTACACACCTGGTTTTCTTCAGCAATATTCTGAGGATTAAATTAATTTAAATGGTAAATGGACTGTACTTATTGCCTTTCTCAAATCTCCCATAGAGGAGGATTGTTCTAACCACTCAGCCACATCTGTCCCAATTTACAAAGTTATAGTCATAGGTCCATTTATACATCAATAGATACTGTGTTTATGATGGCATGCATTGAAGCTCATTAGTTATCCTCCACCTGTATAGAAACAGCTGTTTGACACTTAGTGGGGTGATAAAAGGTAAATGGAACCATGGTAATTTATACCTAACACAAATTGTACTTTTGCTAGCAACTTACTTATCTGTGTCTAGACAAGTTGTACACATAATAACTTGCCTTGACATTTTGGGTTCAAAAGGTTGTCTATCATGTCTTTTTGTACCAACTTTATTGGTCACCTCCACACTTATCCAGCAAAGTACACTTTTGAAAGAAGATAAGCAGATTTGGAATGGTTTCAGAAATATTATTATTATTATCTGGACACTTAAGGCTGCAGCCAAATATGTTTCCTAAATGATCCCAGGTCTCCAGACAGAATGAAATTGAAAAATCAGTTCTATTCAAATCAGATATTAAGAACCTAAAGAAATGGGACAGTTTAATGTTTGTCATAAAGCACAATCAGGTTATGTTGTGTTTGGGCTATATTTCATGCAAGCAGTATCTGATTCAATAGACCTGCACTGTGGACTGTCTGTACCAGTGACGTGTAGCTGATACATTGCAACTGAGCCATTCTACACTCACATCGAGTATGGGATTTTTGTAAAAGCACTGAAGTACTTTCTGTTTTGTATCTTGTGCATATGTGCATGCTGGGTTGTGTGCATGTGGGTACAGTATATGTGTATGTGGTAAGTGCATGGGTGCAAAACTGTAACTGTTTTATACCGTATCGGTGCAAAATGTCAGCCACTGTACATAAAATGGTTTCTTTTCATTCAACATTTATTTAGACAGATAAATCACATTGAGCCTCAAAGACTCATTTACAAGTGAGATCTGCTTAGACAGACAAAAAGTAGTGAAACTGGAACACGTAGGAATTGAAGGCAAAAAAATTCCTATTAAACTTTTTCTTCTTGGCTAAGAAGAAAAACTCATAAAAAAAAACTTGCACATAAAGCACATAAAGCACATAGTGACGTAGACATTCCGCAGAGGGGGGGAGAGACGACAAGAGCGGTGAAAAATGTTTGAGGATGCACTGGAGGACACTGTAAGAGTTCTGCTAAGGATGTAATAATCAACCAGTTCCCTCCGGTGAGATTCGTTAACATTCTCGAGTGATGTCGGGGAATGGCCAGGGATGTTTATGGGAATCCAAGAGTCCTGAAACGATGACACAATGTTTAGTTAGCTGGTTTCCTCTGGTTATCAGTTGGAAATTCCTCGATGGTAGGGGGAGGGGCAGGGCAGAGTGTCAGATTACATGTTCTCCAGGCGAATTCAGATAAGATAAGATGGCTTCAAGGCCAGCTGGGGGAGCCAAATTCAGATAAACACACAGTTGTTTTGGGGACAGGCAGAACTTAATGACATCTACATCGAGTCTGTGTTGGTCCAAACATTTCTGAAATGTCCAAATTCCATGGCCACACTGATGGAACGTGCCTGAGTAAAGTCCCCAAGATCTGATCCATTCTGCCCAAAGCATTTGAGTCTGGGTACTCGAGGCACAAACCAAGTCATCATAAATGCAAGCAGCGTGATCGGGTCCAAATTTGCTGCCATCGACTTCCTTGATTGTAGATAAAACCAGCAACCAACCAAATCCAAAAAGCAGGAACCAGTTATCATAAATCCAATTAAATATGCATCCTTAAAATCCACAAATGGCAGCAGAGATAGACACATCATCAAGTCTTCAAGTCGATGAAATATCCAGCTGTGTGCATGCCAATAGGGCAAATTGGCTCGCCTAAAGCCTGTCTTCTCTTCAAAGAAATGTTACCAATTGTGTTAAGGGACCAACTGATCAAAACAAGTCCATAATTATGGATCGGAAGATGGTCTCACACAGACAAATAGAGCAGCAAAGCGGAGAGGGAGAAGAAGAGGAAGAGAAAAGCGTCCGACCTCGGCAAGAGCAATTGGTCTACTCTACAAAACGATAAAGACTTTATGAGATGGGGACTGATATTTGGTTGACTGGAATCCAGGACCATTTGTTCTTCTGCCACACCTTATACAACTTTGGTCACCATGTACCCATAACCCCTGGATACAAAAAAGCCATGCACCACAGGCGGGTACAAAAGAGGATACAATTTTCTGGCAGTAGTACTCAGCTGATGTTAACAGTGTTGCTGCACACGTAAGCAGTTAGCAACACTCATTTCACACTGAGGCTTCTGAGGCAGCTAGATGGTCCTGTTCAAGTACTGCAGGAAGCATTTTTGATTAAAGTCAAAATGAGTAATAAATGAAAATAGAGGTTCTGTAAAACGTGGATTGTGTGTGATGTCCTGTAGCTGCTAACCTAGATTCATGCTGCTGTGTTCAATCTATCAGAACAGAAGTAGGTCAAACACTGCACCATATGTTAGGACTATGAACACTACAACGAAACACCTGCTATGATGGTGAGGTTCTGCTTGATGTCAGAATCTGGAATATTTCATATAATTCGACTGAGGCACTTTTACACCAGGATGGTGAAATTGAATTTTTCGTTTAACAAAGCCAAAGCTGTTCATAGTTACTGCATGTGAGAAAATGCTAACTGATCTTTATTTGAGGTCCATCACAGGAACACATAGAGACAAACGAGACAAACAATCATTCACTCTCTCTCACCTAGGGACAATTTAGAGTTACCAATCAGCCTAACATGCATGTTTTTGGTCTGTGGGAGGAAACTGGAGTACCTGGAGAAAACCCATGCAGCATGGAGAGAACATGCAAACTCCACCCAGAAAGGTCCCGAGCTGGGATTTGATCTGGTGACCTTCTTGCTGAGAGGCAACAGCTCTACCAACTGAGCCACGATGCCGCTCCCCTGCATAACCTATGACCTTATACATGACAAATGTGTCCAAAACACCAACAATACTGACATAAATGTGGGGGAGTGGTGTCGCAGAGGTTAGAAGATGGGCCTGTGATCGGAAAGTCGCAGGTTCAACTCGCCGTACCGTCAACATCAAAAATGTGGGTGGAATAGGTGGAACATCCACACCTGCCTCCACCCTCATTTGCCCCACTTTGGGCCCATGAGCAAGGCCCTTAACCCCCACCATCTGCTCCCTAAACAGGTCTCTCTTGAAAATGAGTTCTCGTGGCTCAGTGAGACTACCTGGATAAATAAAGTGTAAATGAAAGTAATTCATGCTTGGATTTATGTTGTAGATGCTGGTTTGTCAAATACACCACATTTGTACAATGAATTAGTTCAGTGAACTTGTTGATCAACCATAGAGTTGCCATAAACAAAGCAGAGGAATAACCCTTTACTATTACACCACAATCTGGGGCCAAGGTTTGACCACTATACTGTACTGTCAACAATTCAATTCATTTATCCATCCATCAATTATCTTTTACCCGCTTCTTCCATTTTTGGGTCACTGGGGTCGCCGGTGCCCATGTCACTGTGCGAGGGGCGGGGTACACCCTGGACAGGTCGCAAGTCCATCACAGGGACACATAGAGACAAACGAGACAAACAACCATTCACTCTCTCACTCATGCCTAGGGACAATTTAGAGTTACCAATCAGTCTAACATGCATGTTTTTGGTCTGTGGGAGGAAACCGGAGTACCCGGAGAAAACCCACGCATGCACAGAGAGAGCATGCAGACTCCACCCAGAAAGACCTCCGGACTGGGATTTGAACCGGGGACCTGCTTGCTGAGAGGCAGCAGCTCTACCAGTTGTGGCAATATGCTGCCCCAATTCAATTCTATTCAATTCAGTTCATTTATATAGTGCCAAATCACATAAGAAGTTATTTCAGGGGACTGAACAGAAACATCCATATACAATGTAAATGCCAATTAGTAAAATCTATCTAAGGAAGGAAGCCAATACTGAATACTATACTGAAGCAACTGTTGCAGACAAGTATACATTTGAAAATGTGGGAAATTGGAATTGTTTAGAAAAATGAACACTTGGATCATAATAATTTAACCTAAATGCGCTGAACATTGTCCCTCGTTGGATACTGGGCATGAAAAACACAGATGTGGCACCATATTTGGAATGACCTGACTCTTAAGTCAACACTCACCGTCTTGCACTTTGGTGGTCTCGTAATTTAATGTGACACTGAGTAGAAGTTCCAATTAGTTGTTTGTCCACAAAAATAATTTAATTCTTGCACCTATATTTGCCATCCTTGTCTTTTTGTCTTGTATTAACAGATGGAACTATAGACTGTGTAAATAATGCAGTCTATGGTTCTGGGTTACATTATTCATTCAACCTTTATTTCTACAGCTTAGTCTTACTGAGTCATGAGGACACATTTACAAGAGATACCTGTTTTAAACAAACAACACAGATGAGGTACAGACAATAATAGACAATCATATAAAAGCATATAAAATGACAAGTAAATAGAAGAAATGCAATGAAAAGAAAACAATAACAGCTAGATCATACACACACACACACACACACATATAACATATATATATATAGATAGATAGATATAGATATAGATATAGATATAGA
>NC_056502.1:48141269-48147072 GCF_014905685.2 Nematolebias whitei
TATATATATATATAGATAGATAGATAGATAGATAGATAGATAGATAGATAGATAGATAGATAGATAGATAGATAGATAGATAGATATGAACCAGCCACTAGGGAACACAAGCCAGTTTATCTCTTGTGCCGGTCCCAAGCCCGGGTAAATGGTGAGGGTTGTGTCAGGAATGGCATCCGATTTAAAACACTTTTGCCACCTGAATCTAAACACCTGTGTGAGCATGCTTGTCACTATAAGGTTTCCCCATAAAAATGTTCAATAGTGGATGTGGGGACTCACAGACCCATCCCCACAGGACATGATGGTAACACAGGGAAGACCGGAACCACAGACACACAGTGGCCCCAGAGACACCCGCACCCCCAGAGAGAGAAGCAAAGGGAAGCCCCGGGCGATCCCCAGCCACCACAGTGCAGAAACCCCAGGAGGCTGCAGCAACGAGTCCACAGGCCCCGCCAGCAACCCGCCCCTCCAGAGTAGATACGGCCATAGACACCGAGCCCCGAGGTCATACCACCCCACAACAGAGGCCCAGCAGAGCCAGAGTACCCAGGCCCCAGCAGGCAGCCACCAGGGCGTGCCCGCACACACCACTACACAGCCCCAGCTGCTGAGAGCTGCCAATGCACCGGCGGCAGGGGGGGCCACCACTGGAGGGGAGTACAACACACCAAATGGGGGGGGGGGGGGGGGGGCAAAATTGATCCAAGAGAGGGGACCACCCAAAACCCAAAAACCCAACCTGAGACATAAACAGGCACACAGAGATAGTCCAATGGACCCTCCATCGGGCCGTCCATGTGCCCCACCAACCCGATAGTGACTGCAAGCCGGCCCCAGGCTGGGGGCCAGAGCAGCAAGGAACAACAGCCAAGGAAGGCCGGCCCAGCGCACCAATGCTTCCCTACAGCCCCACACCACAGACCTGGCCCCGGCACACCACCCTTGCATCCCCCCACACACACAGTACTCCCCACCGCGAATGCCACATCAGGCCGACCAGTCAGCACCCCATCAAAGTGAAGCCACGCCCCCGACCGCCGCTATGCACAACCAACGACCACACGCACAAACACAGCCAACCCTCCGCCAGAACCCGGCAGCCACCCTAGCCAAAGGGCCGGCCACTGCAACCAGGAACCCTGATCAAAAGATGCAAACAACCCAGGGAGAACTGGAGCACCGGCCCCACCCCCAATCGTCCCCAAGGCCCAACACCCACCCACAGCCCAGACCCCAACCAGGCAGCCTACCCCACCTCCCTGCCCCCGACCCCAAATGTCAAACGGAGAACGAGGGTTTAAGGAAAACAGGAAGACCCAACTCCTCCCTCCTCCCACTCAAATAAGGTGTTGATGTATGTTGTTATATAGTGCGTTTAAAATGGGGGGATGAGGTGGCGACTGGCACAGACCCACCCCATCCCCAGAGAGCAGGCAGTGCCCGTTCACCTCCCCAACCCTTGCCCAGAACCCTAAATGTCTACATGCTACATATGAGAATGGGTACAGGTCCCGGGGGTGAGAATGATTACACATCCCACCTATATGCCACCATGTGCCCACTCCACACCCTATATATGCATTTGTCATGAGAATGTTATATGTGAGTGTCTAGGTTGTTTAATAAAATTAGGGCCCAGGTCTCCACAAACCACAGAGATGGAAGATCCTCCCCGCAGCTCAGTAGTGCACCTGAACCCCAAGGCCCTGCTTAAGTGGTGGTGTGATGGAGTGGGCGGAGGAAAACGTTGGGATGGGGAGGAACAACTGAGGTGGCAATGCCCTCCCAGGGGGCCAGCTCCCCCACTGACCCCAATAGGCACCCCCAGAGCCCTATAAAGAGAGAGTTGCGACACTCCCATAGACTCCCATAGAAAGAATGGAATGCGGAAGTCACGTGGGTCATGCAGCGGCAAATAGTTCCAAACAGCAGCGTGTTCAGCACTGAACGTAGTTCATTTTTCTGGTAAGTTGATGCAAATGCGACACTTTTTTGCCATTGTGAAGCGTTATCTGACTGTTCTGTACCACAAATTATCAACATTAATACTTCATGTCGCCAGTTTTAGTTAATGAAACATGTTAAATTGCTAGTTGTGTTTTAACTGCAGCTGCTCTGCAACATGACAATTTAAACGGGTCTATTTCTAATTCAATGTTTTAAAATATCCATTACTGCTTAAATTTTGAAAGGTGGTCTTTTTTAAATTTATGGTAATTCCAGTTACTGCACTCAACTAGAAAATATTTGGCCTTTTTTTCCTGAGAGATTCGTTCAACCTTTATTTAGACAGGTTAATCCCATTGAGCCTCGAGGACTCATTTACAAGACCTGATTTCAACAAAGAATGATGACAACATGACAACAAGACTGACGTAATTTAGTTAAAGTTATAGATCATTTGTCAAAGACTGCAGCATAAATTGTGACATTATCATTAAAGAAAAACATGATTGTGGAGATGAGTCAGGTTTTTTTCATGTTTTCCAGGTAAACCACAGGAGAATGACTTGAGTGAACTGAATGTTGCATTCAAAGTATCACAAAGGTTCAAGATCTCATTTTCTGTCTTCCAAATCAATAACAGCTTAATCAAGATGTTTGAATAAAATCACTTTAACACCATAACCTTCACAAAGTTGGTATTTACTGCAGGACTGTTCATTTACATTAGTTTTATATTATTAGTTTAGCGTATGGTAATCATGGGTCAAGTTGAGATGAGACTCTTTCAAGACGGAACAAGAAATAAGAATTATTACCAAGAATATATCAGCATCAATAAACTGTAGAACAGTAACAAAAAACTTATTAAACTATCACAGGTACATTGAGATGGAACTGGAAGTTATTCGTCATGCCAGTTGCCTTCACCTGATCATTTGCAAAAAAATATGTCAATTTATTTTCCATTGTTAACATTTTTCTTCGCAGGACTGAGTTAATTTTCTTGTCTGTGAGTTTCTTCTGTCCTGCTTATGTATTTTTTTGTGTTCTAATTGTTCCTCAGGTTGTTAATCTCTGTTCCCTGACTGCCTGTTGATTCATCCTCCTGGTCCTGTTGATCCTGGATCATCAGATCCTGACATGTCCCCGTCCTCTGAGGACACATTTTCATCTTTCCCTCATCTCACTCGCCTCATTTCTGTTTCTTCCTTCCTCATTCTCTGAAATTACAATGGCACTGTTAGAATGAAGATTATTGTTCAATAAAAAATACGACATGTCTTATTTAACACTGTTCGTAGCAAAGTTTAATTTAGAACATGTGTGATCACTGGTCAGATCACTGGTCAGATCACTGGTCAGGTCACTGGTCAGTGGAAGTTCTGCTGCTGTTCTCATTTGGTTCTGGTCCATGAACAACTGGTTGACCCTCCTTCAGTCTCACACGTCCTCACTGTGTCTCTGTAAACTGTCCTCTCTCTAAATGTGCCTGTAGAGTGACATTAGTTTATTTTCTTGCACATTTCTTTGACAGTTAAACATCTTGAGCCCTGATTGAAAATGTTTGTGCAGATTAAATTTACAACTCTCACTTTGTGTTGCTGTGATGATGATGATGGTGCTCCTGCTGACTTGAGATGATGTCATTAATAAACAGTATAAATGTCAGTAAAAGTACTTTATTAAAGCTTGTTTTACATTTTACATATTTTATAATAAATTGTTTGTAAATTTATTTTTGCACAATTCACACTTATTTTGTCATCTGTTATGATTTTAACTAGAAACAGTTTAATTTAAATTAACATTTTAATCAATGAATTACAATTTATCCAATAGTTGTCAGGCTACAAGCACAATCAACTCAGTTATCCAGGTACTTGGTTGCCATAAAAAAATGACCAATACAACAATTATATTCAGGTCTCTCTTGTAAATAAGTCCTCGTGGCTCAATGGGACGAACCTGTTTAAATAAAAGTTGAATTAATATCTTCTATAGAAATCAAGAATTCATCCAGATGTTCTAAGGTAAGCTGGAGCAGATCTGAACTACAGGCATGGAGGACAAGGTGGAGCATTCTCATGCAGAGAACATCAGAAATAGCTTTATAACAGGTGTTACGCTGATCTTTTATTTATCGTGTGTAACGCTATAAAACACTGACATGGCTATATTGATCGTTGTAATGGATATACATTTTTTTTCTAACAAATATGTGTTTGCAGTCTCGTTTCCTTCTAAAATTGAATGATAAATGTATCAGACGCTTCTAAAAACGCTTTGATAAAATGCATATTTTGTGAAATAATCAGCAATCAGTTAAGTAATCAGTTCGTTACTGCTCAGTAATTACTGAAAGATGTCCGGTAGAGTAAGAAAAGTCGATTTTTGTGTTGTGTTGCGCCAGCAGCCGCTCAAACTGACTGACAGAGATGAACTGTTTGGAACTATTGGGAGCTGCATGAACCACGTGACCGCGTATCAGCAAGTTCAAAGAGTGTCGCAACTCTCTCTTTATAGGGCTCTGGGCACCCCCATTCTCCAAGATCCACCAGGGGAGGGAGGCTCCAGTGCATCCATCCAGGAGCAGGAGGCAGCCGCACCACCAGGGACCCAGGCCACGGACCGGCACATAGCCCTGAGGACCGACCAGAACCCGGGCCAGTGACCCAACCCCCCACAGAGATCGTCCAGACCCCTAACCCGATCCCCAGCTCAACACCCAGCCCCCTGACCAAAGAGGGCACCAAACTCCAGCAGCGACAATCAGCCAGGTGTGCCCGAACAGCCGCAGATAGCGCACCACGATGACCGATAGCGCACCACGATGACCGAGAGCGCACCCCCACCCCCACAAAAGGACTGACCAGTCCACCACAGCAACACCCACAAGGGAGGGCACATGCCTAACACGCCCAGACACCCCCGGGCCAGCAGTGCAGAACCACCCCCGCAAAAGCCCCCCCCCCCCCACACCCCCAGCCCCCCACAGCAAGACCCCCAGCAAAGCACCAGACCGCAGCCACAGCCAGGCAGGAAGACACACAGGCTGAATCCACGTGTCCCCTCCCATGACCCCCCCCCCCCCCCATGGCAGAGGCCCCAAAGCCCACCAGCGCAACAAGGACCCCCAGGCCAGGGTCAGGCACCGGCGCAGGCACCGGCGCAGGCACCGGCGCAGGCACCGGCCCAAGACCCCAACAACATACCTGCCAAGACCCGAGACCCCCGAGTCAAGCCGGGATCCCAGCCCGGAAGCGACACTCCTCCAGAACCCCGAACCCGCGCCCACCCCAAACCCACCCAGGAGCAGCCAGGCCACCAGGCCAGTAAACTGCGCCCACCGGTACAGACCACCCAGAAGCCTGCATGCAGCCAGCAGAGGTCAATGCCCAGAACCACCAAAGCCACCTCCCCAGTTGAGTGCCATTGCCCCGGGCCCACGACCCCTTCATGCCCCCCGCCCCCACCCCCCCCCCCCCCCCCCACACACACACACATCAACAACGATGCCCCACAGGACGAAATCAAAGGAGTTTACCCACCTCCACTACGGGTTGGAGCCAATCAAAGAAGCCTAGAGAGATTCCAAAAAAGTTCAATCTGGTCCTCTGGACATTCAAAAAAAACAAAAAACAAAACAAAGCAAAAAAATCTAGAAACGTTTCGTCTCTCATCCAAGAGACTTCCTCAGTCTGAGGTGCTGTTTTCAGCTCAGTCTCTTAAATAGCACCGTCTCAGAGTGGATCAACCAGTTTGCTGCTGACAACCAAAACCAGCTGATCACATGCTCAAGAAGGACCATCAGCCTAACAATGGATCATTAGCACACTGATGGCTGTTTACT
>NC_056502.1:48162072-48189284 GCF_014905685.2 Nematolebias whitei
TAGAAACGTTTCGTCTTTCGTCCGAAAGACTTCTTCAGTCTGAGGTGCTGTATTCAGCTCATAGCTATTTATATAAGATTGAGCTGAATACAGCTCCTCAGACTGAAGAAGTCTTTCGGATGCAAGAAGAAATATTTCTACATTTTTGTTTTTGTTTGTTTGTTTTTGAATGTTCAGAGGACCAGACTTAACTTTTTTAGATTTTTCTACCTGGATTATTGAGCATGCATCAGGATATCTATATATAAAATTCTATATTTTTCTTCATCATTTGATGTATTTGCACTCATTGTGGTTTTGTTTCTTGTATACAGATTATTTTTTCTTTTATACAGATTATTTTTAGCTTTGAATTAAAGTTTAGCCTTGATTTGAAGCTTTAATTTAAAGTGTAATTCTTGTTTTGTGATTTGTACATCTGTGGGTTAGAATAATTTTGAACCAAAGGCTGTGTCTCTTCTTTAAACATGTTTGAGGGAAATATTCCTGAGAAATTCAATAATTTTGTATTTTTATAATTTTTCAGTTGAATTAACTTTAATTAACAGATTATTTAATAAAGTCAAAGGGAAAACAGGATTTCACGATAAAGCCGGCACCGTTTATTTATTTTTAATCTTCACTGATTATAAAAACTTATATTTTATACATAAAATGTTAAAAAAAAAAAAAAACGTTTCCACCCCCCGTCCCTCCATTCCGGTCCTCCCGCCTGCCAGGGCTCGAATCTGGCCTTTGTAAGCAGGCGAGTCCAGGGAAAACCAGTACAGGCAAAAGAGAGTACATTACACCAGTTTTGGCCTCACTGCACTGGCTACCGTTCACTTTCGAATCCAGTTCAAAATACTCATGTATGTCAACAAATTGTTGAACAGTTTCGCCCCCCCATCTCTCCGATTTGCTACAGCCGTATGTCCCACCACGTTCCCACCACGTGAGGTCAGAGGACCAGTTGCTCCTCACAGTTCCAGGTACTCGTCTTAAGCGCAGAGGTGACAGGGCCTTCTCTGTAGCAGGCCCAAGACTTTGGAACGAGTTACCTGTGCTTGTCAGACAGGCCCCCTCCCTCTCAGTTTTCAAATCTCGTTTAAAAACCCACTACTATTTTGTAGCTTTCAACACCAGATGATCTGTGTTTTGAACCTGTATGCTCCACACTGGATAGTCGTCATATTTATTATCTGCATCATTTTTATGTCTATATTCTGATTTACTTCATTTTGTATATTGCTTTGTGTGTTGCCTGTTTTTCTGTCTGTACAGCACTTTGGTTGGCCTTGTAGCTGTTTTAAGTGCTCTATAAATAAAATGGTATGGTATGGTATGGTATGGTATGGTATTGCATGAGGAAATCTGGAGTGGCAGAAAAGTATGTTAGACTGGTATAGGACATGTATGAGGACAACAGGACAGTGGTGAGATGTGCTGTAGGAGTGAAGGATAGCTTCATGGTGGAGGTGGGATTGCATCAAGGATCGGCTCTGAGCCCCTTCTTGTTTGCTCTGGTGATGGACCGACTAACAGATGAGGTCAGGCAAGAATCCCCATGGACGATGATGTTTGCAGATGACATTGTGATCTGTGGTGAGAACAGGGAACAAGTGGAAGAGAACTTGGAGACGTGGAGGTATGCATTTGAAAGAAGAGGAATAAAAGTCGGCCATAGTAAGACAAAGTACATGTGTGTGAATGAGAGGGAGGCCGGTGGAACAGTGAGGCTACAAGGAGCAGAGGTCACAAAGGTGCAGGACTTCAAGTACTTGGGGTCCACTGTCCAGGAAAATGGGGAATGTGGTAAAGAAGTGAAAAGAGAGTCCAGGCAGGATGGAGTGAATGGAGAAAAGTTTCAGGGGTGATTTGTGACAAAAAGGGGTCAGCAAAGGAAAAGTTTACAAGACAGTGGTGAGACCAGCTATATTGTATGGTCTGGAGACAGTGGCATTGACTAAAAGACAAGAGAAAGAACTGGAAGTGGCAGAAATGAAGATGCTAAGGTTCTCCTCAGGAGTGGCAAGGCTGGATAAGATTAGGAATGAGATCATCAGAGGTACAGCACAGGTTGAACAACTGGGAGATAAAGTTAGAGAGGCCAGACTGGGATGGTTTGGACATGTCAAGAAGAGGGACCGTGGGCATATTAGTAGAAGGGTGTTAGAAATGCAGTTTCCAGGAAAAAGACAAAGAGGAAGGCCAAAAAGGAGATATATGGATGCAGTAAGAGAGGACATGAAGGTAGTTGGAGTGAGGACAGAAGATGCAGAGGACAGAGTGAGGTGGAGGAGGATGACTCGCTGTGGCGACCCCTGAAGAGGGAAAAGCCAAAAAAAAGAAAAATTTATATATATAACAATATATATACATATATATTTATATATATATATATATATATATATATATATATATATATTGTTCAGATGCATGCTTAATAATCTAATAATCCAGGTAGAAAAATCTAACAAAGTTAAATTTGAAGAATTCTTGTGGATAAAATACGAAACGTTTCAACAAAGAAGAATCCATCCAGAGGACCTGACTTAACCTTGTTAGGTTACTTTATAATATATCTGGGTTTCCCCTGCTATTATTCACAGAGGGCACCCTGCTCTGTCAACAGAACTGAGCACCGAGCACCTCACCTACTGAATCCCCCACCCCCCACTCTGCTCCACTTCCGGACAGAGAGCAGAGATTGTATTGCACACGGTTTGGAGGCTGAGCTAAACTGCTACAAACATAACACTAAGTTAACCTACCCCCCAACCCCGGTAAGGGCAAGTAACTAGCTGAAACACCAATTTATATTTTCAACATAGAGCAGAACACTAAGCGAAGATTAACTAAGTTGCATGCTCCACATCTTGTTTCCTGTTTTTGGTGTGTTTTATGGACCACAGTCCCACATGCAGTCCTGGCTTAGAGACCATGAGACTTCTGCGATGGAGTTAAATGTTTCTGTTCAGTGCCTTGAGGTGACTTCTGTTGTGACTTGGTGCTATATAAATAAACTGACTTTAATTGAATTGAATTAGTGCTATGTGTAAGAGAACATTTTTAGAAACAACAAGAACAAAAATAATTTACATGTAGACAAGACGGGAAAGAAAAACAGCTACATTCACCTTATAATCTAGCTGTTTTTGCTACTTTTTTGCCATCTTATTTTTAATTTGAAAAAATATAATAATAATCTGTATGCCTTTTTATAATGGTCTATTGTTGTCACTGTTGTCCAGTGTTGTCATCATTCTTTGTTGAAATCAGGTCTCTCTTGTAAATGAGTCCTCGAGGCTCAATGGGATTAACCTGTCTAAATGAAGGTTGAATGAAAAAATAAATCAAGAAACAGAATCAATAAATTAGATTTTCTGGATACTGACAAAAACAACAACGAGGTTGTAAGGATAATCAGCTGGCAGGTTTTCTCCTGAACACAAGGAGGATGTTACGTCCTGCTGAGAACAGAGACTCAGCTTCACCTGGGTCAACAGTGTAAGGGTTAATAAGCTCCCACACACCTCCGTGCTGAGCTTCACTGGACCCCGAGTCGAGCTGGGACTGGAAACTCATGGGAAAGACCTGGGGAAAGGGAAGGTGTGTTGGGGCGGGTAGTTGCACTTGCTGTGCTCCATCCAACGAGACATGGTGCCCCCACCCATCCACACTACTACTCCTCTCACCACCAGGGTGCTGGAGCTTCTTTAAGATTGTCTCCCAGGTAACCCCCCATTAATAACAGTCCCTGCAGTGCAAAAAGCACAGGGCCTTGTTAGCTAACAAGCAGCCGTGAAATCACTGCACCGTACTCCCACCACAATGAGTCAATCTAAATCTATACCTCCTGTCGTCTTTGTTCAGTGTGTGCATGTGTATGTGTGTGTATGTGTGTGTGTGTGTGTGCATGCGTGCGAGCGTGTGTGTGTGTGGTGAAGATTGGTTTGCTGGTGTTCCTCCAGGCCACGCAGAGCTTTGACTCAATGGGCTGCCTTTTGTTTCGACTCCTCAGCAGTTCATTTGTGACACACGTCTCATGCTGTGCATGCTCAAATGTTAGAGGGATACGTTACCTTTTGTGACTCAAACTGAGCACAGTCTTATTGAGTACAACTCTATGAACTGCTTCCTGTATGTATTTTTATCCTGGACCTAAAAAAAGCTGTGTCAAACTGTCTGGAATGTAAAATGCTCAAATCAGAGCTGCAAATTTTAATCATACTCTCCAAGAAATTTGTTGTTGTGTAACTAAAATAAACTTGGAAAATATTTAACTACATGTTTTTAAACTTATTTACAAGCCGGTGCTCAACTGGATTGGCATAACTAGTAAGACATTACTTGTTGAAGCAGTGTGTGTGGGGATGGTGCCCTGCTGTGTCTCTGCCCTGCACCTGTGACACTCCACAGGTGTCACACTTGTGTCATTAGTGTGTTTGTATTTAAGTCTGTTTGTCAGTCCTGTTCTGTGTCAGTGCATCGTTGTGTATAGTCTCATCTTGTCCTGGTGTTTCCCAAGAGTTAACCTGTCCTGTAAGTTTTGGTTGCCAGGTCAGCACATTGATTTATATTATTAAAGAGTATGTTTTTTTATTTGACGCTGCCTGAAACCCTGACAATACGAGGGCGGTCAAGTTGTTTCAGATTTCTTTTCTTTCATCAAGACAAAATATTAATGAGACAAAATCCTCATTTATTAAACAAGGTTCCGTTTTTATGAACTTTCTTCCTATATTCTTATTTGTTTATATGGATGTTTCTGTTCAGTGCCCTGAGATGACTTCTACTGACTTGGCACTATATAAATGAACTGAATTGAATTGAATGCAACAAAGTAAAGATGATTTTATGACTTTAGAGCAAAAACCTCATATCTCCATTTATTTATCTTTTTTTTTTTTTTCTTTGAGCACACAGTGTTTTTATTAGTTGTGGACCATCAAGGGCTTCTCCACAGAATAATACATTTTAACATGAATTATTTTTTTAGATAAATATTTTTTCAGTCATTGACTTTACTTCATAGCATAGACCTGGGTCTAAGGCCAGTATGAGCTTCCTGTTCACACTTGTTTTGATATTTTAAAAACAGTTATTTTCTGCTGAATTTGCACCTCTTGTTCACAAACAAAAGACATTTCAGATTATTTCAGATCCCATTTCAAGGTCTTCTAGTCCTTACAGTCTATGGTGCTTTCTTTGTATTTTGTCATTAATGTGAATAGAGGACAACATACCAGGAGACAAAGGGAGATGAAGACAGTTAAGAGTGTAGGACTGATGGTAGCAACGCTGCATGTAAGCACAATGACAGGCAAAGGTAGAGAGCTGGCTGACATGATGAAGGAAGGTAGATGTTTTATGTGTCCAAGAGATTAAGTGAAAGGGCAGCAAGGCCCGCAACATTGGAGCAGGGTTCAAACAGTTTTACCATGGTGTGGATAGAAAGAGAAATGGAGTAGGGGTGGTCCTGAAGGAGGAGTTGGCAAAGAATGTAGAAGAGGGGAAAAGAGTGTCAGATAGGGTGATGTGTCTGAAGGTAGAAGTAGAAGGTCTGATGCTAAATGTTGTCAGTGGTTATGCTCCACAGGTTGGACATGACATCTAGCCTTTGACTAGATCTTCGATTGGCTTTTTACTTGTTTGTGAAAATTTTACAATTGCATGTATATTTTAGAACTTTTGCTCAATCATATTTCTTTTTTTTAAATTTATGTTATATACATAGTAACCTTCATTTTTACATACATCTTCAGTGTATAACAATCATCTTGAGACATTGTTTGTACAAAGATGTAACCCACCCCCCCAAAAAAAACACCTTCCCCACATCATTCCGAGTATATTCAATATGACAACACATGAACTCAAAGTTTTGCACAGTCATATTTCAGACATCATGTGTTGTTATAGTGAAAGAAATCTGCTGCTCAGCGTTCAGAGCCCTGGCAGCCTAAAATAAATGCTTCACCCACTCTGAGTCGAAGCTGACAACACTGGCATCATTTAGCAGCTTGGGGTTTGAAGGATCACAGTTTAATGAGAAATGAGATTAGATTGTCATATAGAGAGCAACAGCCCACTAACATATTACCATCTCACCATTTCCAGCCACAAACCGGGCCAGTAGCACACTTTAAGACAAATGTTCCTGTTAGACATGTTTGGGTACAGCAGCCTCTCCTCTGAAGTTCTGATGAGCTAACAGACCCAGAGCTTCAATATGTTCTGCTGGGTATCTTTGTTTAAAAAGTTATCAAACTTTTGGAGTCACAACAGCCAAAATAAGCAGACTGCTGCTTTCAGACCCCCACACCCCCACCCACTGTGAACATCACTGCTCTGATTTACCACATGAAGACATTTTTCAGTTTAACTGAAAACATTTAAACACAACATGTGAAGCTGTGATAAATAGTTTCAGGCCTAAATTTAAAGAGAGTTGATAAAATCACACTATTACAAGATTTATTTGGACTAATTTATGAAGGGAAACATCAAAAACTAAAGGTGACTGATGCAAATGTTTATTTTGAGCTTTATGATGCTGAAGAGAAACGAGACAAGCTCCTTCTTTACGTCTCTCATGTGGAATCCTGTCGGATGTTGCTGGACGCCAACAGTTGGTGCACTGAAGCTCTTCTGTCGCTCAGGACTGTAGCGTTACGCTAACTTACACGGGCAACAGAGGAGGGGCAAAGGCCCTGCTTTGATAAGTCAAGCATAGCAAATGTGAAAGAGGCAGCGACAGACGAGGCAAAACACACATTCATTCCTCTCACAATACGGAGCAGCACTTTTAATTAAACCTTATCCAACATGATGAATAATGCAACAGCTTTCACACAATTCTCCATCTCGTTCTGCCGCTCCACACCGTTCAGCCATCCCAAGCAGTCACATGCATACATTAAGTAGAAGAAAGGCTCAGCTTCTCTGCTGCAGCACAATGCACAACAAAATGTTTTAGACTTCTGCCAACGGGGACAAAAGTGCTCTGCTTATGTGAGCAGGATGGTCTGATATATAAAAATGTGCATTCACTGAACTGGCGGAAAACCCAATGTTTACACGTTTCTGTAAAAAAACAAAAAATAAAATTTAAGGAAAAATCAGGCATAACTTCAGAAATCATCTCATCTTCTTCTCTTGGTGCAAAGAGCTCAGCATGAAGTCCAACAGAACATGCTCCCCGTGGGAGAGAGCTGGCCTACCAGCAGCAGACACGACTGGCTGCTGAGAAACACATCAGTGCCCCCCCCCACCCCCCACCCCCAACCTATATTCATGGACACACTTGTGAAGGAGCAGAGGCCCACCACTTGAAGAGAAAGACAGCTAAAGAGATACTTGGATCATTGAGGAGTGAAAGGATTGCATGGGAGAGTGAACCCATTACAGGACAGACGGGCCGGGGCATGGGAAGACCTGGGGAGGGCCGTGGGGAGGTATCAGCTTGTATTCAGCTGATTCTCTTCTGTCGCACCAAAGTTTAAAACCAAACTCTGATGTGTATGCAGTCAATAATTAGGTTTAAATTAGATGCATGTCAGTTATTTTACTAACAAACAAAAAGGGATCCCAACTATTAATGCTAAAATTCTAAGTAAATAAATCAGGCAATGAGCAGTTCTTGGAAAATGTGTCTAAACAAGATAGTTTTCTAACAATGTTGACTCCACATAGAGAATGGCAAAGACCCCGTAGGATCTGTTAGAGTTCAGATTACCTGCCAGTAGTGTTGTAGTACTCGAGACCAGTCTTTTTGATGGTCTTGGTCTTGTATTGGACTGAACCGCATTTGGTCTCAGTCTTGTATAGGTTTCGTATATTGAGGACTCGGGTTTTTATTTCAAGACCAGTCAAGACCACAACTGTGAAAATATACCATACCATACCATTATATTTATCCATCCATCCATCCATTGTCTTTACCCAATTATTCCATTTTGGGTCACGGGGGTCGCTGGTGCCCATGTCCAGCAATCACTGTGCGAGGGGCAGGGTACACCCTGGACAGGTCGCAAGTCCATCACAGGGCCACATAGAGACAAACGAGACAAACAACCATTCACTCTCTCTCTCTCACCTAGGGACAATTTTGAGTTACCAATCAGCCTAACATGCATGTTTTTGGTCTGTGGGAGGAAACCGGAGTACCCGGAGAAAACCCACGCATGCACGGAGAGAACATGCAAACTCCACCCAGAAAGGCCCCTGGACCGGGGTTTGAACCAAGGACCCATTTTATTTATAGAGCACTTAAAACAGTGACAAGGCCAACCAAAGTGCTGTACAGACAAAACAACAGGTAACACACAAAGCAATATACAAAATGAAGTAAATCAGAATATAGACATAAAAACGATGCAGATAATGACGACAAACCAGTGTGGAGCATACAGGATCAAAACACAGATCATCTGGTGTTGAAAGCCACCCAATAGTAGTGGGTTTTTAAACGGGACTTGAAAACCGAGAGGGAGGGGGCCTGTCTGACAAGCAGAGGTAACTCGTTCCAGAGTCTTGGTCCTGCTACAGAGAAGGCCCTGTCACCTCTGCGCTTAAGACGAGTTCCTGGAACTGTGATGAGCAACTGGTCCGCTGACCTCAGGGAACATGGTGGGACATGCAGTTGTAGCAGATCAGAGAGATGGGGGGCGGAACTGTTCAGTGATTTGTAGACATACATGAGTATTTTGAACTGGATTCGAAAGTGAACCGGTAACCAGTGCAGTGAGGCCAAAACTGGTGTAATGTGCTCTCTTTTGCCTGTACTGGTTAAAAATCGGGCTGCTGCATTCTGGACAAGTTGTAGTCGTGCTATGGAGGTTTGATTGATACCAAACAGGAGCGAATTGCAGTAATCAAGCCTAGATGTAATGAATCCATGTATTACTGTCTCCAGGTTATTTTTGGACAATACTGGCTTCAGTTTAGACAGCCACCTCAGTTGGAAGAAACATGATTTAACAATCATGTTTACATGATTGTTAAGTTTCAGGGAAGGGTCAATTATCACTCCCAGATTAGTGACTCTTTGTTTTTCTGACAGGGTTAGAGCAGAGAGTTTGATGCAGTGGTTTGTGATTGTGTCATTGGGAGGGAACAACATGACTTCAGACTTCTTTTCATTGAAATTTAAGAAGTTTAAAGCCATCCAGTCCCTGATGTCCTCCAGGCAGTCGAGCAGAGGTTGAATTGAACATGTGCTATTGTGTTTTAGGGGGAAGTAAATGTGACAGTCGTCAGCGTAGAAGTGGAAGGGCATGTTGTGTTTCTGGAAAATAGCACCAAGTGGCAGCAGGTATAAAGAGAATAGGAGGGGACCCAGGATGGACCCCTGCGGAACCCCCTATTTAAGCTCTGCCACTGCAGAACTAAAATCCTTGATGGAAACACAAAATAATCTGTCAGTGTGGTAAGATCTGAACCAACTGAGGGCTGACCCTGTGATGCCACCCTTTGCTCCAACCTAGCAATGATGATATCATGGTCGATGGTGTCAAAGGCGGCTGTGAGGTCCAACAGGACAAACAGCACAGAATCACCGGTATCAGTGGTTAAGAAAATGTCATTAAAGACCTTCAGCAGGGCAGTTTGAGTGCTATGGAGAGGTTTAAAGTCAGATTGGAATAGCTCTAAGATGGTGTGACCTTCCAGGAAGCACTTCAACTGGGACTCGACTATTTTCTCCAGTAGTATAGAAACAAATGGGAGTTTGGAGACAGGCCAGAAGTTGGATACAACTGAGGAGTCAAGGTTTGTTTTTTTCAGGAGAGGCTGGACAGCAGCATGTTTAAAGGTTTTTGGCACCACACCAGTGGATAAACTATTGTTTACTATATCAAGAATGGACAGACCTAGAGTTGGAAAAAAACCTCCTTTAGTAGTCAAGGGGGGACCACATCAAAGGGAAAACCAGAAGGTTTCAAGCTGCACATGACCTGCTCTAGAGAAGATAGAGTGATGGGTTCAAAATGGTCAAATGGAGCTACAGATTGAGGTGGGATGGATGGGTCATGAGTTGGAGGGGAAATGAGAGCCCTGGTGGTCGCAATTTTTTCCACAAAGAAATGTAAGAAGTTGTCGCACAGCTCAGTCGAGGCTTCCAGAGGTGATGGTTCAGTGAGGTGGAGAACAGAGTTTAGGGTGGAGAAGAGGACACGTGGGTTGTGTGAGTTTGATGTAATTATATTAGAGAAGTATTTGGATTTAGCAGCTTTCACTGCTTTGTGATAACGGCGCCAACTCTCTGTAAGTATTTGAAAAGAGACCTGCAGCCTGTCTTTCCTCCACTTGCGCTCCGCCCTCCTACATTGCTGCCTAACAGCCTTGGTGACGTCACTCAGCCAAGGTTCTGCTCTGAGTTATGATTTTTTGGTTTTAACAGGCGCAACATGATCCAGAGTCTTTAAGCAGACAGAGTTGAACTGGGATGTCAGCTCCTCAGTAGTGGTGAGAAACACTGGGGGCTGAATTATCATTTCAGAGTTATAAACATCTGTGAAGCGTGTGGCAGTGAAATGGTTAATGGTCCGGCTGCGACGTGCAGGAATGCACGGCTTAGGAGTTAGATGGGGGAGGGTGAATATCACTAAATTACCAGAATATTGTCCAGTTCTATTTGTTAACATCCTTGTTTCTATTGGATGCAAAACGTACTGATTTGAATCCAAGCGATAACATGACTCAATTCTAAATGCATGTTTTTGTTACCGCTGTCATGTCCACTCCCTTTCACTCACATACAATACATACAACAGAACGTAATGTCGCTACCAGAAGTGAAAGTAAGCCGGTATGGATAATCTGTGAAAAGATTGAGCTCCAAGACTTGAGGTCTTGGTCTCAACTTGGTCTCAGACCCTAAAAGTCTTGGTCTTGTTTCGGTCTCGGTACACACTGGTCTTGGTCTTGACTTGGTCTCGGGTTAGGTGGTCTTGACTGCAACACTATCTGCCAGGGATCAGTCTCAGCCACCACCACATCAAATTTGATCTACATACATACGTACATGTACAGTGAAACCAATGTTTAAATTTGCACGTTTCTTCAAAATGTGTTCAGTGGTTCATCATATACTTGCTAAAAGAAGATCACATGCAGACACCTGCACAAGCAGAAAAAAACACAAACATTATTGTCCTCCTTCATCTTTTGGTGGTGAGCAATAAATATCCCCTGGAAACAAAGAAACACCCACTGAGGCCAGTTGAAACCGTGTTCCTGACAGGATTTGCTTGTTTTGTTGGATACAGCCTCTTGTAATATCTTATGTCTGAAGAAACAATGTATTATATAACAATGTATTATATAAAGAAATACATAGAAAATATTTTCTAATCTAATTTTCTAACTGAGCATAATACAAAATATATAAATGATCACAAGGACCTAGTGGATTGTTTTCTGAAAATGTTTTGCAAATGTACTTAAACATATACTAAAAAAGTTGAATGCTGTTTTTTATTTGAACTAAACATTAAAAAACAAACAAACAAAAAAACAAACAAACAGATATACTGTACCCTGAAAGGTTCTGTTAAAAGATTCTGGGAAACCTGGCAGCCTTTTGTGTTGCATGTTGAAAATATATCAACATCTGTATAAAGACATTTATGTACATGTGGTTGATCCGGTGTGGGTGGGGAGGGGCGGGAAGAAATTTTGTTATGTTTTTTTTTTTCTCCTTTGTTGTGTTTGTGTTAAAATACAATAAAACAAAAGACTTAATAAAAAGGCGTTGATTAAAAAAGAAACTATTACACTCGTAAATTAATTGCAAATCATTTAATCTACCATGTTAAACTGCATTAATTTACCCCATCCCCACCCACCCCCACACACACAGCATCTATGCCTATAATCCAGCTGACTGCTCAAATCTATTACAGTAGTATACAATGTATTTTGTTGACTGAGAAGCTCTGCACAAAGCAAAAGTAGCATAATTCCACCAACATGCAACTGTTTTCTATAAGGCCATTGATTTTATTCTGTTTAAACAGACTAATATGGTCCCATCATCTCCACTGCCCAGCCCAGTAGATACTGCGCAAAAATATAGATATGTGGCCAGTATGAGCTCCCTGTCCACACTCCTTTAGACATTTTAAAAACAGGTATTTTCTGCTGAATTTGCACCTCCTCTTCACAAACAAGAGACATTTCAGATTATTTCAGGTCCCATATAGTATTTTCTCTGTATTTTGTCATTAATGGGAATGTAGAGGGCAAATTAACAACATGTCTGCTGGCTTCCTTAGATAGAAAACACGAATTGGCTTTTCTATGTATGTGAATCTAAAAAAGTTAAGTCTGGTCCTCTGGACATTCAAAAAAAAACAAACAAAAAAAAAACCCAAAGCAAAACAGCAAAAAAATGTAGAAACATTTCGTCTCTCATCCGAGAGACGAAATGTGCTGTATTCAGCTCAGTCTCTTAAATAGCACCTTCTCAGAGTGGATCAACCAGTTTTGCTGCTGACAACCAAAACCAGCTGATCACATGCTCAAGAAGGACCATCAGCAATGGATCATTAGCACACTGATGGCTGTTTACTATTCACAGAGGGCTGAGTGATACTAGCAATTACAGCATTGTAAGAGGGGGACAATTGAACACGTAGGCCTCCACCCCTGTTTAACGATGGACAATTTCTTTTCACAAAGATGGCCTCCTTTACTCCTCTCTCAAACCATCGTTCCTCTCTATCCAGGATGTGCACATCTTCATCCCTGAAAGAGTGACCGCTGGCCTGGAGATGAGTCTAGACCGCAGAGTCCTGGCCTGATGATGTTGATCTTCTGTGCTGGGCCATCCTTTTGGCCAGTGGCTGTTTTGTTTCCCCGATGTAAGACTGATCACAGCCCTCCTGACACTGAACAGCATACACAACATTACTCTGTTTGTGCCGGGGGACTGGATCTTTGGGATGAACCAGTCTTTGCCGTAATGTATTTTGGGGTTTAAAAGCCACTGGGATGTTATGTTCAGAAAATAAACGTCTCAGTTTCTCTGATACTCCCGCAACATACGGAATGACCACTGGTCTGGGTCTGGGTTCCTCATTTTCACCTGATGGCTGACTGGAGTCCTGTTTGGGTTTCTTCTCTGCTTTCAGGAAGGCCCAGTTAGGATATCCACATTGCTCTAGAGCCTGTCTTGTGTGGGATTTCTCCTTCTGCCTGGCTCCTGAGCTAGTGGGGACGCTGTCTGCTCTGTGATACAGAGTCCTGATGACTCCTAACTTGTGCTCCAAAGGGTGATGGGAGTCAAATTGCAAATACTGGTCTGTGTGGGTGGGTTTGCGGTACACTTCAGTTTGCAAATGTCCTCTATCAGACACTGAGACCTCACAGTCCAAGAAAGCCAACTTGCCATTATTTTTTTTTCATCTTCTTGTGTGAACTTGATGTATTTATCCACAGAGTTGATGTGGTCAGTAAAATGTTGGACTTCCTGAGATTTAATTTGATCAGTGATCAGTCTTACATAGGGGAAACAAAACAGCCACTGGCCAAAAGGATGGTCCAGCACAGAAGATTTTTTATTTTATTTTTAAATTTTTTATTTTTTTGAATGTCCAGAGGACCAGATTTAACTTTTTTAGATTTTTCTACCTGGATTATTGAGCATGCATCAGGATATGTATGTGAATGTTCGTGTAAAATGCCCTGAGACCACTTTGTTGTGATTTGGCGCTATATAAATAAACTGAATTGAATTGAAATTAATGACAGTGTCCTCTTGAAGGAGGAGTTGGCAAAGAATGTAGTAAAGATGAAAAGAGTTTCAGATAGGGTGATGTCCCAGCTAGCAAGCGAATGTTCAAACGACGTTCAGTGAACGTCGTCTGAAAATCGAACGTCGAATGTTCGGACCTGATGTTCACCAAACGTTGTCTGAACGTTGAGTCTGAACGTTCACTCCCTATGATTTTTCTTTTTTTGCTGTCATTACACTTAATTTAGTTTTTGTAGCTTTAAAACGTATGGCTGTTATTTTTTTAAAACCAAATTTCTATTTTTTTTCTTGCTACTTCTGAATGTTGTCTGAACGTTGTCTGAACATCTTCCGAACGTTTTTATAAATATTGTTTTACAAAAACTCCCAGTGCATTTTAAAGTTTTTTTTCCCAGCATAATTGCAGTTGATCAAATGTAAACAGCTCTTGAAGGTTTGAATGTAAAAATATGCAACTATTTCAATTTCAGTTTTAAAACAAAATGTATTTACTGTTTCCCGTTTTATTCTGTACTCCGTGTCCTCTAATTCCTTATTTGTTGGTGGCGGTAATGTTTGCTAACCGCTACATCAAGAAAAAGAAAAGGACGAGAAAGAAAAAGATTGTGTTCTCGCCCCCCCCCCCCCCCCCCCCCATTTTACGTGCAACAGTGGTGAAAAGACATGATTATATATTCATGTCTATAGCTATGTTCATCCATCCATCCATTTTCTTCCGCTTACCCGGGGTCGGGTCGCGGGGGGTAGCAGCAGCCTAAGTAGGGAGGCCCAGACTTCCCTCTCCCCAACCACTTGGGCCAGCTCTTCCGGGGCAATCCCGAGGCGTTCCCAGGCCAGCCGAGAAACATAGTCTCTCCAGCGTGTCCTGGGTCTTCCTCTGGGCCTCCTTCTGGTGGGACGTGTCTGGAACACCTCACCAGGGAGGCGTCCAGGAGGCATCCTAAACAGATGCCCAAGCCACCTCAACTGGCTCCTCGACGTGGAGAAGCAGCGGCTCTACTCTGAGTCCCTCCCGGATGATCAAGCTTCTCACCCTATCTCTAAGGGAGAGCCCAGACACCCTGTGGAGAAAACTCATTTTGGCCGTTTGTATCCGAGATCTCATTCTTTCGGTCACAACCCAAAGCTCGTGACCATAGATGAGGGTAGGAACGTAGATCGATCGGTTGAGAGCTCTGCCTTTAGACTCAGCTCTCTTTTCACCACGACAGACCTGTATAGCGCCTGCTTCACTGCAGACGCTGCACATATCCGCCAATCGATCTCACGCTCCATTTTTCCCTCATTCGTGAACAAGACCCCAAGATACTTGAACTCCTCCACTTGGGGTAGGACCTCCTCTCTGACCCAGAGAGGTCACTCTACCCTTTTCCGGCTCAAGACCATGGCCTCGGATTTGGAGGAACTGATCTTCATCCCGGCCGCGTCGCATTCGGCTGCGAACCGCTCCAGCGAAAGCTGTAGATCACGATCTGATGAAGCCAATAAGACCACATCATCTGCAAAAAGCAGAGACACAATCCTAAGGCCACCAAAACGGATCCCCTCAACACCTTGGCTGTGCCTAGAAATTCTGTCCATAAAAGTTATGAACAGAATCGGTGACAAAGGGCAACCTTGGTGGAGTCCAACTCTCACCGGGAACAAGACCGACTTATTGCCGGCGATGCAGACCAGGCTCTGACACCGGTCATACAGGGACCTAACAGCCCGTATCAAAGGGCTCGGTACCCCATACTCCCAGAGTATCCCCCACAAGGTTCCCCGAGGGACGCGGTCGAACGCCTTTTCCAAGTCCACAAAGCATATGTAGACCGGTTGGGCAAACTCCCATGCACCCTCCAGGACCCTGCTGAGAGTGTAGAGCTGGTCCAGTGTTCCACAGCCAGGATAAAAACCGCACTGCTCCTCCTGAATCCGAGGTTTGACTATCTGACGGACCCTCCTCTCCAGAACCCCCGAATAGACCTTACCAGGGAGGCTTAAGAGCGTGATTCCCCTGTAGTTGGAACACGCTCTACGGTCCCCCTTTTTGAATAGGGGGACCACCACCCCGGTCTACCAATCCAGGGGAACTTCCCCCGATGTCCACGCAATATTGCAGAGTCGCGTAAGTCAACACATCCCTACAACATCTAGAGCCTTAAGGAACCCCGGGCGAATCTCATCCACACCTGGGGCCCTGCCACCGAAGAGCTTTTTAACCATCTCGATGACTGCAGCACCAGAGATTGGAGGGCCCGACCCAGATTCCCCAGGCTCTACTTCCTCAGTGGAAGACGTGCCGATAGGATTGAGGAGGTCTTCAAAGTATTCCGCCCACCGACCCACAACATCCCGAGTTGAGCTATGTTGGAGCTATGCTGTCAGGGGCTTTACGCCCCTAGTAGGGTCACCCATGGCAGACAGGTCCTAGGTGAGGGACCAGACAAAGTGCAGCCCAAAGACCCCAATGAAGAGAAAAATAAATGGACTTAATGTTCCCTTGCCCGGACATGGGTCACCAGGGCCCCACTCTGGAGCCAGGCCTGGAGGTGGGGCACACGGGCGAGCACCTGGTGGCTGGGCTTTTACCCATGGAGCTTGGCCGGGCACAGCCCGAAGAGGAGACATGGGTCCCCCTTCCCATGGGCTCGCCACCTGTGGGAGGGGCCAAAGGGGTCGGGTGCAATGTGGGATGGGTGGTGGCCGAGGGCGGGGACCCTGGCGGTCTGATCCTCGGCTACAGAAGCTGGCTATTGGGACGTGGAATGTCACCTCACTGGTGGGGAAGGAGCCTGAGCTAGTGTGTGAGGCTGAGAGGTTCCGGCTAGAAATAGTCGGACTCACCTCTAGGCATGGCTCTGGCTCTGGAACCAGTTTCCTTGAGAGGGGCTGGACACTCTTCCACTCTGGAGTTGCCCCTGGTGAGAGGCGCCGAGCAGGTATACTTATTGCCTCCCAACTTGGTGCCTGTGTGTTGGGGTTCACCCCGGTGAATGAGAGGGTAGCCTCCCTCCGCTTACATGGGGGGGTGGGGGGGGGTTTCTGACTGTCGTTTGTGCTTATGCACCAAACGGCAGTTCAGATTATCCACCCTTGTTGGAGTCCTTGGAGGGGGTAGTGGAGAGTGCACCTCCTGGGGACTCCCTTGTTCTGCTGGGGGACTTCAATGCTCATGTGAGCAATGACAGTGAGACCTGGAGGGGTGTGGTTGGGAGGAATGGCCCCCCTGATCTGAACCCGAGTGGTGTTCTGTTGTTGGACTTCTGTGCTCGTCAAGGATTGTCAATAACGAACACCTTGTTCAAGCATAAGGGTGTCCATATGTGCTCTTGGCACCAGGACACCCTAGGCCGCAGTTAGATGATCGACTTTGTCATTGTCTCATCTGATCTGCAGCCACATGTCTTGGACACTCGAGTGAGGAGAGAGGCGGAGCTGTCCACTGATCACTACCTGGTGGTGAGTTGGCTCCGATGGTGGGGGAGGATGCTGGTCAGACCTGGCAGACCCAAACGTATTGTGAGGGTTTGCTGGGAACGTCTGGCAGAGTCTCTTGTGAGACGGAGTTTTAACTCCCACCTCCGGGAGAACTTTGAACATGTTCTGAGAGAGGTGGGGGACATTGAGTCTGAGTTGACCATGTTTCGTGCCTCTATTGTCGAGGTGGCTTACTGGAGCTGCGGCCGCAAGGTTGTCGGTGCCTGTCGTGGCGGCAACCCTCAAACCCGATGGTGGACACCGTCGGTGAGGGATGCTGTCAGGCTGAAGAAGGAGTCCTATCGGGCCTTTTTGGACTGTGGGACCCCGGAAGCAGCTGATGGGTACCGGCAGTCCAAGCGACATGCAGCTCGGGTGGTCGCTGAGGCAAAAACTCGGGCATGGGAGGAGTTCGGAGAGGCCATGGAGAATGACTTCCGCACGACTTCTAGGCGATTTTGGTCCACCATCCGGTGTCTCAGGGGGGAAAGCGGTACGCCACCAACACTGTTTATAGTGGTAGTGGTGTGCTGCTGAGCTTTGGTGTATAGCTAAGTTTACATGCATAACATTATTTGACTGGATTGAAATGTTTTCAGAGTAAATCATTCAAATGTATATATTTACATGGGCACAATGCGTTCATGAGCGTTTACATGCAGTGGGCTTTGACATGCGCAGAGTGGTAAACTCTCATTAAAAAAAAATTGAAGAAGAAGTTTTATTTCCGGTTTACTTCCAGGATGAACGTAAACAAAGCTGAGTGCCAATAATGGCCCCGCAACAGATTTTAATGACGGTGGAGACATTACTGCACTCCCTGACTGAGCTACAGCTAAGACAGATCATTTTGAGCTCTTTCAAAGTTTCTAGTAGAAATGTTGTGTCACTCACCGACTAGTTTTGTTTCCCTGACATGCTAATATTATTAGCGTTAGCCAGGCAGAAATGACAGTCGCACATGCGCAGTCAGGTCAGTTTTGAAGAGACTGCCCGCGGTTTTGCCATTACTTCGGTCGACTACAGGACAGATAATTCAAGGGACTCTGAAAACGGTTCGGATCTGCACTGTGCGATATAGTTTTATTATGTGGAAAGTGTGCTCTTTCTGTTTTTCCAGTGTTATTGTTGGACGGTAGTAATTTCTACAGTGGTTCAGTCTGGTTATACTGTTTGTTGCCATGTGGCTATTGAGCAGAAAATGGCAGTTTCACTGATCTAGACCACCGTTTTGTTTGTGCCACAGGATAAGTTTGTTGCTTTTTTTTCTATGGAAAGTTTGCTGCTGTCTTGTTTTTCCAGTGTTATCCATGCATGTCTAGAGTGGTTCACATATATGTGAAATATTGTTGCACCGAGCTCAGTACTGTTTCTTACCGGTAGACAAAATGGCGGTGGCAGTTTCACTCGCCTAGACTTCACCATTTTGATTGTGTGTGCCGGAGCTGTTTTTGGTAAATTTGTGCTTTTTATAGTAATTGCATAGCTTTTGTGCACATTTCTGCTTCTTTCAGCCTTAGTGGACACATTTGTCTCCACTCCCCTTATGTTTGGTAATTTAAGCGTCTTTCTACTGCTTTTAGTTATTATTCAGCTGTTTTTGGCAGATTTCTGTTTTTTACTGGTTATTTACACTTTTTTGTGCTAGTTTCGGCTTCTTACAGCATTAGTGGGCACATTTGTGCAACTTCTTTTGGGTCATTTCAGCTTATTTCTACTATTTTTTTCTAGCTACTATTCAGCTGTTTTTTGGCAAATTTCTGGTCCTCACCCCCCCCCCCGCCCCCCCCCCCCACACACACACACAAAAAACCTAACTAAGTTTAAACTAAAACTAAGTTGTTGTTTTTTTTCCTTTGGCAATTGTGCTGTTCTCTCTTGTTTTCCTGTGTTATCCCTAGACTATTTATTTCTAGCTTGGTTCACATAATCGTGAAATAGTGCAGCACAAACCCAGTCTGGTCTCCTTTACTTACTGTTTCCGGTGGCTACTTTGCATATATCGAGCAGACAAAATGGTGGCAGCAGTTTCACTCGCCTAGACTTCACTTATTTTTGCATTAACAATGGCAAAAAATATTGTACTTCCCAGATCTACCCTTTGGAGACATGCTTGTCGAGCTTCCAAAAGAAAATTTGAGTGCTTGGATGATGATGGGGATGATCATGATCCTGAAGATTTTGTTGAAAATTCACATGCATTTCAGGATGAAGGCTTTGCCATGCTTGGTGAATCATTTGAAAGTTCATATTCTTTCCATGATGATAGCACCATCAATGAATGTGAAACGTTGGTTACGTACTGTAACCCCAGATTCTATGAGTATAAGCGTAGCCCTTTAAGGCTGTCGCTGATGGGTTATCCCGATATGCGGAGCATCACACTGAAAAATTTAGTCCACGCCCACCTGCTGTGTGGGCCCCACCCGGTCCGTATAAATTACGTTAAGAGCGAGAAATCGGCTCCCAAATAGATTTTTCTTCAGCCACTTAGGAGCCAGTGAGGCCCGACACTTCAAGGGCTATGCTTTTACTCCTAGAATCTGGGGTTACAGTACGTAACCAATGTTCTATTTCGTATAAGCTTCGCCCTTTAAGGCTGTTGCTGATGGGTTAAGGGTGAAGCAGATGTGGTCCTCGCCTCACTGGGTCCATTCGAATACCGTATGAAGCAGAAGCTTGCCCAAAAAACGTCTTGTCACTCAGCTCCCCATGTGCGTAATTACGCATTGCGTAATTATGTGTGCCATGCACAGACGCATGTTGTGTAACTATGCGTTCTGAATGCATGAATGCCCCGGAAAAAATTCAACGGGAAGGGAAAATATGCTGAAAAGAGCCATAAACCAACCGGTTATGGCTGTACAATATGAACAGATTAATAATAACAGGAGAGCTGATTATTAATCAAATGAACTGATTGGCAACAATAGTCGTGAACTGATTAGTGACAATAGAACCAAAATAACAATCACAACTTGTGACTGATACCAATATCTCACACTGTAATGCATGCAGACAGATGTGAGTTAAACGGAGTTCCATGAAACAACAATATTCATTCTGTAAAACACTAAGGACAGAATGTGTCATGGAACGGGCCGTCACATCACGTAGATAAAAGTGAATGAATGAGCAGGGTGTTGACCACGTGGCCGCAGTGCAAAAGTCCTGCATTGTCATACCATTATGCAAAGCAGTCGAAGATGCGATTCCCCTGGTCGAGTGTGCTCTGAAGTTGACAGGAGGCTCTAAATCTGATGCTCTGTAAGCTTCAGAAAAGGCCTCACACAGCCAGTGTGACAAGCGCTGGGTGGATAACGGGCGACCTGCAGGTGCATCTCTATAATGCACAAACAAATGTTGAGTTTGACGCATTGCAGCTGTGCATGTTATGTAACACGTCAACGCCCGTACCGGACAGAGAAGATGGAAAAACGTCTCTTCTTCTGATTTGTGGGGGGAAGGGTAAAACCCCTCCAACGATATCACCCTTGATTTAAAAGAGCTCGTGATGTTTTAGGCATAAAGCTGGGTTTGGTCTTAAATCAGCTGAGCTGCCGTCAGCCTGAATTCTAAGACATGACGGAGCAACAGAGAGGGTAGATAAATCACTCACCCTCTTAGCGGATGTTAAAGCCAGCAGCAGGGCTGTTTTAAGAGACAAGAATTTAATTGGGACCTGATCCAGAGGCTCAAATGGAGCTTTGATCAGGGCTCGTAGGACCAGCGTTAAAACCCACTGTAGAGCAAGTGGGTGAAACAGACCTGCGTCTCTGTACACCTTTTAGAAAACGCTTCATCAGCGGATGATTAAAACCTGTTCTGTCTCCGAACCCTTCGTGGCGTACGTTTTAATAGTGCTGGATGCCAAATTTCTGTCCATCAGCTGTTATAGAAAGGACAGCATGCCACCTAGTGGACATGAGATGACCTCTACACCCTTCTCGGTACACCAGTGCTGAAAAACTGTCTACTTTGATGTGTACAGCGCTGTGGTAGATGCAGCACGTGAATCCTGGATTGTGCGCACTACATTCTGTGGGAGACCCATCCACTCTAAGCGGAACCGCTCAGTGGCCGGACCCACAGGTGCTGGCCTATTTCTGGATAACTCCTGATCGCTCCTCCTGCCTGGAGGAGAGCGTCCTCCCTCCATGGCAGTTTCCACGGGCGCCCCGACAGCAGGCATTGCAGGACTGGGAACCATGGTGCATTCACGCGCTCGGGGGCCACCAGGAGAGCTGTCAATCCCTCCTCCTGAACTCGGTTCAGGAACCGTAAAATCAGAGGAGGTGGAGGAAATGCATACAGAAGCGTTTTGGGCCATGGGCTGTGGGAAAACGCATCCACCCCCAGCGGTGGTTCGTCTCGCGGGCTCAGAGAAAACCATAGTTGACACTGAGCGTTTTCTCGTGTCGCAAACAGGTCCACAGCTGCTTTGCCAAATTTCTGCCATGTCTGAGTCATCAGGTCTGGATGGAGAGTCCAGTCCCCGTGACGTGGACCACCCCTGGACATCACATCTGCCCTTTGTTCAGAACACCGGGTATATAAACTGCTCTGATGGAGAGCAGATTTTGGTGAGCCCAACACAGTAGCTTTCGCGCAATGTGTAACATCTGGGCTGAGCGCACACTCCCCTGCCGGTTTATGAAAGCAGCAGTCACCTTGTTGTATGTGTGAATCAAAACGTGTTGATTCTGTAGCACAGGAGCAAAGTGTTGAATCACGTTCAGCACCGTGTGGCACTCCAAAACATTTATGTGGGCAGATGTGTGATGGGGCCACAGTGCCCCTACTGCTTGAGATAGGCATGTCCCCCCCCCAGCCTGACAGCGAAGCGTCTGTGAAGACTGGCACGTGTGACATGGGTCTGCTGACGGGGGCTCCCTCCGACAGAACCAGGGTGTTTCCCCAGTGTCGGAGGTCTGCTCTCACAGAGGGAGGAACAGTGATCATCCGTCTCTTTTGTTTTTCTGGATCCACACACAGACGTGCAAACCACCTCTGGAGGTGTCTCATGTGTAATAAACCCAGTGGGACAACTGTGTGAGCTGATGACATCATTCCTAACAGCTTCATGATGGAAAACAGCTGTTACCACTCTGCCAGGTCTTACGAGACGGAGCTGGTCTTTTAAAGTGTCGATTCTAGTTTGTGATAAACGAGCCCTCATGGTGGTTGAGTTAGCTCCACTCCCAGATAAACAATTGTCTGGGCCAGGAAAATTGATCTTTTCTTCCAATTTATGGTGAAGCCCAGATTTAACAGGTGTGATGTCAACACCTGAGCCTGCATCACTGCTTCCTGTCTGGAGCGTGACAGCAGCAGCAGGTCGTCCAGGTAAAACAAAACTCTCATCCCTGCTCTGTGTAACGGATGCAGGGCTGTCTCCGCACACTTTGAGAACGTACGAAGCGCGAGAGGATAACCGAACGGCAGCCTGTTGTACTGATACTTCATCCCTTGAAAGGAGAAACACAGGAATTTTCTGTGTTTTGGGATGATTGGTATGTGAAAATAAGCATCTTTCAGGTTGACGGAAAACAAACCAGTCATTTTTCTGGATGTTATCCAACAGCTGTCTGGTTGTCAACATGTGAAACGGTTTGTCCATGATCACCTTGTTGAAAGCTGACAGATCCAAAATCGGTCTCATCCCTCCGGTCCGTTTGGGAACCAGGAAGTAACGTGAGTAAAACCCTGTGTTTTTCTCTCTTTTGGGAACTCTGGAGATTACTTCTTTTATCAGAATCTAAAAAAGGTAAATCTGGTCCTCTGGAGGCCATCTTTGTGAAAATAAATCGTCCATCGTTAAACAGGGGTGGAGGCCTACGTGTTCAATTGTCCCCCTCTTACAATGCTGTGATTGCTAGTATCACTCAGCCCCCTGTGAATAGTAAACAGCCATCAGTGTGCTAATGATCCATTGTTAGGCTGATGGTCCTTCTTGAGCAGCTGGTTTTGGTTGTCAGCAGCAAAACTGGTTGAACCACTCTGAGAAGGTGCTGTTTATAAGGCTGAGCTGAATACAGCTCCTCAGACTGAGGAAGTCTTTCGGACGAAAGACGAAACGTTTCTACATTTTTTTGTTGTTTTGCTTTGTTTTTTTTTAATGTCCAGAGGACCAGATTTAACTTTTTTAAATTTTTCTACCTGGATTATTGAGCATGCATCAGGATCTTTTATCAGAAGCTCTTGGACTTTTGCATTTTGGGATGAGATTTGGTCTGGTGATGACAGGACCGTATCTAAAATTCCTCCGAACGGAGGGGGTCGGGTTGCAAATTGCAACGTGTAACCTTTGCATAACACCCTGGCCATCCATCTGTCTGGCAAGCATGTTTTTAGCCACTCTGCGTAACGTTTGTGGAGTGGACGTGTGTTTAAGTGATGCGTCATGTTTTGTACGGATGTCATCCAGTCCACCGCCTCGACCGCTGTCATGTGTCGCGGGAATGTTTTCCGCGTGACCCAAGGCGAGGCTTCCTCGAAAAGGGCTGTGAACGCACCCGTGTGCTGTGTTCGTACCGCAGACCAACCTTCATGGTTTGTGTGGGCCGGTGTGGGCTGAGGCGAAGCGTGGCAGCTGATGACGCCGTGGGGCTGCGCGTTTGACGCCACTGCGGTGAAAACGCGTGTCACTCCTGCCGCATGCGGTGTCCTGCGCTGGGTTCGCTTTGAGATCTCTCATCTATGCCGCTATGAGCGGGCGAGCGCTGCGAAGCTGTGAGTGCGACTTCATTTACGCCGTGCCGTTTGAGTGAAGACTGCGAGCCCCGCGGGAGCACACATTTTCTCTGGTGGGACGCGCGCCGCTCTCGCTGGAAGCGAGACTCGTCACTGGGTTTGCTCAGCTGTCTCATGCTTATGCTGCCGTGAGTGGCCGAGCGCTGAGACGCGGTGGATGAAGGCTGCCTGCGTCGCGGCGTCAGGCGTTTGCTTCGATGTGGCGTGTGCTGCTCTCACTGAGAGCGAAGGTCCTCCACTGACCCGACCTACGGTCCCACATTTATGCCGATGTGGGCTGGTGAACACCGGGGAGCTATGTGTGCACCATCATTAACGCAACACCATTTGGGTGAAGGCTGTTTGTGTCGCGTGAGTGCGCGTTTGACACCGCTTGGGTAAGGATCGTGCAGCTCGGGTTGACAACGAGTTATTTCGCTTACCATTGTGAGGTGTAAGCATCTCGTCATGTCTTGGAGCAACGGTGAGTTAAAAAAACCCTTTTTAAAGACACCGTCTCGTTATGTGTGGAGGGTGTGTGCGCAGCCGCTGTGAGTCCATCCGAGCTTACAGACTGGCTAGAAACAAACACTTGATCATTGAATGATGTTTTATTCAACATTTGTGTCATATTTACACACACCCTCTGCAGACCATCATTCTGAATCTTTTCCCCCATGAGCTCTGGGATTCGTTGGCCCAGGGCGCCGTCTGCTGGGGGTCTATAGGAAAAACGTTGGATACTCTGTTGCCGGGATGAAGAGGGCCGGACGGGCTGAAGCTCAGCGAGACGGCCGTGGAACCGTCTTGCCACTGGCTCATTTCGTGTGGAGGGTGTGAGAGAGAGCCACTGTCAGATCATCTGAGCTGACAAACTGGCTAAAAATGAACACTTTCATCAATAAATTATGTTTTACTCCAAACTCGTGTCACCTACACACATTCTCTGCCACAACTGTCAATTACGCTGCCATTTGTTGTCCTAGAGCGCCATCTGTTGGCGGTCTCAGGGAAACGCTGAAAAACTCCATCCTCCGGCTGCGATGCAGGCCGGCAGACAGCAAGGAGGCGCACCGGTTGGGGGTGACGTCAGCTGCTCTGCAGACGGAGCGTTGTCTCCTCCTACCTCTGAACATGTACGCCAACAGCGTAACGTGTTGTTCGCTGCGGCCGTCTGGAACGCATGCTGGTGAGCTCAGTCGAAGATCGGTGTCACCGTCTGGATTATGCTAACCGGAGGCATGGGACGCTAGTCCACCTGGACATCTTGCTCCGATGAAGCCCACACAGCAGGTGGGCGTGGACTAAATTTTTCAGTGTGAAGCTCCGCATAGGGGGATAACCCATCAGCGACAGCCTTAAAGGGTGAAGCTTATACGAAATAGAACTAAGAATATTCCTGTAAAAACTTCCAAAAACAAGGTGGAAGTTGGAGACTCATCAGACTGGGATGAATATGGGATCAAGATTCTTTATCGTCATGGTAAGTGCTGTTATTCATTCTAGTAAAATGGTAAATGGCCTGTATTTCTATAGTGCTTTATCAAGAACAGAGGACTCCAAAGTACTTCACACCACAGTCATTCACTCATTCACAAACACGTTCACATGCTGCATTCACATTTGCTTTAATAACTTTGATTAAATTAATGACTACTTTTTGATGACTTCCTGAAGGCAAGACAAAAATGTTGCCTGGCCAAAAAAGTGTCAAACCTTGACACAGAGACAGAAACAGAAGCACAGGGGGGAAGGGGTAAAAGAAACAAAAAGTAAGTTTTCTTAGTCCTTTTAATCCTTGAACTGGGCCTTTTTGTGTTGCTTGTATATTGTTTTAGAAAATACTTGCCTCACAGTATTATAAGCCACTTAAAAATGTACATACTCAAGTAGGTAAAGGTCAGATGTGTAACATTGTCAGTGATTATGCTCCATAGGTTGGATGTGATGTGGTGGAGGAGAAAGATACATTTTAGAAGGATCTGGATGAAGTGATAGAGAGTATTCCCAGGGACGAGAGAGTGGTGATCGGAGCAGACCTGAATGGATGTTGGTGAAGGAAACAGAGGGGATGAGGAAGTGATGGGTAGGTTTGGTGTGAAGGAAAGAAACCAGGAAGGACAGATGGTGGTGGATTTTGCCAAGAGAATGGATATGGCTGTAGTCAACACATATTTCCAAAAGAGGAAAGAACATAGAATGACCTATAAAAGTGGAGGAAGGAGTACTCAGGTCGACTACATTGTGTGGAGAAGAGGAAACCTGAGGAAGATTGGGGACTGTAAGGTTGTGGCAGGGAAGTGCGTGGCCAGACAGCATCAGATGGTTGTGTGTAGAATGACTGTTGTTGTGAAGAAAAGAAAAAGAGTAAAATCATAGAAGACCAAATGGTGGAAGCTGAGAAAAGAAGAATGTTGTGAGAAATTCAGAGAAGATCTGTTAAAAGCTCTTGTTTCTCTGAGAGAGTCAGAAGATATTTAATTGTCTTTGTGTATGTACACATGTATGGGACAGGGAGGAAGGAGCAGTAAATCTGGAGTGGAAGAGACGTTTGATTCTCTGCAGCAACACCTGAAGAGGTAGCCAATGATAGAAACATAAGTTGTTGTGGACATTGACACCACCTAGTGGCATGGCATGGGTGGTTCAGCAGTTTTGTTAAACTGTATGGACAAAGTTTTCAATAAAAGAGAGAACAAAAATCAGTAAAAATATATACCCATGGTGTTGATGAGGTGTTTGGTTTAGAGAAATAAAGTGCTGCAGTTGTTTGTAATTAATGAAGTAGACTGAATGGATGGGTCTATGCTTTAACAGTGGAACTATAGAAATTCACCTCTTCTGGTCTTTATTGTGCATTACCTAGCTTAATTCAACCTGATGAGATGATCCATCACTAAATAACACAGACAGTGTTCTAAAATATATATTAGTATATGAAGCCAACTAAAGATAACAATACTGAAAAAGCTGCAGTAAGAGAAAGGTGCTGGTAATAAATTTAAACAAATATGAGTGAAAATCATACAAAATAATGTAAACAATGACAATGAAGGAGGACTTCATCCACCCCCCACCCTCACATAAAAATTTTGTGGGGGGTGGATGGAAATGTGCAGCTGCATGTGAGCCAGTCTCGACTGTGTTCTTGTGTTGTAGCAGCCAGAACCACAGCTCTGCACAGCTGTGATAAGAGCAAGCACTTGTCTGCTCCTGGATCTGTTAGGCTGCATGCTGGGAGCATTTTTTTTTGGGGGGGGGGGGGGGGGGGGGGGGG
>NC_056502.1:48189384-48220297 GCF_014905685.2 Nematolebias whitei
TGGTGATTGTTGGGGCACAAAGCAACAGAGAAGCAGCACTGGACTGTTGCTCAGTGGTCCAAAGTACTTTTTTCGGATGAAAGCAAATTTTGCATGTTATTCGGAAATCAAGGTGCCAGAGTCTGGAGGAAGATTGGGGAAAAGGAAATGCCAAAATGCCAGAAGTCCAGTGTGAAGCACCCACAGTCAGTGATAGTCTGGGGTGCCATGTCAGCTGCTGGTTTTGGTCCACTGTGTTTTATCAAGGGCAGGGTCAATGCAGCTAGCTATCAGGAGATTTTGGAGCACTTCATGCTTCCATCTGCTGAAAAGCTTTATGGAGATGAAGATTTTATTTTTCAGCACGACCTGGCACCTGCTCACAGTGCCAAAACCACTGGTAAATGGTTTACTGACCATGGTATTACGGTGCTCAATTGGCCTGCCAACTCTCCTGACCTGAACCCTGTAGTGAACTAGACCTCCGACATCAATCTGTCTCTGAGGACCTTCAGGGGACAGGAACTGTTATTTCATTGATTTGAATCCAGAAATACAAATGATCTCATCAAGAAACTATTTAATTGTATCCTGAATTAATCAATTGAAAGAACATTCTTCTTTTTTGTATTATCATTACTATTTTACAATATCTTGATAATCAAAAGTGTGTTTAGTTCATACCATTTCTAATGTTGAAAGTAAACCACTCATTTAAATCAACTGTAAAACAGTATTAATGATTTTTGAACCTCATTAAACTTAGATCATACAAGTTAAACGTCTGTTTACGAAGTAATTGTGCATTTTAATCTTCTGTCTGAATGAGGAGTAGTGTATTTGATGTCGGTCAAATGTCAGAGCACAAGTTATGAGAACGAAGTGCCTTGTTTTTAAAACTGTCAGACAGTAAATAAGAAACTGGCACCTGCAAAGTCTGTCATTTCTTCAAAATATTTTCCTGTCTGTACTAACCGTTCTTAAAAACATTTCTGCTGACTCCTAATAACCCTCTGACATCACTAAAACTACACCCCTGCTGGTTGTGCTAACCAATCAGGAAGTACCATGTAACAGGAAGTGGATACCCTTTAAAAGTCAACACTTCTTGGAACTAGTCAGTCTTTCCAGTCTTCCTGGAACTTTCAGCCTTACTGGAAGACTCAGTCTTCTCAGTCTTCTTGGAACTTTCAGCCTTACTGCAAGACTCAGTCTTACTGGAGTCTTCCAGCTGAACTAAGTAGCTGATGGATTTTTGGACCATGAGCCAAGGGTCCGTCCATTCCAGCGGAGTCACAGCTCGCATCGCTGTGCACTCAACCCGAGCATTAAATGCTCTCAACTTCTAAGGAAGCTTATTCTGTTGAACGGAGTATATGGAACTACTTCGGAAAATTCTCAGCCACCCTGACCGGAGACGCTGAAAAGGTAGCGTGCCAATGGACCTCTGTTCCGGAGCTGATGTATCCTCTGCCAAGGTAACAAGTCGTCACACGCTGAGTGTACCGGAGGGCTGAGCTGGGGTCGGAGGAAGGGTGCCATTTCTGGTCAACACATGTTCCTTCATCCATCTAAACCTCCTCTTTAAATCTTTAAACCTCTTTACTTCTTCTCTTTAAACTTCTATTCGCCAGTAAATCAAGTTAAGTGCCTTCAGAGATGAATCATTCTCTATCAGTAATCTTCTGTTGTCTTGTTTAGTAAATCGTGCTAAGTTTATTACTCAGAAACAGATCAGCCAATCAATGTGTACATGTTTGATGTTAAATTTTGATTCTGTTAAATAAATGACCGCATTTATTATGATGGGTCAAAGATAAAATGGCGTCTCATGTCACTAATTATACACGCCACAAGTTATCTTGGTCACATGGCAGAAATTGAACTCGAAAAAGAAAGAATCCGTTGTTAATTAAACAATTAATATTCTTTGTGCTTGAACTAACTTTAAGAATATTTAATTAGTAGTAAAGCTAAGAGCTAGCTCACTACAACCCCATAGAGAACCTGTGGGATATTGTGAAGAGAAAGTTGAGAGACGCAAAACCCAACACTCTGGATGAGCTTAAGGCCGCTATCGAAGCATCCTGGGCCTCCATAACGCCTCAGCAGTGCCACAGGCTGATTGCCTCCATGCCACGCCGCATTGAAGCAGTTATTCATGCTAAAGGATTCCCGACCAAGTATTGAGTGCATAACTGAACATGATTATTTGAAGGTTGGCGTTTTTTGTATTAAAAACATTTGTCTTTCATTGGTGGGATGAAATATGCTAATTTTTTGGGACAGGCATTTTGGGTTTTCATGAGCTGTATGCCATAATCATCAGTATTAAAATAATTAAAGACCTGAAATATTTCAGTTGGTGTGCAATGAATCTGAAATATATGAAAGTTTCATTTTTATCATTACATTATGGAAAATAATGACCTTTATCACAATATGCTAATTTTTTGAGAAGGACCTGTACAGCACTTCAGACTGAGGAAGTCTTTCGGATGAGAGACGAAACATTTCTACATTTATTTGCTTTGTTTTTTTTTTTTTGTTTTTTTTTTATGTCCAGAGGACCAGATTGAACTTTGTTGGATTCTTGGCTTAGTGTTTTTAAAGCCATTTTGTATTGTTTTATTTTGTGTTTTATTTTGTGTTTTTAATGTTGTGAAGTGTCCTTGGGTGTCTTGAAAGGAGCTAACAAATAAAATGCATTATTATTATTATTATTATTATTATTAATGTGCTTGTTAATTACTTACCGTTCCTTTCATAGATCTTTTTACTTGATTTAATCATAATTCTGAAATGGTTGAGTCATTGTGTAAAATGTAAATAAAAACAGGATGTAATGGTTTGCAAATCTAACCCATTATATATATATATATATATATATATATATATATACATCTATCAATCCATCCATTATCTTTACCAGCTTCTTCCATTTTGGGTCAGGGGGGTCGCTGGTGCCCATGTCCAGCAATCACTGTGCGAGGGGCGGGGTACACCCTGGACAGGTCGAAAGCAGAGTCAAACAAGACAAACAACCATTCACTCTCTCACTCACACCTAGGGACAATTTAGAATTACTAGTCAGTCTAACATGCATGTTTTTGGTCTGTGGGAAGAAACTGGAGTACTCAGAGTAAACCCATGGAGAGAACGTGCAAACTCCATGCAGAAAAGGCCCCGGACTGGGATTTGAACCAGGGTAACCTGCTCACTGAGAGACAGCAGCTCTACCAGTTGTGCCGCCGTGCTGCCCTATATATGCTGTATATATATTGTATAAAGATTGTAGCGTAGTGTAAGTGAACCGTATTATATCAGATTTTTCATTCAACCTTTATTCAAACAGGTTAGTCTCATTGGCTGTAGACTTGTCACTGAGTTACAATGCGAAATGGTACAGAAATAAAATGCTATTGGTCTACTTAATTTACATTAATTAACTTATGTTGAATTTTATTTTAGTGAGTGAGATGGAGGAGGATGACTTGCTGTGGCGACCCCTCAAGAGGGAAAAGCCGAAAGAAGAAGAAAGAAGTTGAATTTTGTTTTATATCCTGATACATGCTCAATAATCCAGGTAGAAAAATCTAAAAAAGTTAAATCTGGTCCTCTGGATATTCAAAACAAAACAAAACAAAAAAAACTGTAGTAACGTTTCGTCTTTCATCCGAAAGACTTCCTCAGTCTGAGGTGATGTATTCAGCTCAGTCTTATAAGTAGTACCCTCTCGCAGTGGATCAACCAGTTTGCTGCTGACAACCAAATCCAGCTGCTCACATAGTCAAGGAGGACCATCAGCCTAACGATGGATCATTAGCACACTGATGGCTGTTTGCTATTCACAGGGGGCTGAGTGATACTAGCAATCACAGCATTGTCATTTTATTTTATGTGCAGCATAGATTTTCTTGTGTGTAGAAAATGTGCAAGCAGTATGTGATTGCGCAGGCGTGCAGCTTAAAGGGAATTGTCCGTGGCTGATGTGTGGCTCTTCCGTAACCCTACTTTAAGATAGTACTATTTTTTTTCCTTAGTCTATAAGATATAGTCCCAAATCAACTTTTTTTTTCTTGATAAATAAACTCTGCCTTTAGTGAAAAAATTTTACTATGAGGCCATGGTTATCTCGGACCATGGTCCAATTATTATGAAACTGCTTATCTCTGTCACAAAATCTGTATATCGCCCTTGGTGATTTACGTACCCTTATCCAAGGAAGACTTTACCAAATTTCTTATATATGAAATTGATTTTTTCCTCCAAGTTAACCAAACACCAGAAATGCCATTCTGTACTGTCTGGGAGGCATTAAATGCCTACCTGAGGGATCAAATAATTTCTTATTGTGCAAACAAACAAAAAAAAGGAGGACCTGATATGGCTAAGACGGTTAACGGATGAGATATTACAAGTAGACAGAGAATATAGCCACTCCCCCTCACAGGATATAATGAAAAAACATTTATCACTTCAAACTGAATTTAACACTTTGTCTAATCAGCAGGCAGAGTATTTAATTTCTAAATCTAGACAGGGTTACTGTGAACACGAGGAAAGGGCTGGGCTTTTGCTCGCACATCAGTAGCGGTGACAGTCAGCTTACCAAACTTTTACAGTAATAAACAATAAACAGGGAGCTGCATGTCATGACAATGCTGAAATTAATATGTTTTAGTAAATTTTACCAGTCATTTTATATGACTAACATCAGTTAACGTATCGGACATAGATATTTTTTATGGAGATCTTGAGCTTCAGTGAATCCTGATCTTGTTTGGGAATTAGAGAGGGAGTTCTCTGTAGCTGAGATAAACTCTGCAATCAATGATATGCAAAATGGGAAATCTCCTGGACCAGATGGCTTCCCATTGGTGTCCTGTCCATGCATTATAAAACCAGTTTCCTCTCAGACTAGAACCGTCCTCAGGACTAGCAAACCATTTTCTGTTTCCTAGAAGCTGATTATATCTCATCTGATACAGTACTTGTGATACTTACAGCAGGGGTGCCCAATACGTTGATGGCAATTTACCTGTCAATCTCAAAGTTATTATGGATAGATGGCATGGCATAAAAAATAGACATCAGCCTATCATCCATCCTCATTATGAAATTTGTCACTTGACTGACACACAGCATAGCCAGTCTGTGGCCCAGGTTTACATGACATGAAATGTTCGGCCGTTCGTTTACAGACAACAGCCCTCTTTCTCTCTGAGGCTCCATTTACACGGACACTGCGGGGGAAACAGGTTTTTTCGGACATTCATGCGAGGAAAAAAATTATGCTGTAGTTGCCATGCTGGTCATTAGTTAGTGCTGTGAATTTTGTATATGCACATGCTGCCTGGGACAGCTGTCCGTAAGGACTTTTCTTTGGGCTAAAAGTTCAGTTAACTATTATAACTCGAGGAACCCAGAGTGGTATGATAAGAGGCAGACACAGGTGGGTACAAAAGTAACAGTGTTTATTATTTACATTATTTACTTTTTTTTCCCTCCCTGGCTCTGATGGAGGTGGCTGCTTCTGTCTTTCCTCCCCCATTTTTCCTTCCTCCTGCTCTGCTCTCTGTGTGTCTGAAGTGCCTGGTTCACATCTCCCGAACATAAAGTAAGAAGATTATGGATCTGGTATTCTGGATGTTCAACTCTATTGATAAGATTTTTACATCAAAGCAACAAGGTCCTGAAGAACCTGTTTCTCCAGCTGAGACGCACGCTGTGGTACGTCATGGATCCGTGGGGAGTGTGGCAGCTGATATGCATCTCAATCCTGTCTCAGGAGGATGTTGAAGACGTTTACATATTTGGAATTATGATAGCAGGGACTCTGCTTTTTGGCATCGGCAGGGCTCTGTTTTATCGACTTTTGAAGAAGACATTGGCAGAAGTTTTGGCCATGACAAAGCTTCCAAGTCAGAGTGAAGGTTTGGTCCGTGCTGTACGAACTCTAAATCCACTGGTTTACGAGGCGATTTATGAGAATCGCAGGCCACCTGCGGCTTCTGGGACTCGTCAGCGTGGTGGGTTCGACCTTGAGGGAGATTCATAGCATGGATCAGTGGAATGGAATCCCACAATTAGGCTATTTTGGAACCAGAATGTCCAGATGGACTCAAGGCTAAAGAAAAAAGTAATCTGTCTGCCTGAAGAAAAACAACAATCAAGTTTATCTGAATCTGACTCCCGACGGCCTTGGAATGGGCCGACTATCAAATTTGTCCTGGGTCATGGGTAACCAAGGACAAAAGCTTCATCTATCCCCCCAAGAATTTTCTGTGCAAGCTTATGAGAACTGCTGGCTGAAACAACATCTTCAGAAACTGTGGCTGATCTGAAAAACTGAAAAACGCTCATAGACTAATCTCAACACCTCAACATCAAATGCATATGTAATCATGTATTAATTGTGCTTGCTGGTAGAGTTTTTTTATGTCTCAAATCGTGTCCTGATAGACAAGACGTGAAAGATCTTTTTTTGTAATACCACTATCTACCCTCATGTTTCTCCCCCTTTTCCTATCTAAGATTATTATTCTGATAAGGATAACAAATGCCGCGCTTAGAGCAGCAGCAGCTTCAAGCACTCCGTCCATCTTCCGGACGACTGCATGTACATGTTCTCATTGTATCTCGGTGCAATGATAATAAAGCTTATTCTGATTCGGATTCAGTGGATAAACAGACAGTTTCTGTGGAACTCCTGGAAAAGGAGGGAGCTGATCAGAGGAGGTCGGCAGGTGAACAGGCAATATTAATGTGGTGATGTATTCTCTCTTACAGATTAGAAGATGTCTTTGGGTCCAACTCCAAATCCTTAGAAGAGCTCCAGAGGGGGACAAGGCCAAGGACTGAACAAAGCGAGGAAGGCTGGCAAATGGTTGTTGGCAAGGCACGAGGATAACCAAGGCAAGGCATGAGGAGAACCAAAGAAAGGCACAAGGAGAACCAGGATGAGGCACGAGGAGAACCAGGGCAGGACCAGGGGAATCAGGACCAAGGAGACAGGAACACTGGAGATAAGAAGAAACTGGTAAGTAGATTTACTTTATATAAATTCATAGGCCGGAGACAACAATACCATTAGACGGTCAATGCTCCAGCAAAGAGTAACATTGGACTGCGGCCTTATGTAGGAGGTGATCCTCATCAGGTTGATGGCCAACAGCTGTTGGTAATTAGCGACCATCTTGAACGAGGAGCTGCAGGCAGTGATACTCTTACAGTACCTCCCCCTCAAGAATCGCCCCCAGGTGACCTGAGGCGTTTCTCGGGATGGTTCTTGAAAAAAGAGGTGATGAGGCTGGGGTCTAAAATAAAAGATCTGGGGATCCAAGATCTCTCCTCTGGGCTGTACCCCTCCCAGTTGACTAGGTACTGGAAACCTCTGCCTCTGCGTTGCAAGCCCAAAATGGTACTCACAGTGAATGCAAGGTGATTGTCGATCAGGCGGGGTGGTGGAGGGAGGTCGGGGGCAGGACACAAGGGGCTCTCGGATACAGGCTTAATCTGGGAAACAAAGAACGTGGGGTGAATTCTCATGGAGTTAGGGAGCTAGAGTCTTACTGCAGAAGGGTTAATAATTTTGGAGATGGAGAAAGGACCGATGAAGCGGGGTGCCATCTTTCGAGGGGTGTCCTTTAGATTGATGTTCTGGGTGGACAACCATACTCTTTGTCCCACTTGGTATGCGGGTGCTGTAGAGTGGTGACGGTCGATGAACCTTTTTGCTTTGGGCCGCCGTACAAAGCAAGGCTGCCTTGGCTTGATGCCAGATGTGTCAACAGCATCTGAAATGATGTTGGACAGATGGCACCATGCAGACTGTCTCCAGGCTAGGAAAGAGAGGAGACATGTATCCTAAGGAGGCTTTGAATGGGGACATACCTGTGGCGGTGGACCTGTGAGCATTATGGGCGTATTCCACCCACACCATGTGTTGGCTCCAAGCTGATGGGTTCTTTTCAGCAATGCAGTGGAGGGTGGTTTCCAGCTCCTGATTGCAGCATTCAGCCTGGCCATTGGACTGGGGGTGGTAGCCTGAGGTGAGGCTGGTGGAAGCCCCTAGAGATTTGCAAAAACAGCGCCATACTTGCGAGACGAATTGGGGGCAGACACCACGTCGGAGGGGATGCCATGGATCCTGAAGACGTGCTGGACCATGAGCTCTGCAGTCTCGAGGGCCGAGGGAAGCTTAGGCAGGGGAACAAAATGAGCGGCCTTGGAAAAACGGTCAATGATGGTGAGTATGGTGGTGTTATCGTCTGAAGGGGGCAGGTCTGTGACAAAGTCAATGGCTATGTGTGACCAGGGACAGCTGGGAGTAGGCAAGGGTTGAAGAAGTCCTGCTGGGGGTTGAGTACCCATCTTGCCAATCTACATATGTGTGTGTGTCTTATCTCACTCAGCCTTATAACCTGAATCCCTCACTCACTGCTGTTTGAATTGAGAAAGCTCCTCGGATGAGGAGCGAAACGTCTTCTGTTACAAATAAAGTCCAGTTGTTTTTGTATTGAACGCTTTTTGAACACCTTCTTTAATGCATACGAGGTAGTAGGCATTTCTTAAATCGAGCTTGGTGAAAACGGTGGCTGTTTGTAACTGTTCATGAAGAGAATCATTCAAAGAGAGTGGATATTTATTTTTCACAGTAATATTGTTTAGCCCTCTGTAGTCAGTACATGGCCGAAGAGTCTTATCCTTCTTGGCAACAAAGAAAAAACCCACCCCAACAGGAGAGGGAGAAGGCCGAATGATGTCCAAGGATTCATTAATATATTTTTTTTATCGACTCTCTCTCAGGTCCAGAGAGGTTATAGAGTCAGCTTTTCGGCAAGGGGGCGCCAGGGAGCAAGTCAATGGAGCAATCATATGGGTGATGCCGGGGGAGAGATAGAGCTCTTTTTTTTACAAAAAGCAGCCACTAGGTCGTAATAATCTGCAGGGACAGCAGTGAGATTGACTTCCTCCTCTGGAGGCGTAGTTTGGGGTTGACTGGCAACCGCAGAGTGAAAACAATTCTTAAGACATTTATCGCTCCACTTTTCTACCTGCCCGAGCTCCCAAATAATGTCAGGGTTGTGGCTCTTAAGCCAGGGAAAACCCAGGATCAGTTGAGATGTAGGTGAGTCAAACACAAAGAAATCGTTCATCTCGTGGTGGTTTCCGGAGAGGATTAAATGTAGCTCTGTTGTTTTGAGGTGAACTTTGGCTAACGTCTTCCCAGTGATACCGGAAACTGAGACAGGGGAGATCCAAGTACGTATCTATGCAGAAAAATTCAGAAGGCATATCTGGGGGGGCCACATCTGATTGGACGAGACATATCCGGGGGGGCATATCTGATTGGACTATAGGAAAATGGGCGTGTCTGGCGGGCCACATCTGATTGTACGATAGAAAAATGGGCATATCTGGAGGGCCACATCTGATTGGACAAAAAAAAAAAAATGCTGAACAAAAAAAAAAGCAAATTGTGTTAACCACAGACATATTATACCATACCATACCATACCAATTTATTTCTAAAGCACTTAAAATACAACAAGCAGCTGTCCGAAGTGCTGTACAAAAATAAAAACAAACAAAAAACAGTAAAAAAAATAAAAACACCTAAATATATATTAAAAAATAAATAAATAAATAAATAATCAGAACATTATAAGTAAAAGAATGCAGCATTAAGACACATATGCTAACTCACTCTAGGTTAAAAGCCAATGAAGAAAAAAAAGTGTTTTTAAACGATTTTAAAAACAGAAAGTGACTGGGCCTGCCTGACCTCCACTGGCAGCTCATTCCACAATTTAGGAGCCAGAGCTGAAAAGGCTCTGTCTCCTCTGGATTTACAAAAGGTTTTTGGGACTGCAAAAAACATCTGGTCAGAGGATCTATGGTTGTTTTCACACCAGATAGTCTGGTAGACTCGGTTCGGTTGGGGACCAATATTCATGACATTTTGTCTACATTTGAGCTGGTGCGTTTGCATTCACACTGCACTGTGCAGTCGAGCCAACCTGTTGAACCAACCTATTCCCCCGCTCGCCTGTGGGGGCGCTGCACCAAGAACTACTGAAAGAAACGACACAAAAACCTCTGAAGACACGTCTTCTTCTTACGGAAATAAAAACAAAAATGGAGTGTCATCAAGTTTTAGCAGTTTTAGAAGTTATATTTGTCATTTTTTTTAAATGAACTCAGCATGAGCAGAAGATGAGGCAGAAGACCATGGAGAATGTTGTTTTTCACACAAGGCAGCTGACGGCTCCAAATAAGGTAAGAGAAATGCGTGTTTGTTTGCCATGCGCTGTACTCCACTTCTTGCTTGTGGAGCGGGGCCCGGTCTGTTTACATTCACACTGTACTTAAACCGCGCTGGAGTTCTCATCTACCAGACCGAGACCTAGGTTTTAGCCCGGGCCAGCATTCGCCTTTTTGTTCCATGACAGAGTTTGATGGCGCGTTCACACCTCCCCAAACGAACCGGACTATCTAGGAAAACGAGCTAGAGTTCAATTAAAGTGGACTAAACAGGACTGGTGTGAATGCACCCTAAGAGCACGTGATGGTAGAATCACTCAAACCCCTGTGAATGGTAAACAGCCATCAGTGTGCTAATGATCCATTGTTAGGCTGATGGTCCTTCTTGACCATGTGAGCAGCTGGTTTTGGTTGTCAGCAGCAAACTGGTTGATCCACTCTGAGAAGGTGCTATTTAAGAGACTGAGCTGAATACAGCACCTCAGACTGAGGAAGTCTTTCGGATGAGAGGCAAAACGTATCTAGATATTTTTTGCTTAGTTTTTTTTTTGGAATGTCCAGAGGACCAGATTGAACTTTTTTGGATTTTTCTACCTGGATTATTGAGCATGCATCAGGACACGTGATTGTATGTAAAAGTGAAGCAGTTCAGACAAATAAGAGGGACTAAGACCGTTCAAAGACTTAAAAACAAACAATAGAACTTTAAAATGAATTTGAAACTGGACAGGAAGCCAGTGAAGGGACATCAGAACTGGAGTGATGTGCTCACGCCTGCCTGTACCAGTCAAAAATCATGCAGCAGCATTTTGTACCAGCTGTCACCGTGAGAACGAGGCCTGGCTAACTTCTATCAACAGAGAGTTACAATAATCCAGGCATGAAGTAATACAAGTGTGGATTACTGTCTCTAAGTGGTGTCTAGAAAGGAGGGGCTTGATTTTTGACAGGCGCCTCAGCTGAAAAAAGAGGACGTAACCACATTGTTGACATGGCAGTCAAGTTTCAGGCAGGTGTCCATTTTCACTCCTAACTTTGTCAAAATGGATTTTTCATATGGGGCCAAAGAGGAAAAATCCAAGGTGAAGAAACTGCAAGGGCCACTGGATTAAAAGACCATAACCTCAGTCTTTTTTTTCATTAAAATGGAGGAAATTAAGTGCCATCCATCCTCTAATGTCATCAAGACAGTCCAGGAGAGACTGAGTGGAGCCATTTTGTTTCAAAGGGAAGTAGACGGAAGTAGCAGTCGTCCGGGGAGGCTGTGGCTGAGGGTTTAGAGCAGTCGTCCTCCAATGCAAGAGTTGGGGGTTTGAATCCACCAGTGTCACATGTCGAAGTGTCCCTGGGCAAGACACTGAACCCCTCATAGCCTCTGATGTGTGTCCCATCAGTGTATGAATGTGATCTAAAGCACTGATTAGTCTCTTTAGAATGATTTGTTCAATTAGCTTTGTAGTGATCTAGTAGAGTGCTGTATGAATGGGTAAATGAGGACACAGATTGTAGTGTAAAGTGCTTTGAGTGTCTTGAAATAAGATAGAATGGTGCTATATAAGTACAGTCCATTTACCATTTAGACTTGACAGTCATCTGCATATAAATGAAACTGCACACCATGCTTTCTGAAAATAGAACCCAGTGGCAAAAGGTAAAGAGAAAACAAGAGAAGACCAAGAATAGAGCCCTGGGGTACCCCCCAGGGGAGGGCAGCAGAGGTAAAATTATCCATCATCACACTGAAAATTATATCAGAAAGGTAGGAACTAAACCACTGCAGAGCTGAGCCAGTGATGCCCACCCACTTCTCCAGTCTGGAGATGAGAATGTCATCCAGTGCTAAAAATATGTAATTAAAAACCATTAAAATAGCAGATTCAGTGCTGTGGTACATTTTAAAACCAGACTGGAAGACCTTCACAATTTTAAATTCATCCAAAAATGACTTCAGCTGCGTGCAAACAACTTCTTCCAAAATTTTGGATATAAAGGGTAACTTGGAGATTGGCCTAAAGTTTGACAAAGATGACGGATCAAGGCCAGGCTTTTTCAACAATGGCTGTACCACAGCATGTCTAAAATTGCTTGGTACCACATTAGACATCAAACTGCTGTTGATCACATTTAAGATAAAGGAGCCAACAGTAGAAAATACCTCCTTAGGAAAATATGGAGGAATAACATCAAGGGAAGAACCCGATGATTTCATACTGGTGACAAGTTTGTCTAGATAGGAGAGGGAAATAGGCTCCAAATGATCAAAAACAGCAGGACAGGGGACCGGGATGGAAGGGTCAAGGGATGGAAAACAGATACAAGCCCTAGTGTTAATAACCTTGTCCAAGAAGAAATTAAGAAACTTATCACAAAGTTCTCTGGATGCTTCAAGAGGGACCGGTTCATGTGCATTGAAGACAGTGTTGATTGTATTATAAAGAACACGGTGGTTGTGAGAGTTATCAGCAATAATGCCAGAGAAATATTTTACTCTGGCTGTTTTCACAGCTCGTTGATAGTGATGCCAACTCTTTCTCAGTATATCAAAAGAGACTTGGAGTCTGTCCTTTCTCCACTTGCGTTCATTTTTCCTGCATTCCTGTCTAATGGCACGGGTATGGTCACTCAACCATGGGTCTGATCTTGGCTTTGAGCGCCTGGTTTTAATCGGGGCCACATCATTCAATACAGTATTGCATAAAGAATCATAATATAAGGAAAGCTCCTCAGTGCTGAGAGACAAAGAGAGCTGTGACTCTAAACGATTAAAGATAGTGGAGAAATGGGCAGCAGAGGACAAGTTAAAAACACGGCAGCGTCAAGCAGGAGCACAGGACTTAACAGGTTTAGAAACAGGAATACAATCAAATAAAACAGGCATGTGGTCTGAAAACAATGCATCACCAATTTCCAAGTTAAAAATAGATAAACCATAAGATAAAACAAGGTCCAGGGTGTGTGTACGTTCATGGGTTGGGCTGACTGACACTGACTGAGTGAGGCCAAAAGCATCCACTACATCTAAGAAATCCTTCATCAGCAGCTTTCCTGTGTAACACACGTGAATATTAAAATCTCCAAGAATTAAAATTTGCTCAAATTCGAAGTAAAATCACCCAAGAAGTCAGAAAAGTCCCGTATGGAGTCCTTATTATACTTAGGAGGCCGGTAGATGACGGCACACAGAAGCGGAGGAACGCAGCCCAACTCAAACATGCTCAGTTCAAAGGTATAAAATGCAGTCGGGAGGGACAGCTGCTTACAGTAAAAACTTATAAATTTATACTTATTATATATTTACTTATAAATAATCGCCAAACCTCCTCCACGACCCAAGGACCTTGGGGTATTAAAATATGAGCAACCTTGGGGTAATAGTTCTGAAAAAACACTGGACTCATCCGGAGAAATCCAAGTCTCAGTCATGCAGAGAAAGTCCAAACCCTGGGACGAATAAAAATACTTCAAGATAAAAGTTTTGTTTGTAACAGATCTTGCGTTTACCAGACCTATCCTGATGGGAACTGGGTCTGGCGAAGCAGAAGGAGTAATCCGTGCAAGGTGTCGCAGATTTCTGAGGAGACGTGGAGGAAAGAAGCGTTGATCCGAGTTGATAATAGGTACCAGCCAGGAATCAACAGGGTCCAAGGAGCGCCGAGAAGCATACAGTCCAGGGACTGATCCAAGCTGGGAGAGGAAGATTCCCGGCGATTTTGCCAAACCAGTCCTCAGCTTCACCAAGAGCCCGCCACGTTTACATCGACGCCGGTGATGCCTTCTCCAGTGAGGGTGGTGTGGTGCCCGACACAGGTAAGATGGAACTCTGGCCAACAGCAGGGGAAAAGAATCGTGCTTTTCATGACAGCGATATAAAACTTTTGCAGTAGGCAGACGAAGCCCCAAAAGGGTTTGGCGATCATACACCAGTAGAGAGTTCACATCAGAAAAACAGCACAGAAACAACAATAAAAACAGAAAAACAGAGAGCGGTAGATGACTTGCCAAACACACTGGCGCCATCTTGCCACCAATATCATGGAAAAGTTGTTTAACTTCCATATTATGTCTATGGTGTTAACCGGTTCAACATTAGCGGCATCTCAGGTTCAACATTATAGGCGTCTCGGTTCGACATTAGTGGCATCTCCATAACTTCTCTTTCCGCCTCTCTTAATACAGAACTTACGGTTACATTTCAAAATAAGAGCAACATAACTGGGTAGTGGGGAGGGCTAAATGTTTGTTTTTGAATACCTAGCCATTACATTAAAAAACAAAATCCATTTTGGTGTTTGAAAAATGTGAAAATAGTTACAATCGATTCATAAAGAAAGAAAAATAAAGTAACCAAAATACTGATGATACTTAAACTGGCCTTGGGACAAAGGATGTTGCCTTTAACTTCACATTTTCTTGTTCAACCTGCAGTCACTGCAGATGAATGATTGACAGTTTCTGTAAGATTTCTGCAACTGCAACTGGAGCAGGAATTTCTGTTTAGTGGTTAAATTCCTCAGCTGTCTCACATTTTAAGAGTCGATCCTACTCCATGTTTCACCTCCTTTTATAGATCAGATCTCATAGAGGAGAACTTCTAATGAGCAAATTTTGTTTTTAGCGTTTGTTTTGGGCCATTATCTCGTCATAGGACTCATGATCTTTAATTGAGACCATACTTTTTGACAAATAGGAGCAGGTTTAGCTTCAGATGCTTCATATTTCATTGTACCCAGACCACACTCAAGGCAACCTGTGTCAGGTGCAGCCTACAACCAAAAACACAAGAGAATCTTCTTGTGTTTGACAGTAGATATAATGTTCTTTCTTAGAAACCTTCAGTTTAAAAAAAGAGCTGATGTAACTTAACTAAAGAGCAGCAAATACAGCTAGCCAATCAGTGTTTGCCCCCTGCAAACGCCTATTCTCCAGAAACTCCCACTTTTGGCCTGCAGAGAACCCCTTCTCGGGAGATCTGCCGCATGGAAAGGGAACACTTTTTAACCAAAGTCTAAACTTATGAGGTTTTGTTCAGCCCCAGAATCAACTAAAGCAGACAAGGGCAGGCGTTGATGATTTATCACATGATTTAATGGCAGCTCGCTCTGCTATTTTCTGCGAATTATCTGTTTCGACCTGTTGATTCTGGACCCAGCTTCTGTTTCCCATGGGAGCATCCATCCATCCATCTTCACTGGGGGGCCGGAGCCCCCCTCAGCCCAACTCAAACTGCAGTTGGGCCACCTCGTCAGGTTTGCTTGCCCATTTGAACTGTGGCGTTTTATGGTCTGAAACTTTTCTGCATCACTCATATTATTGTCACTATTTTCAGTTCTCAGATTATCTAGAGTCACTGAATCTTGTTAATATACCTGAATCTGCCCATCACTACAACTTTCACTGTTTTTGGGTTCTGAATGATCGCGTCTTCATTAATGTTTCTCATGGTTCGATTATGGGGGCTAATTGTCACACTGTTAACTCCTGTAATTACACATCAGTCACAAAAAAACTCAAGAAAATGTCTGATAATAATGTTGTTACTGCTCTCAGGGATTCAACCCAACCCTGGACCCCCCACTAATTACAGTACACCAAATGACTTTAAGAACGTGTCTGGGCTTCATTTTCTGCATGCTCGTAGCCTTCTGAAAAAACTTGATGCTTTGAAAATTCTGATCAGTTCTTCTGGGGCAGATGTTATCTTTATCTCTGAAACCTGGCTCAACAAATCTGTAATGAATAATGACCTGGCAATCAATGGATTTAACATCTACTGCTGTGATCGTCAAAAAAAAAAGGGGGGGGGGGGTCGCTGTTTACATCAGAGATTCTTTGGTTGCTAGTCTTGTGTCTTCTAAAACAATTCCAAACCAGTTTGAAGCCTTATCTTTAAACATCACCTCTAATGGAGGCCAGATCTTAACTGTAGTCTGCTGCTACCGCCCACCCGCAGTATCACCTGAGGCTATGTCTGCCCTGATGGAATTTCTTGGTAATTTAAAATTCAAAGAGATCCTTTTGGCTGGAGACCTCAACATTGATTGGTGTAAGTCGACCCCCCTCTGTGATAAATTCAAGGAATGTTGCCTATCTCTCAATCTAACCCAATTGATCGACTCTCCCACTAGATTAAACAAAAACCGTCCTGAAAAATCCTCCATCTTAGACCTATTTCTAACTAATATGCCTCACAAATTCCCTGGTACAGGTATATTCGCTGATATTTTGAGTGATCATTGTGTGACAGCTGCTTTGAGAGATATTAAACTTCCACCTTCTAAGCCCAGATTAATTCAAAAAAGGGATCTGAAACATTTTTGTGAACAGTCATTCCTCTGGGATCTGTCTCAATTTGACTGGCATCATATTCTGTTAACTGATGACGTGAACTCTGCTTGGAACTATTTTCATAATAGTTTCATTTATTTTGTGAACAAACATGCTCCTTTTCATCAGTTCAGAATAAAGGGACGAGACAGCCCCTGGTTTACTCCAGAGCTAGCTGACCTCCTGCACAGGAGAGACCATCTTTGGGCCACAGCGAGAAAATCTGACTCAGACACTGATTGGTTGAGTTTTCGACAGATGAGGAATAAATGTACAACTGCTATCAAAGCAGCAAAACGCAACTATTTCTTATCTCAGACCTCCAAAAATCTAAATGACCCCAACAGATTCTGGAAAACCATCAAATCTCTCTCAGGCACCCCCCAATCATCTGACCTCCCATCACAACTTCTCGTTAACTCTATTCCTGTGTCAAATAAGCACGAGATCCTGAACTGTTTCAACAAACATTTTGTTGCTTCTAGTTCTTTATTTGACACAGTTACTAACAGAAAATCAGTCATTTCCCCTAATAACCAAACTTCTACAAATCAAATCCCTCCTACAAGTCAATCCTCAGTTAATCACAGCTTCTCTTTTTCTCCATTCTCAGTCAGTGAGGTTAATAAAACAAAAGATATTGACCCTAAAAAATATGCAGGTCCAGATGAACTTCCACCTTACTTCTTAAGGCTGGCTGCTCATATCATCACAGTCCCTGTGACCCACATCTTCAATCTCTCCATAAGACAAAACTCCATCCCAGGCACTTGGAAAACAGCCTTTGTTCTTCCTTTGCTGAAGGGAGGTGACCCCACCTCACTGAACAACTATCGACCAATCTCTAAACTCTGTATTTTAGCCAAGGTTCTAGAAAAACTGATAAACTCTCAAATCAAAAATTACCTGGACTCATTTAACATCTTACCTCCACATCAATCTGGTTTCAGGAAACAACACAGCACAACGACTGCTTCACTGAAGGTTCTTAATGACGTTGTTGAAGCACTGGATGCTAAGGATTATTGTGCTGCACTTTCCTTAGATCTGTCTAAAGCTTTTGACACTGTGGATCATAATATCTTGTGTCATAAACTCTCAGAAATTGGTTTCTCAGAACACACCATTGGTTGGTTCTCTAACTATCTTTCAGACCGGAGGCAATGTGTTCAACATAATGGTACTTCCTCCAGTTATTTAACAGTCAACAATGGTGTACCACAAGGCTCAGTTTTAGGACCCACCCTCTTTACAATCTACATACATAATGTAGGTAAAAACATCCCTAATGCATCCATACATTTCTATGCTGATGACACAGTTGTTTATTGTCGAGCTAAAACTGTTGCTAAGGCTTTCCAGCTTTTGAATTCTGCATTCACCTACATCCAGACTGATTTGTTCCGCCTCAAACTTGTCCTAAATGCCGACAAAACCAAGGGATGCTTTTTTCAAATAGGAAGTTGGTCCCAGCAGTTCTTCCTCCGATTTTATCCTCAAATGGTGTCCCCATTGAGTTTGTTGATTCCTATAAATATTTGGGTATCTTGGTCGACTCACATCTCTCTTTTAAGCTCCATGTGGAAAACTTGGTAAAGAAACTGAAAGTTAAACTGGGTTTCTTTTTCAGAAACAAATCCTGTCTAACCCTGAATGCTAGAAAACGCCTTGTATCTGTGACTTTCCTTCCCTCAATTGATTATGGTGACATTATTTACATGAACGCTCCTACAAGAACCCTGCAGATGTTGGATGCTGTCTATCATGGTGCACAAAGATTCATAACTGGCTGTGATTATCATACCCACCACTGCACCCTGTATTCACTGGTTAACTGGACATCATTAACTTCACACAGACTCTCTCACTGGTACATTTTCATCTTTAAATCACTTCTTGGTCTGCTGCCTTCATACATCTCCTCCTACATGTCTCTGCGTGAGTGCAGCTACAGTGTGCGCTCTCAGGACATTATTACATGCAGTGTTCCCTCAATGAGGACTGAACTAGGCAAAAGGGCCTTCTCCTACTCCGCTCCTGTTTCCTGGAATATCTTACAAAAAGATTTGAAGCTCTCGACCTTGACCTCTCTAAGTGGCTTTAAGAATCTGTTGGACTCCTGGCAGGGACCAATGCAGACATGTTCCTGTTTTTAGTTTTCTACATTCGCCTTAGAATCTAGCTGTTTTTTTTATTTTTTATTTATTTATTTATTTTTGTTACCTTTTCCTTTTAGCCATTCTATTTGTAAAAAAAAAATAAATAAAAAAAACTGTAGTATGACTTTTTTATAATTGTTTATTGTTGTTGCTGTTGTCCATTGTTGTCATCTTTCTTTGTTGAAATCAGGTCTCTCTTGTAAATGAGTCCTCGAGGCTCAATGGGATTTACCTGTGCTGCGGTACCCACCAGTATTTCCCTCTTTACTGGTGGGCGTTCTCGTTTCCCCGAAATGGGTAGTGAGGCAGAAAGTGCCCGAGGTTACCACAATAGATGCAGACATTAGCATATTTACAACGCTGTCTCTCCTCAGGGGACAGTTGTGTGCGCCCAACCTGCATAGGTTCGGGCTCAGGTAGAGCAAGGGGGTGCGTTGTGGGAACCAACGGTGAAACGGCAAAGGTAGGACCTGGGGGAGATTGGAATTTGTAGTTCTCTCTGGTCTGTTTGTAGGAGTGAGTCTCACCTGGTGAGGTCGTGAACCCAGAAGTAGAAGGCCTTTGGGAGTTGTAGTCTCGTTCCCTTTTTCTCTCCAGGAAGCAGTCATCAATGGCGATGGCTAAGTCGATCAACTGGTTAAATCCCCCAGGTTCGTCTTGAGTGGGAATTTGGTCCTTGAGGTGGTCAGACAAAGAGTTTAGAAATGTACCTTGTAATGCTAGTTCATTCCATCCGGTCTGAGCGGCAAGGATCCATCCGGTCTGAGTGGCAACGATCCATAACTCCAAAGCATACTCAGAAACAGCACGTCGGCCCTGACGTAGGCTTAGTAGATGCTGTATGGCATTCGGCGCCTGCAGAGGGCGATCAAAAATCCTGCGAAACTCCCTTAAAAGTTGTTCATAGGAGATAGAAAAATCATCATGGAACTCTAGGAACGAGTTGGCCCATCGGAGGGCATAACCTTTGAGTTGACTGATGAAATAGATGATTTTAGCTGCGTCAGTGGTGTAAAGGAATGAAACCCCTTCAAAAGCGAGTCGGCATTGGAGTAGGAAACCTCCCCATTGGTCAGGGTCAGCTAAGAGCTCTGAAGGTTTAACAATCAACTGTTGAGCAGGGGAAGCTGTTCCAGGAGATTCACTAGAGGAACTGGGGGCCGACTGGGCGGTAGATGCTGGAGGGGACAGAGGTAAGAGTTTTTGTTTAATAGAAAAGACCATACCTCCAAGTTCCTGCAGATTGGACTGAGTGGAGCGTTGTGGGGCCAGAACCTGCCGCAACATTTCTTCCAATTTGTTGATTCGCTCCTCCTGAGAGATGGCGGGGGCCTGCTCGCTTCCGATCTCATTCTGGGTCTTAGTTGGCTGGAGCATTTCTGTTATAACTCGAGGAACCCAGAGTGGTATGAGACCCAGAACGAGGCAGACACAGGTGGGTACAAAAGTAACTGTGTTTATTATTTACAGTGGATACACAGACATTTTCTTCTCTGGAACTCCTGGAAGAGGGGGGCAATGATCAGAGGAGGTCGGCAGGTGAACAGGTAATATTAATGTGGTAATGTATGCTCTCTTACATATTAGAATATGTCTTTGGCCCCAACACCAAGTTCTTAGAAGAGCTCAAGAGGGGGACAAGGCCAAGGATCCAAAAGAGCAAGGAAGGTTGGCAACTGGTAGTTGGCAAGGCACAAGGAGAACCAAGGCAAGGCATGAGGAGAACCAGGGCAGGACCAGGGGAACCAGGACCGAGGAAACAGGAAGGCTGGAGATAAGAAGAGACTGGTAAGTAGATTTACTGTATATAAATTTACAGGCCAGAGACAACAGTACCATTAGACGGTCAATGCTCCAGCGAAGAGTACCACTGGACTGCAGCCTTATGTAGGAGGTGATCCTCATCAGGTTGATGGCCGACAGCTGTTGGTAATTGGCAGCCATCTTGGATGAGGAGCTGCCGGCAGTGATACTCTTACAGTAACAACAAAACTTAAAGCTTAATTTTGGATATCAGTCGACGGATTTGATGGCAAACTGGACCGCTTCCTCTAGCAGCTCGACACCGGTCACTGAGTGAACCTGCACTGATGAATATGATGTTGGGCTTTCTACTCTTGTGGTAATCAGCAGCCGTTAAGCAATGCTACAGCAGGTAAATACATGTTCTTAATGATAGCTTGTGTTTACTTCAGCTATACAACAAAAACGGAGTTTTTATTTTTCCTGCAAGGATAAGCTATCTTCCCATCAGAGGTGGGCCGGTTATGAAAGAGAGCACTGAATCAGCGGTGCAGGAGGCCTGTAAAGAGAGAGATGTTGGAGCAACTATTCACTTAAAATTCCCCTCAGTTCTTTTTCCCAATCCATTCAATGTTTTAAGCTACATTAAGCCAAAGAGTGACAGCCTGAACAAACCAGATAAACAACATGGGACCAGTATCCAAGATAACAACAGAGGACGAGTGCAATTCATTAATGTAGTTTACAGTTTGATTAATGTGTATTTAATAGTGTGCTCAGTTTTCTTATCACATTGCGTTTTTTGACAGACAGTTTGTGGTTTTGAATAAATAAATAAAATTAAACCTGGTGTCTCATTTTTAACTTTAATAACATGAAACATGTTTCACATCAGTATAATTGCAAAACTTGAATTGCAAGATATCCAGATAGCTTCATTTAGCTCAGATAGCTTCATTACATCTCCCACCACTAATAAAAACACAGTTTATTATTGTTACTGTTGTTTTTATTTAGCACATTGTGTATGTTATACTCCAGTGCGACACGTGAAATATACGCCTACTTTGACAGGTTCGTTCAGCCATTTCAAACTGGACCTGACTTGCGTCTCTTCCCAACACAGATGTCGGTCACAGCACCTACATTCCAGTGTAGATTAACTATGAGACCCAAAATATATTCCATCTGTCATAGTACAGGAAGCAGTAAAGAAAGCAGTAGAGTTGTATTTGGGCCTAAAAAAATCCAACCTGGCCCGGCTCGAGCCCATAGGTGTTTTGTCCGAGCTCGTCTTGACTAATTAACTGTAACTGGAGACCCGATTCAGTGGTGGGGGCGGGGGGAGGGCGGGGGGTCATGTAAATGAACAGCCAAGCCACAGAGAGAAAGGTGTGGTTTCACTCAAAAATATGCGCCGTGTAAATGGCCCCTGAAACTGAAGGTTTCTGAATCCAGGTCTGGAGATTTTCGGGGGAACCTCCCACAGAGGAGTGAAATGCTCCAAATGTGAAGTGGTACATGTGCACTCCAGGTGGCTGCAGTCCAAAGTTTTTCTGCACTAACAACAGTTAAAATAAATGGCAGAGAACAGAGTGTTTTTGTGCTACTCACACTTTTTCAGGACGTTAGTGCACGGGTGCCCAATACGTTGATCATGATCTACCGGTCAATTGCAAAGGCATTACGGGTAGATCCCATGGCATTAAAACTATAGAAACCTATATCCATCCTCACTATGAAATTTGTTACTTGATTGACATACAGGGCAGCCAGTCACAGCTCTCATTCTTTCAAACCAGTTCTCAGAGTGTAGATTTTCAGGGAAAATATTTATCCATATTTATCGTGTAAATCACATTTTCATCTAAACCCGCTAATTCTTTGTTTATTACCCCCAATAAACATAGAAAAAGCATTAAAGTTTCCAGAAGTTGTTCTGTTTAAATGGGGCTTTATAGTAAGTAGATCACTTTGACTTGGTCATTATTAAAGTTTGTTTTAAATTTTTTATTTTATTTAGCCTTTATTTATACAGGTAGTCTCATTGAGCCACGAGAACTCATTTTCAAGAGAGACCTGTTTAGGGAGCACATGGTGGGGGTTAAGGGCCTTGCTCATGGGCCCAGAGTGGGGCGAATAAGGGTGGGGGCAAGTGTGGGTGTTTCACCTACCCCACCCACAATTTTGATGTTGTCGGGGCCGGGGCGTGAACCGACGATATTCGGATCGCAGGCCCACCTCTCTAACCTCTGCGCCACCACTCCCAGTGTCAAAAGTAGCTCCATGATAAAAAAAAAAAAAAAAAAAAAAAAGTTTGGGCACCCCTGTTTTACAAGAGCCATGTTTTTTAGTTTATGCAACCCGAAAGATAAAATATTAATGGGCTTCTAAAGTCCTACATAATTATTTATTAGATTTTTGATGGGTGCATAATGTTTTTAGTTCCTCTGGAAATGTGAAGAAACTAGATTTCCACACACAAAAACATTTTCCTTTAATCGAGTCACTACAGTCAGAGGGAGACAACAGAAATACAGAAAGAAATACGTGTGAAAACTGGACATTGTCTCTGTGCATCAGTATAAAGTGAAATCACACCCCCTCCAGTAATTTTATGGCACAGAGACAAAGTAAAGCTCATTAGCATGCTTCGTTTGAGGTTAACTCTCAGCTGAGATGAGAAGCTGCAAATCTGCTGCTGTGGAAGAGCTGCTGGCTGCACAACACAGAACACAACAAGAAGGAAACACATTTTCTCGTCTTTTTGGAGGAGCAGAAAAGGAAGGCGGTACATGTGCAACACTCATTAGAGAAAGCCATATGGTGGAAGGAAGAGGAAAAACCGAGAAATAATGGACTGGTTCCTCTTTTTGTTTGGAGAAAATCTCACTCAGAGTTGACATAAGATCAGAGCTAAATAAACTTTAGCTTAAAATCTGTATCATTGATGAGTTAGAAGGCAGTTTTGTGGTTGCTGATGTTAATTAGCTGCAGCAACCATCTTGGATTGGGTTGTTTCAAAAAGTTTGTCAGCTGTACATGTACAACCAATGATTTTTTAAAAAAAATGTTATTAAAATTTATATGGGAGTTCATTTAGCTAACAAACAAGCAAACAAACAAATAATACAAAAAACTTATTCTACAAACTTTTAAAGAAGTAGAAGGTTTGATGTTAAACGCTGTCAGTGGTTATGCTCCACAGGTTGGATGTGATGTGGAGGAAAAAGATACATTTTGGAAAGATCTGGATGAAGTGAATGAGAGTATTCCCAGGGAGGTAATTGGTGATTGGAGTTGACCTGTATGGACATGTTGGTGCAGGGCTTAATTTGTAAACTGATCTATGCCCTAACACAAAAAATGGCCGGATAGCAGGGGTGGGGAGGGGATGGGTCAGGGGAGGCGGAGGAGGGGGGTGTGCGGGAGGGGGAGTGGGGAAAGTAGAGGGAGCTTGTAGGTCCTCCTCCCCGTTAAATATTTGAAAAAAGTAGATGCTATTTCCTGCATTTTGGTGTAGCCTATTTTAACAAGTTGTTAAACATCTAAGTTTACCTACATTTGTAAACACTTGATTAAATCACTATTTTTAGAGAGCAACAACAGGTTGTGTGTGAATAGAGCATCTCCAATTCTGTTGAGCATCCTAACACCCCTCCCCCCACTTCACGATTCTGAGTCGAACTCTTCGCTGATTTCATTCCTGCGTTGTTGCTCCTGCTGTTCCATCCTCAATTACGACTGCCTTCTCGGTTGTCCAAATAAGGACAATTCATCCATTCATTTATTTTATGAAAATAAATTGGACTGTCTTTTCGACATTTTGATCACTGTTATTTTGATATATTAGTGTCGTTGTTTTGATACGTCATTAATGTGAATAATGCACAATAAACATTTTTCTCGTATTTATTTTACCATATCTAAGCTTTTTTATTTATTATGTCTGAAACGTATGCGTGAGTTCACATCAGCAGTTGTGCATGCTCTGTAGAGCTGTCTGGAGATGCTCCTGTGCTTAAAGTATGACAAGCCAAGTGGCCCATTCATAGTCACATTGACCACATGTCTGGTCATTAATGGGTCACTTGGCTTGCCATACAGATGAAGACACTTCATCCCCACGGGACATGCCGTCCGTGTGGGCAGGAGTGTGTGCATGAGCTGGTGCGCCTGCTGCAGCCGTAATATCCACTCCACAGAGTGGGCAACGTCTCTTCTCTATGGATTTTTAATAAATAATCAAAATAGAAATGCGCAATGACTGGACTTTTAGGGGCGGATATTTGAGTTGCCAAATCTGAGCAAACAGTTGCCTGAATTCACTCTGTCAAAATAAGAAAGTTCCCAGATCTCGTTCCGGCATGATCAGGCTCAAATTAAGCACTGTGTTGGTGAAGGAAACAGAGGGGATGAGGAAGGGATGGGTAGGATTAGTTGTCAAGGAAAGAAACCAAGAAGGATTTATTGTGGTGGATTTTGCCAAAAGAATGGAAATGGCTGTAGTCAGCACCTATTTCCAAAAGAGGGAGGAACATAGAGTGACCTATAAGAGTGGAGGAAGGAGTATGCAGGTTGACTAAATGCGTGTAGAAGAGGAAACCTGAGGGAGATTAGAGAGTGTAAGGTTGTGGCAGGGGAGAGCGTGATCAGACAGCATCGGATGGTTGTGTGTAAAATGATTGTTGTTGTGAAGAAAATAAAAAGAGCAAAATCAGAGAAGAAGACCCAATAGTGGAAGCTGATAAAAGAAGAATGTTTTGAGAAATTCAGAGGAGATAAAGGCTCTGGATGGTAAGAAAGAGCTTCCAAATGACTGGACTACTACATCAACAGTAATTAGAGAGACAGGTAGGAAGGTACTTGGTGTGTCGTCTGGACAGAGAATGGATGATGAAACCTGGTGGTGGAATAGTGAAGTGCAGGAAGATATTCAAAGACAGAGATTAGCCAAGAAGAAATATGATGGTGAGAAGACTGAAGAGAGGAGACTGGAATATAAGGAGATGGGATGTAGAGCAAAGAGGGAGGTAGCTAAGGCAAAGCTGAATGCATATGATGAGTTGTATGTGAGGCTGCACACTAAAAAGGGTGAGAAGGACTTGTACTGACTGGCGAGACAGAGGGATCGGGCTGGAAAGGATATGCAGCAGGTTAGACGTGTTAAAGATAGGAATGTGTAAGAAATATCTATCTATCTCAAAAAAAAAATATATATATATATATGTGTGTATATATACACACACACACACATATATATATATATACATATATATATATACATATATATATATATATATATATATATATATATATATATATATATATAGAGAGAGAGAGAGAGAGAGAGAGAGAGAGAGAGGTGGACGGACAGACAGATAGATAGATAGATGTAGCTGTGTTCATTCCAAAGATTGAATTGTATTGATCAAATGTAGATCTGTTGAATACTTTCTGAATGTTTCATTAAAATCCATCCTGGTGATCATACGTACGCAGGCATGTACAGACACAAGTTAAACATTATCACATGCCTTTACTCTTTTGTTACTCATAACACAATGCTACCGAGCCTAACTTCTGCAAGAAGAACAGTGACTTTGACCAAAGATAAAGGGCTTTAGAACTGCGTCAGAACATCTTCAGAACACAGCAGAGCAGGAAAACCAGAACTAGAGTAGACAAACTGTGCAGTTAGACAAAGGTTTCAATTTCTCAAACATTTCACCACCAGTGTTAGGACAATCTTCCACTTTACCTCTAAGGTTCATCTGCAACAATGTCTTAGAGCCTGTGATCACTATCAAACTGGATATGTGTGCCCATTTTCTTTTTTTACTTCATTGTATCTATATATTATACATACATTTGGAGTTTATGTGTACAGTAAGACTTGTTTTATGAGTGTGCATTTTACTTAATATATTTCCTTTTTATGTTTTACCACTAACCTGAGAATACAGATAAAAAGTAACCCTCTTGGCTAAATCTGGCACATTTGCAGAAAAATCCCCTGTTCATTATTGGACACTGTCCCATATTATTAATAAATAAATGAATGAATTAAACAAATAAATAAACAATTATGTAAGTAAGTTCACATAGTTATCACCTACAGAACCTAATGGCTGTGCTGCTAGCAGAGCTTCAGGTCTAAAACTGGAGACCTTATCAGTTTTAGACATGGAGTCATGGTGTTATGACCATTTGGTGAATGTTTAGTAGATTTTCAGCTGTACCTGTGTCATTATGTGTTCCTGCAGATTATAGTAAAGTGTTGATTTTGGAAACTGCTCTGAACAGATGTGGAGGAAAGATTTAAAATTGTAGCTCCTTTTGTTAATGATCACATATTCTTTTCTTCTATTTGCTCATATACAGATCCTGCTGTTAGGACAGCTGTGCATAAATATATGAACATCCAAGAATCATCAAGCTCATGTGCTCTCATATACAGAAATATGGGATACTTGTATGCAAATGTGACTGTTCACGCATGTAAAACATTTCTTTCCACTTGCTGTTGCAATAATTGTAAGAATGGAGCTAATAAAAGCAATAGCTAAAAAAAGTGTCCTTTTCCTCTCCTCTGACTGATATAATGCACCCTTCACCAGATTCAGTTCCTCGACCTGTCAATCAAATCAGTGAGGCAGAGAAATGATGATGTCTTTTTATTTAAATAATTTTTTTACTATAAATATTAATCCTGGGCAGCACGGTGGCGCAACTGGTAGAGCTGCTGCCTCTCAGCGAGCAGGTCCTTGGTTCAAACCCCGGTCCAGGGGCCTTTCTGGGTGGAGTTTGCATGTTCTCTCCGTGCATGCGTGGGTTTTCTCCGGGCACTCCGGTTTCCTCCCACAGACCAAAAACATGCATGTTAGGCTGATTGGTAATTCTAAATTGTCCCTAGGTGTGAGTGAGAGACTGAATGTTTGTTTGTCTCGTTTGTCTTTATGTGTCCCTGTGATGGACTTGCAAACTGTCCAGGGTGTACCCCGTCCCTCGCACAGTGATTCCTGGACATGGGCACCGGCGACCCCCGTGACCCAAAATGGAATAAGCGGGTAAAGCTAATGGATGGATGGATGGATATTAATCCTAACCCAATAGCTTCATAGGTAACTTAGATGATACTAAAAACTAGTTTTGTTACCTTTCACTACTACTCGTCTTGTTGAACAGCTGCTACATCTAAAACATTACTTTACTGGGAGTGCAGCCGGCTTTGTGGTTTGAAAACAAAGAATAAACTTGTGAAAACCTACCAAGAGATAACAACAAAGTCCATGCTCAATAATCCAGGTATACAATCCAACATTTTTCAGTCAGGTCATCTGGACAGTTTCTTTTTTAGTGCTGAAACGTTTCGCCTTCGATCCTGAAGGCTTCAACAGTCAAGGAAACACACAACAAAACTGATTCTTCCCCCCAACAGCTTACTCCAAAGTGGAACAAACCAGTTATGTTGGTGCTAAGATGGTCTCTTTGGCATGCCCCCTCCTCCATTGCTGGCCCTCTTCCTTGTTGACAGTCATGTCAAACTGGTTGAAAACAACAAAGTCCATGCTCAATAATCCAAGAGATAATGTGCATGCAGTTGTATCTGAGTCTGAAATAGACTGGATGTTTCTGTGATGATGCAACATACAGTCAGAGCTGATGTACAGAGAGTCGGAGTCCTCGAGAACAAGAGTCTGCTTTTCAGAGTTACACTTTCAGCTCGGAAACTCAAAGGGGCTGTTCAGTCCTCGCACTTTAGATCTGTTTACATAGTGAGTTCACAGAGACTGAAGGTCCGAACCTAAAAATCCACAGCAGTGAAACACACTGACAGTTACCTGTTGTTTTCTGCATAGCTTTACTATTTACAGAGTGGAGAAGGTTGCATTGTTGGAGTCAGCCTCCCCACCATCACATACATCTACACCTCTAGATGCAGGAAGAGGGCCACCTGCGTCATGAAGGACCCCACTCACCCAGCACACACACTTTTTGCCCCGCTCCCTTCAGGAAGGAGGTTAAGGAGCATTAAGTGTAGAACCACTAGACTGAGGAACAGCTTCTACCCTAAAGCTGTTAGACTCATGAATCTCTAACCAGTATAATAACTGTAATACCACTTTAATTGGTGATATGTGACTTATCTGTGCTGCTGATTATCCATGCTGCTGATTATCTTATGCTGCTGTATTTATTCATACCCATCTGCTCACCACTGGTTCATGTTCAGGCTGCTGTTGTTACGTTGATTTGTTTTGTATTATTAGTGTTTAGTGTATATCTTAGATCATCATATACTGTTTCTTTTTATACTTTATATTTTGCTATATTTGACATTAACTGGGACCTTAAGTACATCATTTTGTTCCACCTCATGTACTACATGTGATGTGATTGACAATAAACTGGATTTGAACTTGAACTTGAATTTGTCAATGTCAATTTATTTCTATAGCACAGAAAAACAACAAAATCTGACCAAAGTGCTTTACAATTAAGTCAAATAAAGAAAAAAAACAAACATCTTGTGCCACTCAGGAAACATAAGAAAGTTAACAATAAAATACAACAATAAAAGTCAGGATTAACTTGTTCTCAGACTGCATGGATCAAATGCCAAGGAATAAAGATGAGTTTGGAGCAAATATTTAAAAGTCTCAACAGTCTTTAATTGATCAGGTAAACTGGACTGCACTTATATTGCTCCTTTCTACCTTTTCAAGATACTCAAATCTCTTTACACTACAATCTGTGTCCTTATTTACTCATACAGCACTCTACTAGATATGTACAAAGAACAATCAGAGCTTTAGATCACATTTATACACAAATGGGGCACATCGGAGGCAATGAGGGGTTCAGCGTCTTGCCCAGGGACATTTCGGCATGTGACTGCTGGTGGAATTGAACCCCCAGCTCTCCCATTGAGAACGACTGCTCTAACCACTCATCCACAGGTGCCCAGTAAACTGTTGCACAATTTTGGAGCAGCAGCTGAAGAAACCCAATCACATCTGGACTTCAGTTTGGATCTGGGATCATCTAAGAGGAACTGGTTGGTAGACTGGAGTGCTCTTACTGGAGTGTAGATGTTAAGAATATCCCACAAATATGGTGGTGGTGGTGGGGGGGGGGGGACCATTTAAAACTAAAAACAATCTTAAAATCAACCCTGAAGTGGCCGGTTGGAGAGAAGCCAGGACAGGGGTCTATAACCCTAATATCACATTTGGCTTTATTTAAGTGAATTAAACAACATTGTGTCATTGATACCCATGGCCCATAGCTTTAGCCAGTGTGCTATCTAAGGTTCTGGAGAGGATTATACTGAATAAAATAGAACATTTTCTCCTTACTTCTGATAACCAGTTTGGTTTTAACTGAAGCTATGGTACAGATTGTAGGAGTTCTGTCCTACCTTCTTCCTCCTTCCACTCAGAACACTAATTGGCAGCAGCTACAGCTCATCCACTCTACACTTAGGAGGAGTATAAGAAGCCACAGAGACCATTAAGCAGACGCTGGGACAGTCACTAACAACAGTAGAGCTGTTCTAGCCAGTTGTTCAGTGAGAAGCCTAAATGACTAATGCCTCGTGTTTTTGTGTCCATCTTCTCAGAGTTCACCTGTCGTCCTGCTGTTCTGCTGTGGAAGCCTCTGTGAACATCTTATCCTCCTGCACTTCTTCAGCTGCTCTGCGCCTCCACCACTTTCCTGCCTGTTTTGGATTTACACTTCACTCTACGTTCTGGATATTGTTGAGTACTAGAATCCTGCTCCAACCTAAATCATCTCCTGTAACAATATCAATTGTCAAGATTCTACAAACCTCCTCCAAACAATCCACTAACTACTCCCTCTGCTCTGCAGGAGAACCAGCTTCCTCACCTGTCGTCACTTTAATATATCACCTTGTAAATAAACAGTGTACATTGATATTGAGTCCTGGTCTCTGTTCATCTCAGTCCTTTCAGTCTGGGTACACCAGTTAACACAACACAGATATCGACAAAGTCCATGCTCAATAATCCAGGTATATAAATCAACATTTTTCAGTCATGTCATCTGGACAGTTCCTTTTTATTTGTGCTGATACATTTCACCTTCCATCCAGAAGGCTTCATCAGTCAAGGAAACACACAACACAAAACTGATTCTTCCCCCAAACAACTTACTCCAAAGTGGAACAAACCAGTTATGTTGGTGCTAAGATGGTCTCTTTGGAGCCCACCATAAAAATAAACTGTACAGATGACCCAACATTTTTCAGTCAGGTCATCTGGACAGTTTCTTTTTTTATGCTGAAATGTTTTGCCTTCGATCCGGAAGGAAAATTTTGTTGTGTGTTTCCTTGACTGATGAAGCCTTCCGGATAGAAGGTGAAACGTTTCATCATTAAAAAAGAAACTGTCCAGATGACCTGACTGAAAAAT
>NC_056502.1:48220307-48222091 GCF_014905685.2 Nematolebias whitei
TGTCGACGAGGGAGAGGGCCGGCACTGGAGGAGGGGTCATGCCAAAGTGACCATCTTAGCACCAACATAACTGGTTTGTTCCACTTTGGAGTAAGCTGTTTGGGGGAAGAATCAGTTTTGTGTTGTGTGTTTCCTTGACTGAAGCCTTCTGGATGGAAGGTGAAACATATCAGCACAAATAAAAAGAAACTGTCCAGATGACCTGACTGAAAATTGTTGGATAACACAGATACAGGTCCTTCTCAAAAAATTAGCATATTGTGATAAAGGTCATTTTCCATAATGTAATGATAAAAATGAAACTTTCATATATTTCAGATTCATTGCACACCAACTGAAATATTTCAGGTCTTTAATTGTTTTAATACTGATGATTATGGCATACAGCTCATGAAAACCCAAAATGCCTGTCCCAAAAAATAGCATATCATGAAAAGGTTCTCTAAACAAGCTATTAACATAACCATCTGAATCAACGACGTAACTCTAAACACCTGCAAGATTCCTGAGGCTTTTAAAAACTCCCAGCCTTGTTCATTACTCAAAACCACAATCATGGGCAAGACTGCCGACCTGACTGCTGTCCAGAAGGCCATCATTGACACCCTCAAGCAAGACGGTAAGACACAGAAAGAAATTGCTGAATGAATAGGCTGTTCCCAGAGTGCTGTATCAAGGCACCTCAGTGGGAAGTCTGTGGGAAGGGAAAAGTGTGGCAGAAAACGCTGTACAATGAGAAGAGGTGACCGGACCCTGAGGAGGATTGTGGAGAAGGGCCGATTCCAGACCTTGGGGGACCTGCGGAAGCAGTGGACTGAGTCTGGAATAAAAACATCCAGAGCCACCGTGCACAGGCGTGTGCAGGAAATGGGCTACAGGTGCCGCATTCCCCAGGTCAAGCCACTTTTGAACCAGAAACAGCAGCAGAAGCGCCTGACCTGGGCTACAGAGAAGCAGCACTGGACTGTTGCTCAGTGGTCCAAAGTACTTTTTTCGGATGAAAGCAAATTTTGCATGTCATTCAGAAATCAAGGTGACAGAGTCTGGAGGAAGACTGGGGAGAAGGAAATGCCAAAATGCCAGAAGTCCAGTGTGAAGCACCCACAGTCAGTGATGGTCTGGGGTGCCATGTCAGCTGCTGGTGTTGGTCCACTGTGTTTTATCAAGGGCAGGGTCAATGCAGCTAGCTAGCAGGAGATTTTGGAGCACTTCATGCTTCCATCTGCTGAAAAGCTTTATGGAGATTAAGATTTCATTTTTCAGCACGACCTGGCACCTGCTCACAGTGCCAAAACCACTGGTAAATGGTTTACTGACCATGGTATTACTGTGCTCAATTGGCCTGCCAACTCTCCTGACCTGAACCCCATAGAGAACCTGTGGGATATTGTGAAGAGAAAGTTGAGAGACGCAAGACCCAACACTCTGGATGAGCTTAAGGCCGCTATCGAAGCATCCTGGGCCTCCATAACACCTCAGCAGTGCCACAGGCTGATTGCCTCCATGCCACGCCGCATTGATGCAGTCATTCATGCAAAAGGATTCCCGACCAAGTATTGAGCGCATAACTGAACATGATTATTTGAAGGTTGGCGTTTTTTGTATTAAAAACACCTGTCCTTCATTGGTGGGATGAAATATGCTAATTTTTTGGGACAGGCATTTTGGGTTTTCATGAGCTGTATGCCATAATCATCAGTATTAAAACAATTAAAGACCTGAAATATTTCAGTTGGTGTGCAATGAATCTGAAATATATGAAAGTTTCATTTTTATCATTACAA
>NC_056502.1:48232091-48246636 GCF_014905685.2 Nematolebias whitei
ATACCTATAGAAAAGGGGTCCAAACTATTTTTCCATTTCTAACTTGGTTTAAGTTAGCTTTACATGGTAAAATATAGTTTGGTTCAATTGTCTGTTGTCTTTTAGACGAACGACTTGAGATTGGGTGTTTGGTTTCCCCATAAATGTTTTGGAAGTCTATGGCGAGACTTATCAAAAAGAATTAGCTATCCCCCCGAATAGAATTGTTCGAGTAGGTTCGGCTTAAGCGTTGTGAGATCAATGTAGATTATGGTACTTAAGGTAGCAATAATATACATTGACTCCGCAAAGATTGCAATTTAACGAATGAACTGCATGTTGGCATGGTTAAAGGCCTCTTAGTCTCTAACTTAACTACACAACAAAATTCATTCTTGCCTGGGGTGTTCAAAAACAATACCAAAAACCAATTAAACGATGTCTCAACATCGACACAACAGTGACTAAGCAACCAGTTAAACAACGTTTCAACATTGACAAAAGCAGTGATTAAGCAACTAGGAAACGACGTTTCGGTGCGCCACTCACTCTGAATGTCAGATTTGATCATGTTATCGCGTCTGGTAGCATTATCCTAACTGGCGTCACCCCCCTTCGGTCATGGGAGACCGCGAACACGGGTGAGGACGTCGCTCCATGAGCTAAAGTTAGGTTGTCCTTGAGTAGTTTTAACTGTTTGCGCAGCTGAAAGAGGACTTTTAGGTCTGGATCGGAATCCAGTTTGACTTTCGATGGAGTGTATTTGTCTGGGTCAGTCAGATACAGTAACATCGAGTTAATTGCAGGATCATCCAACTTCTGAAGTTGGGTGATGTCTGGGTCAGTTGACAATGACTTTTCATATTTTAAAAGAACTTGGCGAAGTTTGTCTCTTTCTTCATCCGATGTCAGAGTGTCGGCTTGGGCGACCACCTGTTCAATCTGTGATGAGACTGATGAGGGTTCTTGCTCCATGGGGAGCTCCAACGAATCCTTTTCTGAGTCGTCGGACCTGTCTATGGGTAAGACACCATAGGTTTGTGGTCCTTGGTCGACGTCATTGGTTGAGAAAAGAGCGATGGCCTGTGATGGTTTCGTGAAACATACTGGCCCAGCTTCTTGACTCGGTACCAGGTTATCTGGGAGTCCTCCCAGAACTGGAATGCCTAGTTCAAAATCATGAAAATCAGTTTCTGAGTTTTCAGTTTGCGATGACTTTTCATCGTTTGAGTGTGAGTTTACCCCCCCTTCGTCCGATGAGGGGTTGTTGGAGGCAGCAACAGCAATGTCTTGGTGTGTTTCACCGACATCTGTAATGTTGTCATTTGCGCCTTCATATTTAGTAGCGATCAGATCACTACATTGTGCTCCTGGTTGGATTCCCATTTCAGCGTTTTTCAAAGTTTCTACAAACCTTTGTAGTTTCTCTGTCTCCTCCAAGCTCAGAGGTGTAGGGCCTTGTTCCTGGGACCTTTGTGATTTTATCGCCTCGGTTCGTTTCGTCCGAGGTGGGGGAGGGTTAGGTACGTCTTTTGGGGGTTCCTCTTCGGACTTCCCCTGATAATATGGGTCCTCTTGGATCCCATATCCTTGCGTCCTACGCATGTCCCATGTACGATAATCACGGTCATCCTCTGAAAGAGGAGCCTTTTTGTCCCAGCGTGCACCATCATTACGTGGTTTGTCAGTTTGAAAATACTGCCTTTTCTCGCCTGTTTTAGGAGGAGGTGTCAACGCACTCCGTCCTTCCATTACTAGGCAGTGGGGTTTAACCTTTACACCAGGAAACACTTCTATGGGCGTCTTAGAACATGCCTCGAACACATTCACTGCACACTGTCGCATTATCTGTGGAGGAGACCTGTTCAGGTCTGTCCCTACCACCCGAGATGGGGGTGGGGATGACGGAATGGTGTTAAAAGTAGGAGGTTCAAGTCGGTGCAGATCCATCCCTATCACCCGAGATCGGGGTGTTGGAACGGGGCTAAGAGGAGGAGGTGTAACAGCATCTGTCTGAGGTGTTTGTGGGTGACCTGGACTCTGTCCACGGTCTTCTCTGAGTTCCAGACAAACTCGCCCCACGTCAGAAATCTTGTTTGTTGCTGCGGCCAGTTTCTCCTCACAAGCTTTCAGGCGCTCCTGTGATGTCTGACATTCACCTTGTAAATGCCGACAATGTCGGAGAAATATCGCCTTTTCCGCTTTGCAATCCTCAAGTTGTGTTTTAAGCACATCTATTTCACCTTTGCAGCGGGAAACTTGTGACATTTTCTCGTCGTGATCCCGTCTTAATGCAAAGTATTTACTGGACAACAGCTCTTTAGAATCCCTGGCTTCAGATAGTGATGCATTAAGTAACTGTATTTTGCTATTCAGCGAATCAATTTCTGCATTTGCATTTTGCTGTAAGTGAAACATCTGTTCATAATGTTTTGTCAAGAGGACCTCGTTTTCGCTCTCAAATTGAAGGAAGTGTTCTTCAATTTTCTGAACCACCTCTTTTTCACTGTCTAACCTTATTGCAAGGTAATCAGCTTTCTCAACAACTGCATAGAATGATTCTTTCAGCAAAATTGCAATTCTAGCCAGCTTTTCATAACTTGACATTGTAATTTCTGTAGAGGTCACACTCTCTGCAACCTCCTTCAGATTGTCCACTAACTCTTTTGGGTTCATGCTCTCCGCCTGTTTGCCATATGGATGTAAGGAAGCTGTCAGCAGCTTCAACGCATATTCTAAACAGCCCTGCATCCCATAAGGATCAAAATCCTTTTCCCTGACACCTGTCATGGTTATTCACTGTTCAGCACTTTTTCTGGATAAAACAATTGCCAGCTTCAGATATTTTTACAGGTAAATAATTGTATTCAAATGTCAATGAGTTTCACACTATTTCAGCTTTGGGTTTACACAAAAGTACTGTTATAAGTCACCTTATTCAAATGTGAGCACCTGTCTCAGGTTTTACCCCAATTCATGAATATTTAAGTAAATGCTTCCACGCAGTGTTACTTGTATGTGCTTATTTTTCAACAGATACTAGACTACCAAGCGTCTCAGTGTCTTCCACTCTAAAGCACTGAATTTTTATAAACCTGCAATTTCTCTTTTTAGTCTCACAGCACATCAGTTTAAAAATGTTTTTAAACCGTTTACTTCCAGAAATTCGCTATTTTAAACAGTTACTCATCAACCCAGGTGGGTGAAAAGAGAAAAGAAAATTGATGATGAGGAATAATCAGGCTTTTTTCAGAAAAACTGTACTCCTTTCTCCTGCCAATCTTCTATTTAAAATTAAATAGGAGATGTAATTGTTTAGGTGGTAAATAAAATCAGAAAAGTCTCTTTTTCCTGATATATCTACTCTTATTTAGTGATTTAGCAATTAAACGTGCATTATCTTTTAGCAAATGAGTAAACTTTATCAACTCTGTGAATATCTGAAACTGTACCTTTTTTGTTAAAAAGTTTCTACCTTTTATTTTGTACCTTCTCAATGAGGAATTACCAGTGAATAAAGGTTTGTTGGTAAATGCCTTTCCGCATAAATACCTCAATTACTTTTTAAATGCAAGATAACAGTTATTATTCAGCTTTGAGGAACGTTTATTAACTCAAAAATGCCTCACAGAAATAAAAAACGTTTAATTTCACTCAAAATACGTAAAACTGAGGTGAAACTGTGATCTCAAGTTTCCCAGGAGGGGGCAGTGTTTAGCTTTCTACCAGCAGGAGTCTATGACGACTTCCTGTGACGTTCGGTTGACATCCTGTTTTTAGCCGCTTAGCTTAAAGTTAGCTTCGGCTAAACTCGGTTAAAATCAACATTTCTGAACGGTTGAAGCGTAAACGTGGCGTTTTCTCAACAAGCACGACTTTTTTGCATGAAACATGAGTTTTAGGGGCATGTGGCAAGATACATTTAGTGATTTTAAGCACAGCAAAGCTCTCGGTTGCAACCGAGCTAATTTCCGACATGGAGGAAGTGACGTGACACGTCACTCATCCGGTCGTTAGCTGTTAGCTTAAAATTAGCATCGCTAGCGTTGTTCAAAAACATCATTTAATGACAGATTTTTTACTCAAACGTGGCGAAATTTCATCAATTATGCTTCGAAGACACGGAGCAGTGGATCAGAATCAACTTTTAAAGCGTTTTTGAACTTTAAAAAGCAGATTTTATTCCCTATGAAAACGAGTTTTCATTTCCGGGTCACGTGACTGAATCCGCCAATGACAAAGCAGCACGGGGGTGAGAGGAAATGACGTAGGCACGTCATTCACTTCTCAGCGAATCAGAGCGCTCCACAGCAGCTAATCCAACCAATCACGGACCGTTTTTCCAACTAGCATGTTACTGTTAGCCTGAAATAATTCGACAACTTTTCGCCTTTTAAACTGTCAAAATGCACCAATTTCTGTTACAAGTGTCACGAATCAAGCTCTGAGCTGCACGGAGTCGGCGCCCCGGTCTCAAAAACGTCTTTATAGCTATTTAAACAACTCGTTCAATCTTTCTCAGAACCGAGCCGGAACCAGAACCGCGTCTGGACCGTCTTTAAACAGAATAAAGCGTTTCCACACAAACCCAGCTTTAGTTACACATAACAGGCGTACAATTTCAGCTTTAAAAAGACATATGACTCACAATTTCAGCTTCAAAACATTGCCAGCGTAAACATGCAGCGTCTAGCTCCAAGCGCGCAGCTTCATTCTGCTATTTCTCCATGCCAACATGAAATATCAATTATTACACGCATACACAGTCCATTTATGAGCACGTTACGGGCCACCAAAATGTAGATGAACAGATGCTGAGATATATTCATCAATTAAAACGGATTCTTCATTTTTCTGGACTGAATAAAACGTGCATTGAATTTAATGAAATGTAAACGTGAGACGTCATTTATCTTTGACCCATCAAAATGAATGCGGTCATTTATTTTACAGAATCAAAGTTTAACATCAAACATTTACATTAATTTGGCAAAATATGAAAATAACAACATAATCGATCAACTTTACAACCAGGAAAACCATACGGCCATGATTTTCCGTTGCTTCACCACAGACATTTATGAAAACTGTACAATTATGATCAATTATCCACACGGCGGAGGATGAGCACTTTACACAGACATTTCTAAATTATCTGGAAGGATTTCTACTTGAGAGAAGAATTTAAAGATGGAAATGAAGTTTAAAGGGAGTAAAAGATGGTGTGTGAGGGGGAGTGTTGACCAGAACCGACACTCTCCATTCGAACCCAGCTTTTCCTCTGTACGCTTTGGTAGTAAACTTGACTCATTACCTTTCTGAAGATAAATCAGCAGATATGGAGTTCCAGTTAACGCTACCTGTCCAGCGTCTCCATAGGATGGCTGTGACTCGTCCGAAGTAGTGACGAGATTCCGTCCGACACAAGCTCACATCAGCAAGTGGACTTCACATGAGTGGAGTCCTTCAGAAGTTCCACGCAGAGGTGGAAGATGTTATAATCCAACTCGGAGGAGCCTTATCATGCTGGACTTCTGTTCTCCCAAACGACTTCACAGAACTTCTCCGCCCTTCACCGATCTGAGAGAACTAGGAAGTACCGGCATTTTAAAGAGCTCTATTTCCGGTATTTTTGAGAGTTCCTGATTGGTCAATGTCGACCAGACAGGGGTGTGGTTTGTGACGTAAGAGGTTACTAGAAGTCAGAAAACAGCAAGAATTGTTATGGAACAGATTAAACTGTTCTCAGAGACAGAGAGAGTTTTGTTTTGGCGAGTTTGGAGAAACAGATGCCAACTTCTCTGTTGACGTCTGAGAGGATGTAAACAAGACAGTTGTTCCAACACATGTCTGCTTCGACTCCTGACCTTGGAAAACGCACACTTGCTCATTCAAAGACAGAAATCAGAAAATGCATGATTACTCTGTAACAGGCCTTAACATGAATTCTAACTTTGCATGAGGAACTAAAAAATCATTGTTACTGTTTTACAGTTAATAAAATTGATTAGTTCACTGTAACATCTAAAATGTTTGAACTAAAACACTTTGATTATCAAACATTTGTAAAACAGGAATGATAATAGAAAAGAGAGTGTTCTTTCACTTGAATTTTCAAGAAAGAAAATCTCAGGATGGGTGAACCTGTATTTCTGGATTTAAATCAATGAAATGACAGTTTCTGTCCCACAAGGTTCTTAAGGTCAAGGGTTTTGACCTTAGGCTTAGTTTTGACATCAGGTTAAGTTCACTACACCTCTTCTTTTTAATGTATACATGGACGATTTACCAAAGTGGCTACAAAACTGTGGGACAGGGTGTGTTGTTGGTGGAACCATAATTAACCATCTCATGTATGCAGATGATCTGGTTATTTTTAGTCCTTGTAGTGCTGGTCTTCAACAATTATTGAGGACCTGCTCACAATACGGTCAGGAGTATGACATTATGTACAATGCTCTGAAAAGTAATATCATGATCATAAGAACCAGGGAGGATCAGAAGTTGGTACTTCCGGACTTCTCTTTATCTGGTGCTGTTCTTAAAGTGTGGGCTGCTGTTAAATAACTGGGACAAGGGCTTAATTTGTAAACTGATTGATGCCGGAACAGCGGGCAGGCGGTCGGGGGGTGCATGTGGGTTGGGGGTCCGTGGGTCCTCTCACAGAAAATTTTGAATAACAGAGATGCCATTTCCTGCATTTTGGTGTATTTTAACGGGTTAATATACATCAACATTTACCTACATTTGTAAACTTAATAATAAAATTACTATTTTGGAGAAGAACAGCAGGTTGAGTGTGAATTAGAGCAGCACTGATTCTGTCTCCTCCCTCCCCTCACTTCATGGTTCTGAGCTGAACTCTTCTCCGCTCATGCTCCAGCCTCGTGGCACTGTTTGAAGCACCTGAAGGCTTCAATTCTCTGTTGTCCAACTAAGGACAATCCATCTATTCGTCCATTTTTTATTAAAGTAAATTGGACTGTCTTTTTGACATTTTGATTGCTGTTGTTATTTTGACAAATTAGCGCTGTTGTTTTGAAACATGATGTATAATGTGAATAACACATCAAACATCTCTTTGTATTTTTAATTTATTTTTTACAGTAAGCTTTTTTAAAATTTATTATGTATGAAATATAGCAGGAGTTCAGACATCTGCTGATGCTGTGCGCACTAGAGCTGTCTGGAGACATTCTATTTCGTATAAGCTTCGCCCTTTAAGGCTGTCGCTTGGTTGGTTTATCCCGTTATGCGAAGCATTAGCACTGAAAAATTTAGTCCACGTCCACCTGCTGTGTCGGCTCTACCCGGTCCGTATAAATTACGTTAAGAGCGGGAAATCAGCTCCCATTTTTTCTTCAGCAAGCTAATAGCACTGTCAGAAGAACAAAGAAGGAAAATTGTGTAGATGACCAACCTTTGTTAAGGATGCTTGGCCCGGCAGTCGACCTCCGGTCGTCCGGTGAGTTCTCCTCCCCGAGGAGAAGCTGACGAGCAGTCTTATTTCAAGGTAAGCGCCAAGGAGTATTTCTCAGTGACAGGTCACTACACGTTGGACAACACCATCTTGTAATTTTTCCTCTTATCGCCGACCCTCGGAGCGAATCGGATGGTTCCTCCGGGACAGGCGCGCTCAGCTGCAGCCCCCCGCTGCTCATTCCCTCCTGGGGAGCGTAGTGTCGGTGGAGGGGGGCTGAGTGAATGCTCACCCCATCCCACCTCGTTTCGCATCGGCGATCACACCGCTCCCGGTCGACGGCGCCCTCAGGGGTTGCCCGGCGTAACCCAGGAGGCGGTTGACATGAAGGGACCCTTTTTTCTACGTCCCACGCCTTTCCCGCCAGTTCGGATGATCCGGCGGGAAGGTTGTTTACTGGGTTCCACTTCAGCTCACTGTCTTGATCCATATGGCCTCGTGCTCCAACAGGACGTCCTGCGGGCGAGGCCACAGACGGTTCTTTCCTGGTAGATTGGGGGAGTCGGTCTCCAGTCCGCACCCATCACCAGAGTGGAGGGGTTCACTGAGCGGGGCTATCCCTCGGTAACCCCCCTTGAGCCAAGCCTCGCGGAAGCTTTCGGAGCGAAGCTGTCCAGGTTGGAGCAGTGTCCCATCCCTCCTGAGAAACACGACCAGACGGTGACCACGCTCTCCAATCGAGCCCATCAATGTGCTTTTCAGGCAGCCGCAGCTAGCAACAACGTGGCGCTGCTAGCATATAGCATGTCCAAGGGGCTGGAGGCCGCAGATCTGCCTGAGGAGACAAAGAGCTCCCTCTGTAAGGCAGCAGACGTCATCCTCAACATGTGTGCCTCTTCTACGGTTTGCCTGTCGAGGATTGCGGCATGGATGACGATGATCCAATGATCCACCTGGCTTCGTTACTCCCCCTCGCTGCCGGAGAAACTGCACAAAGACCTGATGGAGGGCCCCATCACGGCGGACGCGCTGTTTGGGAGCAGCTTCAAAACCATGCTGGTGAATTCGAAGCAGTCGGAGGAGGTGTCAGAGGCTGTGCGCCACCTCATCAAGCGGCTCATCCTGCCCCCCGGCCCGCTGGAGGGACCGTCGCGAGCAGAGGCAGAAACAACGACGTTCCACGGCCGGCAACGTCTCTCGCTCAGCTCCACCGCCAGCCCCGCCCATCAGAGTCCAGCCCTCTTCATCCCGGCAACCTGCAGTTCAGCGTTTCCCCAGAGATCGCATGCAAGACAGCGCTCTGGGCAAACAAATCGCAGAGCTCAAGGGGGAGAAGTTTTAAAAAATGACGGTCTGCGGAGGATGTGTGTAAAAGTGACACAAAAGTTGAAATAAATCATCATTCAATGATCAAAGTGTCTGTTTTTAGCCAGTCTGTAAGCTCGGATGAACTCACAGCGGCTGCGCACACATCCTCCACACATAACGAGCCGGTGTCCTTAAATAAAGGTTTTTTAAACTCACCGTCGCTCCAAGACATGACGAGTCGCTCACACGACACAATGGTAAGCGAAAATAACTCGTTGTCAACCCGAGCTGCACGATCCCACCAAAGCGGTGTCAAACGCGCACTCTTGCGATGCAACAGCCTCCATCCAACGGCGCTGCGTTGATGATGGCGCACACACAAAGCTGCCCGGCGCTCACCGGCTCACTTCGGTATAAATGTGGGACCGCAGGCCGGGTCCGGTGGAGGTCCTCGCTCTCACAAGAGCAACACACGCCTCACCGAAGCAAACGCGGGCAGCCGTCACCCACCACATCTCAGCGCTCGGTAGCTCACGGCAGCATAAGTGTGAGACAGCTGAACGAACCCGGTGACGAGTCTCGCCTCCAGCAAGAGTGGCGCGCATCCCTCCAGCGAGAGTGGCGCGCGTCCCTCCAGAGAAAACGTGTGCTCCCACGGGGCTCGCAGCCTTCACTCCAACAGCACGGCGTAGATGAAGTCACGCCCTCCGCCTTTTAACGTTCGCACAGCGACGTCAAATGCGCAGCCCCACGGCGTCATCAGCTGTCACACGCTTCGCCTCAGCACACACCGGCCCACCTGTACATGAAGGTTGGTCCGCAGTCCGAATGCAGCGCACGGGTGCGTTCAGAGCCTTTTCGAGGAAGCCTTGCCCTGGGTCACGCGGAGAACATTCCCGCAACGCATGACGGCGGTTGAGGGGCGGACTGGTGACAGCCGTACAAAACATGACGCATCACTTAAACGCACGTTCACTCCACGAACGTTACGTAGAGTGGCTAAAACATGCTCGCCAGTCAGATGGATGGACATGGTGGTATGCAAATGGTTACAAGTTACAGTTTGCAACCCGACCCCCTCCGTTCGGAGGAGTTATAGAAACGGTCCTGTCATCACCAGACCAAATCTCATCCCTAAATGCAGAAGTCCAAGTGTTTCTATAAAAGTGATCTCCAGGGTTCCCAACGGAGAGGAAAACACAGGGTTTTAATCACATTACTTCCTGGTTCCCAAATGGACCAGAGGGATGAGACCAATTTTGTATCTGTCAGCTTTCAACAAGGCGATCATGGACATACCGTTTTTCACATGTTGACAAACAGACAACTGTTGAACAACATCCAGAGAAACGCATACCGATCATTCCAAAACACAGAAAATTCTTGCGTTTTCTCCTTTCAGGGGATGAAGTACCAGTACAACGGGCTGCCGGTCGGGTATTCCCTCGCGCCTTGTACGTTCTCAGTGTGTAGAGACAGCCCTGCATCCGTTACACAGAGCAGGGATGAGAGTTTTGTTTTACCTGGACAACCTGCTGCGGCGGTCACACTCCAGACAGGAAGCAGTGATGCAGGCTCAGGTGTTGACATCACACCTGTCAAATCTGGGCTTCGCCATAAATTGGAAGAAAAGCTTGATTTTCCCGGCCCAGACAATTGTTTATCTGGGAGTGGAGTTAAATTCAACCACCATGAAGGCTCGTTTATCACAAACGAGAATCGACACTTTAAGAGGCCAGCTCAGCCACGTAAGACCTGGCAGAGTGGTAACAGATGTTTCCGTCATGAAGCTGTTAGGAATGATGTCATCAGCTCACACAGTTGTCCCACTGGGTTTATTACACATGAGACGCCGCCAGAGGTGGTTTGTGCGTCTGCGTATGGATCCAGTAAAACAAAGAGACGGATGATCACTGTTCCTCCCTCTGTGAGAGCAGACCTCCGACACTGGGGAAACACCCTGGTTCTGTCAGAGGGAGCCCCCGTCAGCAGACCCACGTCACGTGTCAGTCTTCACGGACGCGTCGCTGTCAGGCTGGGGGGGACATGCCTATCTCAAGCAGTAGGGGCGTTGTGGCCCCATCACACATCAGCCCACATAAATGTTTTGGAGTGTCGTATGGTACTGAATATGATTCAGCACTTTGCTCCCGTGCTACAGAATCAACATGTGTTGATTCACACAGACAACAAGGTGACTGCTGCGTACATAAACCGACAGGGGGGTATGCGCTCAGCCCAGATGTTACACATTGCGCAAAAGCTACTGTGTTGGGCTCACCAAAATCTGCTTTCCATCAGAGCAGTTTACATACCCGGTGTTCTGAACAAAGGGGCAGATGTGATGTCCAGGGGCAGCCCACGTCACGGAGACTGGACTCTCCATCCAGACCTGATGACTTAGATGTGACAGAAATTTGGCAAAGCAGCTGTGGACCTGTTTGCGACACGAGAGAACGCTCAGTGTCAACTATGGTTTTCCCTGAGACCGCGAGACAAACCACCACTGGGGGTAGATGCATTTGCCCACAGCCCATGGTCCAAAACGCTTCTGCACGCGTTTCTTCCACCTCCTCTGATTTTACGGTTCCTGAACCGAGTTCAGGAGGAGGGATTGACAGCTCTCCTGGTGGCCCCAGAGTGCGTGAACACACCATGGTTCTCAGCCCTACAACGCCTGTTATCGGGGTGCCCGTGGCAACTGCCATGAAGGGAGGACGCTCTCCTCCAGGCAGGAGGAGCGATCAGGAGTTATCCAGAAATAGGCCAGCACCTGTGGGTCCGGCCACTGAGCGGTTCCGCTTAGAGAGGATGGGTCTCCCACAGGAGGTAGTGCGCACAATCCAGGATTCACGTGCTGCATCTACCACAGCGCTGTACACATCAAAGTAGACAGTTTTTTCAGCGCTGGTGTACAGAGAAAGGTGTAGAGGCCACCTCATGTCCATTAGGCGGCGTGCTGTTTTTTTCTACACAGCTGATGAACAGGAAGTTGGCTTTTCAGCACGATTAAAATGTACGCTGCGGCCATCTCTTCCTGCCACGAAGGGTTCGGAGACAGAACAGCTTTTAATCACCCGCTGATGAAGCGGTTTCTAAAAGGCGTACAGAGATGCAGGCTTGTTTCACGCCCACTTGTGCCACAGTGGGATTTAACGCTGGTCCTGCGGGCCCTGATCAAAGCTCCATTTGAGCCTCTGGATCAGGTTCAAATTAAATTCTTGTCTCTTAAAACAGCCCTGCTGCTGGCTTTAACATCCGCTAAGAGGGTGAGTGTTTCATCTGCCCTTTCTGTCGCTCCGTCATGTCTTAGAATTCAGGCTGACGGGCAGCTCAGCTGATTTAAGACCAAACCCAGCCTTTATGCTTAGAACATCACAAGCTCTTTTAATTCAAGAGCGATATCGTTGGAGGGGTTCTCCCCCCCCCCACACACACACAGATCAGAAGAAGCATCTTGCCATCTTCTCTGTCCGGTGCGGGCGTTGAGGTGTTACATAGCGTGCACAGCTGTAATGCGCCAAACTCAACATTTGTTTGTGCATTTGTAGTGAACCAGATGACCTGATGATCTGACCCTTATCTGACCCTGATGACCTCAAATCTACCAGATGGACAGAGACTGTTATTTTCATTGATCTGAATAAGTCTGAGCCATCTGATGACTTTCTTTCTTGAATTAATCAAGCAGAAAAGACAATCCTTTATAATCATTACTGTTTTACAAATGTTTGATAATCAAATTGTGTTAGTTTCACTCAATGCTTACAGGTTGAAAAGAACTACTCATTTTTATTTTACATAAACAGTAAGTAATGATTTTTATTCCTCATTCAAAGGAGAAATCAGGTTAATATGCATTTCTTGATTTTCTGTCTGAAATGAGCCAAGTCGTAAGTATGTGAAAGTTGAAACTTCGGTCAACTAAATGTTTACTGAAGAAGAAATGTCATGTTTAACTATTTGAGAAGATATCAGAGTGGAGACTCCACGAAGTCTGCTTTTCTGCAATAATCTCTCTGTCAGTTGTTAAACAAATTTCATTCTCTGACCTCGACTTTTGATAAACACCTTACGTCAAAACCACTCCTCTTTCTGGTCCATCCACGAATCAGAAAGCTCTGAAGTAAACTCGGAAGTAAACTCATTTAAAATGTGACAACTTCCCGGTTCTGGCAGAGTGCAGTTAGTTCTCAAGGAGTTCTGAAGAGAATTCACGTGACTCACTACACATTATAGAGATGCACCTGCAGGTCGCCCATTATCCACCCAGCGCTTGTCACACTGGCTGTGTGAGGCCATTTCTGAAGCCTACAGAGCATCAGATTTAGAGCCTCTTGTCAACCTCAGGGCGCACTCGACCAGGGGTATCGCATCTTCGACTGCCTTGCATAATGGTATGACAATGCAGGACTTTTGCACTGCGGCCGCGTGGTCAACACCCTGCTCATTCATTCGCTTTTATCTACGTGATGTGACGGCCCGTTCCATGACACATTCTGTCCTTAGTGCTCTAACAGAATGAATATTGTTGTTTTCATGGAACTCTGTTTAAGCTCACATCTGTCTGCATGCTTCACAGTGTGAGATGTGTATCAGTCACAAGTTGTGTCTGTTATTTTGGTTCTATTGTCACTAATCGGTTCATGACTATTGTTACCAATCAGTTCATTTGATTAATAATCAGTCATTTGTTATTATTAATCTGTCTATACTGCTCAGCCATGAACGCATAGTTACACAACATGCGTCTGTGCATGGCTCACATAATTACGCAATGTGTAATTACGCACATAGGGAGCTGAGTGACAAGACGTTTTTTAGGCAAGCTTCTGCTTCATACGGTGTTCGAATGGACCCAGTGAGGCGAGGACCACATCTGCTTCGCCCTTAACCCACCAAGCGACAGCCTTAAAGGGCGAAGCTTATACGAAATAGAACGTTGGTTACGTACTGTAACCCCAGATTCTATGAGTATAAGCGTAGCCCTTTAAGTGTCGGGCCTCACTGGCTCCTAAATGGCTGAAGAAAAAAGCTATTTTGGGAGCCGATTTCCCGCTCTTAACGTAATTTATACAGACCGGGTAGGGCCCACACAGCAGGTGGGCGTGGACTAAATTTTTCAGTGCTAATGCTTCGCATAACGGGATAAACCCACCAAGCGACAGCCTTAAAGGGCTACGCTTATACTCATAGAATCTGGGGTTACAGTACCTAACCAACGTTTCTGTGCGTAACGTGCACTGTCCACAGGCATTCATTTATTCTGTTGAATAAATGATTGTTTCTGTTTCGGGGTTTGAGAGGAGGAGACAGGGTGTTTTTCAGTGCACAGCCCCACTGAGTAGAGACAATATTTGGAGAGGAGGAGGAGAGAAGGACTCTGCACAGAACCTCTGTGTGTAAGACCATCTGTCCCTCCGTCCTCACCCCCTCTCCTGCTCCTCGAAAGATCGTGTAGCTGGCTCGCCGCATGTGCTGCGGCTGAAACATCCACTCCACAGACTGGTATATTGCACAGAGCTCAGTCAGGTTTAAGTCCAAAATGTGGAACCACTGGGGTTTCAGCCTTTTTGTAAATCTGTGATTTACATTTGTGATTTTTAAAATTTATTTATTTTTTATCTTTTAATATTATCTATTTGCATTTTGTTTTTTTATATGGACCTACTTGTGTCTTTAATAAAGGTGATGATGATGATGATGATACAGCTCATTGGGTCCAATGAGCAGCTTTAAAACCATGCAAGATAAGCAAACTAAAGAGAAACTCAGAATAACTTCCTGTAAATCCACTGATTAATACTTTTCAAACATATATATATATATATATATATA